>NW_024080864.1:1493132-1614925 GCF_003009895.1 Hyaena hyaena | reverse complement strand
GGGCACTTGTGGGGATGAGCACTGAGTGTTATGTGGAAACTAATTTGACAATAAACTATTTGTAAAAAAAAAAAAAAAAAGAAATGCAGTTTCCTTGGGGACCCTCAGCCACCTACCCTAAAATCTGCCTCATATAAACGTGAGGATTTAGAGAAATTCTGTGAAATCATTTATTTAGGGTCTTGGCACACAGTAGGAGCCCTGCCCTCAGTACAAGGTTAAAATTCCAAAAAAATTTACTCTAGTAATCATTATTAAACTTTTAGTTGGGTGCAATGTTTATTGCAGGATCGTAAAACTTACTTGATATATGATTTTTTTAAAAAAATTTAATGTTTTTATTTCTGAGAGAGAGAGACAGAGAGAGATAGAGAGAGAGCAAGCAGGGCAGGGTCAGAGAGAGGGAGACACAGAATCTGAAGCAGGCTCCAGGCTCTGAGCTAGCTGTCAGCACAGAGTCTGACACAGGGCTCGAACCTACAAACCATGAGATCATGACCTGAGCTGAAGTCGGATGCTTAACCTACTGAGCCACCCAGGTGCCCCAATACCATGATTTTTCGTCCTTAATATTATCATATCCCTACTCTGGAGTCAGTTCCATAGAGTTCTACCTTTAATTGAAGAGATACAAAATCAAGACTTTAAAACTTTCAGTGTTAAGAGTAAATGGCACATTAGTTTAGAGATAAATCAGTAATTACGGAAGTATCTTTTCAGATTGTCATGTTTTCCTCTGCCTTAGTGCTAGCAATCAAAACCACTGAATTAATCTGACCAGGGTCAGGACTTTGAATATGAGGAAAATGACTTGAATTTGAGGCATTATGTGTACAGTACAAGATGTTCCAGATACCGGTACTCTGAATCTTGTTTAAGAACAATGGTGTAGGGGACCAGATAACCACCTTCTAATCTCTGAGTCCCATGAAGTTTGTGAGGTTTAGGAAGGTCTCCAGAATTCTAATGTTGCCCCCAGAAAGAGAAGACCTCATAGTTTCTAGAAGGGATAGCCATTCTTTGGAAATGAGAGACGGGTGGTGGATATAGGAATGTGGAAATTTCCATTAGGCCCTGGAAGTACACAAAACCCTTCTGCAGGAAGTGCTCAGTAGAGGTTTCCAAATTTTGTTCATTAATGTCTCTAGCTGAAATGCTTTCTCTTCCATGGCATAAAATTGGTCTGTCTTTCCAAGCCCAGGGCAGAAGCAACTTGGTATGTACAGCCTTTCCAGATATCCACAAGTTGTAATAAATCATCGTTTTCTTGTTTGTATTCTTAGAGCATAAAAACACTTACCACAGTCTGGTTACTCTTGATGGTGGGAGGCCAGTACAGTTTGGTATATTAAAGCCCAAACTGGAAAGTCAGATTTCCCCTTATAAGCTGTTTGTCCCTGGGCAGGTTACTTCCACCCTCTCTGCATCAATTTCCTCATCTATAAAATGAAGATATTTAATGTACCTATGTCATGATTTTTCTTAGAGTTAAATGTGGTGATGCCTATAAAGCACTTAAACAGGACCTACTCTGCAGTAAATTGTCAGTAAATGTTAGCTTTCATTTTTATTCCTTGTCGATTCTTCCTGTCACATTAGGAAGCTTTTTGATAGTGGTGACCATAACATGTTTTTTTGTTGTTGTTGTTATGGTCAGTGACAAATAAATTATCTGTTGAATTTTATTTTTTACAGCTCTGGGTTAAAAATCGTGTTTTCTATTTATGTTGTCCTGAAAGTCATAATGCCTCTGCTTCTAATGCATGGCTTATTTGAATGTGATGGTCGCTAAAAGTAAAATAGCTTTTAATGCTACAACTTAGGATGTGTGGCAGAATCAGAGAAGCCTGTAAACCAAATTATTTAATGTACAAATATCTCTGTAACTTTTAGTATACTTTTTTGTTATATAACAAAAGGAAGCTAAATAAACATTTTTACAAAACCAATGGAAATTATCATAAGCGTATTTTAAACTTTAAAATTTTCACATATAAAGTTTTCCTTGCACAAGCATATCAATAGGCAAAATGGGAAAGATACTATTTTGTATAATTCTTCCTTCTTGAGAAGTGTTATCTAGATTAAAATCTGTTTCCCCAGGAATGTCTTATTTGTAAATGGCAAAGTACATATGGAACATCTTACCTCGGATGCAGTTTTTTTTTTTGAAAGCTTTAATAAAAGGCGGACAAGGTTAAGAATTCTTGAAATATTAGAAGTCTGTCACATTTGTTATGGCAATCACTGAGCTCCAGAATAAAGTTTTTTTCTTTTACTTAGGTTTTTTTCTAGCCTGAAACCTAAAACTGCCAGTATTTTAACATACAAGATGAAAGTGTGTGTAGTCATATTTCTGTACATTGTTCCAAAAAGTCATTTCTTCCTGTGAGTGTAAATAAAAGTCCTGCTTTCCCTTCTGCCTACAGTGATATAGAACATCATCTTTTTGATCAATGGCATATCTTTCCCACCTGTTTTTCTCAACTTTTCCCACCATAGATAACTTTAAAGGAACCCAAACCCCACAATAACATTGATTTTATGTTAGTTTCCTAAGACTGCTGTAACCAGTTACTGTAATTCAGATGGGTTAAGAAAATAGAGATTTAGGGGCGCCTGGGTGGCTTAGTCGGTTAAGCGTCCGACTTTCGCTTAGGTCATGATCTCGCGGTTCGTGGGTTCAAGCCCCGCGTCAGGCTCTGTGCTGACTGCCAGCTCAGAGCCTGGAGCCTGTTTCAGTCTGTGACTCCCTCTCTCTCTGACCCTCCCCTGCTCATGCTGTCTCTCTCTCTCTCTCTCCTAGAAATAAATAAAAAATATTTTAAAAAAATTTAGAAAAAAAAAGAAAATAGAGATTTATTCTCTCACAGTTCTGGAGGCCAGAAGTCTGAAGTGAAAGTGCCAGAGGATTCATTCCTTTTGGGGGCTTTAGAGAGAGGCCATTCTGTCTCTTCCCAGCTTCTGATTGCTCCAGAGTTTATGGTTTAGTGAAACATAACCTCCATCTCTGCCTCTATCCTTGTTTGGCCTTTTTTTCCTCTCTGTGTTTCTCTTCTTCCCTTCCCTTATAAGGACACTCATTATTGGATTTAGAGTCCATCCTGATACAGGATGATATCTCAAGATACTTAATTTTATCTGCAAAGATCCTTTGTTTCAAATAAGCATATATTCACAGGTTCCCAGGGGCTAAAGCTTTAGTGGGCCTGTCCCTTGGAGCTAAGGCTGCCTTTACTCTGGTCAGAGATGAACTCGACTCAAAGGATGTATTTTCATAAAACCAACATTTCTTCAGCACTATTTGACTGCATTGCCTAGTCCTATATTATGACTTCCTAACAGAGATAGGAGCATCCTTATTCATTGACTTTGAGGAACAGCATTTTCCCAAGGAAGTGCTGTCCAATTTTTTGTGGCTTTTCTGTAAGTTAGTCTTGGCTTGTATAGAAACTATGCCTAGAAGTCCACTGACAGTTCATCAAGCTGGCATGTTAAAGAAATTATCTCAAAATATGATGATTATAAATGTGTTTAAGAAGAATTCCATAGACAAATGCATTCCCACATTATTAGTCAAATGCCCATGTACTTGCCTAAATCTTTCCACATTTACAGACACTTAGCATATTGGAGGAAATTACATTAAAGAGGACATAATGTCTAACTTTCGGATTTTCTGGGGGTAGGGAACACATCAGTTTTGAAAAAGAAAAGCTTGTAGATGCAGTATCCTTAAATTGTTTAAAAGTTTTGTACCAAAGACTGTTCTTAAAAGTTAAAGAGGAATGAGTATGAAGATGATGTCTTTTAAGATAAAGAACTGACTTTAAAAAAAAAAAAGTAGAAGCAAATGGGTATTTCTGTAGATAGAGAAGAATAGAGATGGCATTTCTCAGAGATTGCTAAAACCAATATTTTACAGGAGAGAGTACAATAAAATGTCTGAACTTTTTCAAGATTATACTTTTGTGGCCTGTAATAAGTTAAGCTGGTATGAATAGCATATAGTGAGAGTTTTATAAAGAGGTTAAATTTTTATGTTAGGACATACAAAGTAGTACATTTGTAGATTGTAAAAGGTCAATCTTTTTTTTTCTTTTCTTTTCTTTTTTTTTTAACCATAGCTGAAAGTGTTAATGTCTACTAAATTATCTGACTTTGCTCTGTTCTGATTTGGGGATGGCATCTATAAAAAATGAGTAAGCAGGTGCACCTGGGTGGCTCGGTCAGTTGAGTGTTCAACTTTGGCTTAGGTCATGATTTCACAACTCCTGAGTTTGAGTCCTGTGTGGGGCTCTGTGCTGACAGCTCAGAGCCTGGAGCCTGCTTTGGATTCTGTGTCTCCCTCTCTCTCTGCCCCTCCCCTGCTCATTCTCTCTCTCTCCCAATCTCTCTCGAAAATAAACTAAGTTTTTTGGTTTTGTTTTTTTTTTAAATGAGCAAGGGAATTTCATCTAACATATAGAAAGTGAACCTTTTAGATCTAGACTTTAGGGTGCCAAATCTTAAAAGAAAAGTTAAGGAGAGGGATAGAATTAGTCCCAGAATAGGATGGGACATTTGTAGCCTGGTATCAATCCCATATTTGCCCTATTGCATCCTTTTGTAGGACAAAATAGAGTCCCAACGAAGTAGGGAAGGCCACTTCCATTACTTGCATCCTTTATCCCATCATACTATTTAAAAGCTTAAGGAGTGCCTGAGTGGCTCAGTCAGTTAAGCACTGGACTTCCGCTCAGGTCATGATCTCATGGTTCATGGGTTTGAGCCCCGTGTCGGCTCTGTGCTGACAGCTCAGAGTCTGGAGCCTGATTCGGATTCTGTGTCTCCCTCTCTCTTCCCCTCACCCACTTGTGTGCACACATGTGCTCTTGTTCTCTCTCTCTCAAAAATAAATTTAAAAACCATTAAAAACTTAAAAGTTGTGAAATTCTCTGTCAGATCCTATATATCCAAATAATTTAATATCAATCTTTTCATTTTTAATATTTAGCCTTGGTGATTATTTACTGTGTCCCCTGGATAAACTTCTGAGTCAACTAAGGGCATAGATTAGCTCATGGAATCTAGTAAGAGGCCCTGCACACATTTACTTTGGTTAAACTCTGTACTTGTGTTGTCATATTCACTTAAGCACTGCTCACATGACATAGCTCTACAGCTTTGTCACCTGATTTATATCCACTTAGCATTATT
Source organism: Hyaena hyaena (assembly GCF_003009895.1). Classification (NCBI taxonomy): domain Eukaryota; kingdom Metazoa; phylum Chordata; class Mammalia; order Carnivora; family Hyaenidae; genus Hyaena; species Hyaena hyaena. The sequence goes on along the minus strand of NW_024080864.1, from coordinate 1,609,726 downwards.
CACTCTGAAAATTTACTTTTATACCAAGCACATAAACAAAATGAAATACAATTTAAGAAGTAAGCTCACAACATTTCAATTAAATTCATTAATCAAGGCAGTTTATGGAAATGCCACATGCAGACTATAAACTTCATAAATATTCAAGCAGTGAACAACTAGACAATCACATTTCTTAGTAATAAATGCTTCGTCTTGGTGGCTTTATTTTAGTATGAAAAATACAGAACATTCCCACCCACTGGCTTGCATTCTCATTTTGAAACCATTTAAAACCATGCATATCATCAAACAGAACCTTTGTTTTGGTGACATTTTTTTTCCCATATGTTCTTCATTTACCTTTTTCTCTAGATTTACTTACTTGATACTAATTAGCATCTGCACCTGAATTCAGGAAGCAGTCTTTGAATCAAACCAAGTCTAGCTGTGTGTGAAGGACGAAAAAAAAATCCCAAGTTCCTAGATTTCCAAGTAACACATATGGACAATATACTTTGTTGATATTCTCTCACACATGTGCCTTCTTAAAGTTTGAGAATTTATGTATACTTTCTTTTGGTATATACAAACACAGCCACACTGGTAGCATTAGACTATGCCATAAGGTGGTGCTTTATCTGGCTGCACGTTTACATTCTTATTTTTTTTTTTAATGTTTTATTTATTTCTAGGAGAGAGACAGCATGAGTAGGGGAGGGCCAGAGAGAGAGGGAGTCACAGACTCTGAAACAGGCTCCAGGCTCTGAGCTGGCAGTCAGCACAGAGCCCGACGTGGGGCTCGAACCCACGAACCGTGAGCTAATGACCTAAGCGAAAGTCGGTCGCTTAACCAACTAAGCCACCCAGGCGCCCCTGCACGTTTACATTCTAATACAAGAATTGTGTTGAACAAATGCAGGATGTTACTTAACACGTTCACATTATATGTTTACTAAATTATTTTCATGTACTAGGTTTGGGAGTAGAAAAAAGAAAAGATAAAGGAGAAGCAGACAGTGATGCAGGACTGTATCTGAGGGAACATTTGAACTGGATCTTGAAGGATATTTTAAGAGATCAAAAGAGAAAGAAAATAGAGAAAACGTTAGGTAGGAACCAAAGAAGAGAATGTGTTGTGGCATAGGGGCAGAACATGGGAAGGAGAATAACTTTAGGCAGGGAAATCTTTAGCTTAAATGCAATCAAATGCAGTGTCTTCAAACTAAGAAAATTCACTGGTCCTTTGATTTCAGGTGTTACTAACTTCATGTAATCTGAAGCCTACATCTTCCATGTTTCCATATTACAGTTATGGTGATCACCTATATATTTTCTAATAGTGGCAAATTTGTCTTCCACCTGGACAATTGAAGGCAGAGTCTGTGGTTTTTCATGTTCCTTTCTGGAGTCTGACTCAGCCTCTCGTATTCCTATACTGAAGACCAGCCCAACTCTCTTTTAATGCTTCCAATGATTCATTACTTTACAAGGAAACTTTGTCCACTGTTAGAGGATGCAGATATGTGGTCTTTCCTTATGTTCCATTCATTGGTCTCTTGGTAATGATGTCTGATGGTTGGTGCTCCTGTTCCTCTCTGGAATCAGAGTAGACCTGTCTATTTCATCTGCTCATAAAGTCCCATGAATACATAGAGGAATAGCTGGGATTCCTATTCCTGATATTTTTCTTTTTCAGTGTATCCATTCTTAATTTCTTCATCATCTCCCCATTTTCCATTCCTTCTTTCCAACCTTCCTCCTTTTTATTCATCCATCAAGTTTCCATGCAACCAATAAGTATTTAGAACTAGTAAATACCAGACACAACTATGCATAGTTTCTGTTATTCTTACAAATTTTTGGTTTTCCTATCTGGACTGTTGGTGGTTTTCTAATGTTAGAGGATAAATTAGAAATAACCATGATATGCCAGATATAATTGGACCAACAGATATAATTGGACCGCAGTGAAGTGCTATTTCCCCAATTTGAGTGGTCTTCTCCTTGAATGCCATTGAGGATGGCTTAACTATTTACAGTTGCACTGTGCTGTAATTTATATCACTTAGTGGTCAGCTTATTTCTTTTTCCTGTAAAAACTGCATAAGGCCAAATATTTCTTATTATAATTTATGATATTTCTTTTAGCTAAATGTAGACCTTTACAAGTATACATATTGAATTTCAATTTTCTGGTTCCTGCTATTAAAATTTTCAAAATCATTCTTATTATTTATGTTTGTCTTTTACCACAAAATTAACAAACCAGGCTTCTTTATCTTTACTCAAGTCATTGAACAAAATATAGAATTGAAATCCTGGACTTCATTTGAGTCTTGTTTTCAAGTTGATACTAAGCTCTTTAGCAATACTATCTGAACATAGTATTCAACCAGCAACCAGGAATTAATTCGACAAAAAATACTACATTCATGTCACATTTCACAATTCTATCCAGGATGTCATGGAAGCCTGTCAGGATCATACTATAATAAATACATCTTAAAGTTTCCCCAAAGCTAAAACTCTGTCAAAAAAAGGGAATGAGGTTAGTTGGACATGACTTATCCTGAGTGTTCTCTCTAGTGTTTACTGTATACTCTTTGAAATGGTATCAGTGACACAGTTAGTAATCTGTGTTCTTTTTGTGGGAATTAGTATCACATATTTGAGACTATAATCTGCAGATCTACTCCATTTCCTATTGTTAAACTTCACAGTAACCTAGACTTCTCATTTCAAAAGTCGAGTCTTATATTTAATGAGAATGGGCACTATTAATATTATATGATTCATCATTATTGTTTTCTTCCCTTTCAAGAAATAAGTTTATATGTTTGAAAAAATACATTAATTTTGGACCTAAATTATTTTGAATGTGGGACAGTATTTTGAATTTTTTACATATGAGATTATGTCTGTAATTTTATAAAGAAGGCAAAATGTTTGGAATGTGTATGGCCTTGGAAGAGTTTACTGTAAGAGAAAGTGCATGATAAGTGTTTGAAATTACGATCTTAGAATAAAGTTATAAATCACTAAAAAAGTATAACTAGCCTCCTGACAAACTTTTTAATGAATATTAATCATCTTTCAACAGTATAGATCAGTAATTTAATCTCAAAACTGTTGAAAATAAGTGCTACTGAGAGTGGCAGAGAAATGGTACATTGTATACATTTTATGATTATAGTGGGGAGGAAGTCCTCATAAATTCAGAAAATGCAATTCTTTGTTACTTGGTATAACTTACTGTCTGTGAGGGTGTGAAATTTTATTAATACTGATAACATGTCATAAGGTAGAATATACTATTTTTGAAAGATAAAAGTAAGCTCTTATTGAAATCCCAGTTTTGATATTTCCTTCAAATACCTGGCTAAATGCTTTAAGGAGGATTACATGAAAGTGTGACTAGACAAAATTAAAATATCTTTTTTTTCAATTTTGTATGGGCTTTCTTTAGGTTCTAATGTTTTCTAGTGTCCCCACAGTGTCCTTGAGGAAATCAGTCTTCTTGTCTATTACCATTTTCTCATCCTCTGTAGTCTTGTTTTAACTCATTTTTATTTTGTCTGTCTTTGATTTTCCAGTATAACTTCAATGCCATTATCTAAAGAGAATGTTTAGTAACAAAATTACTCCTCAGGTTATTAGTAGGAAACATTAGTTATCTTAAAGCTTTATATCTGTCGTAACCCTAATAATGATAATGTTTCACTGATGACATTAGCTGTGCTGCCCATTTTGAAATGTTGCCATCACTAGGGCCTATCTATGAAATTGGCTGTTAATAGTAGCTAATGTTTAGTGAGGGTTTTTTTTTTTTTTATGTACCAAGCACTCTTCTTAGCATTATATTACTGATTATCTTACTTAAAGTTCTCACCAGCCCTATGAAGCAGGCACTTTTCTTATCCCTTTACTGATGAAGGAACTGAAACTCATAGATGTTAAGTAGCTCACCAAAAGTAACCACCTAGTAAGTGGTGGAGCCAGCAGCATTCAAACCTTGGTCACCTAGCTTTGGGGTATGTACCCTTAACTGCTATTTGATAATGAAGTCAGTTTCCAGCTTACTTTAATGTTGCATATTACACGTTCAAAGCCAGGGAGATGAAAATCACTCCTTCATTTAGCTGAAGAAGGTGCTCAAATGCATTTTTAGCTGCAAATATCTAATACCTCAACAGAGTCTATTTACATTAAAGGAGAATTGTACATCTAGCATGTTGGCATTTTCACGGGATAGTAGAATAGTATATAGGAACAAAAATAGTGATTGCAATATAAATATAGCTATTTTTTTTGAAGTATTGGCTTAGGAAATGGCAGAAATAAGAATTGCAAATTATTTCTAATTAGCTTATCTATTTTGTTATGTTATTGTCTAGGTCAGTATAAGGTTACAGAGGTTTTGAATTGGTATAGTTTATTGAAGCTGATGACAGGGTTACAGTTGGGTAAAAACCAAGGTAAAAGACATATGTCTCTACATGAGCCTTATGAATGCCTCATCATAGGTTATTATCACTAGCACAATATTAAGGTTTTATCTGAATTATATTTGTGGATTCAGTTCATATTTTTAACATTTAAATAATAAAAGTTCATTTTATATTGTCTCAGTCCAGTTATTTTTACCTGCATCCTTTGTTATCAGAATGTTAATTATAATTTTGCATGTGAATTAAAGAATACATATATGTTTCATCTAATAAAGGGGCAGGTTTATCAGAAAGCATCTGCTTTACCACTAAAGAAACCAATATGTTTGAAAATTAATTTTTGCCAGATTACCACTTGTTATTTGTAGGGTTAAAATGTATGTGCATTTGCATGTAAAACCACTTGGAAAAATAAAAGCTCCAACTGGGTGGCTCAGTTGATTAACTGCCTGACTCTGATTTGGGCTCAGATCATGATCTCACGGTCTGTGGAATCGAGAGCTGCTTTGGGCTCACAGCACAGAGTCTGCTTTGGATTCTCTGTCTGTCTGTCTCTCTCTCCCTCTCTCTCTGCCCTACCTTCTCTGTCTCACACACACACTCTCTCAAAATAAATAAACTTTAAAAATAAAATTTCCTAAATATTCATTAAATGTCTGCTATCTGCCAAGCACTGAACTGAGAGAAGACGACAAATAGGCAAGGTCTCTCTTCCATAAGGAAGAAATAGAGAAGTAAATGGCATGGTTATTAGGTCCAGTGATTTGTATGGAGCACTCTTCAACTGCAGATGAAAAGTACCTAAATTAGTCTAGATAGCAGAGTCCCACACAGGCTTTCAAATGATGTGAATCTGACCAGAATTTAAGAATGAGTAGTATTCGTTAAATGAGGAAAGACTTTTTTTTTCATTTTTTTACAAATAGTTTATTGTCAACTTGGTTTCCACATAACACCCAGTGCTCATCCCCACAAGTGCTCTCCTCCATGCCTGTCTCCCCTCTTCCCCCCACATCCATCAGTCCTCAGTTTGTTTCTCAGCATTCAAGAGTCTCTCATGGTTTGCCTCTCTCCCTTTCCCCCACCATTTGCCCTCTTCTTCTCCCCCATGGTCCTCTGTTAAGTTCCTCCTAATCCTCCTATACGTGCAAACATATGATATTTGTCCTTCTCTGCCTGACTTATTTCGCTAAACATAACACCCTCAAGGTCCATCCATGTTGCTACACATGGCCAGATTTCATTGTTTCTCATTGCCATGTAGTATTCCATGGTAAAGATAAACCAAGCAGGAGAGCATATCCAATGGAAAAAAGACAGCCTTTTTAACAGATGGTGTTAAGAGAACTGGACAGCAACATGCAGAAGAATAAAACTAGATCATTTTCTCACACCATGCACAAAAATAAACTCAAAATGGATAAAGGACCTGAACGTGAGACAGGAAACTATCAACACCCTAGAGGAGAAAGCAGGAAACAACCTCTTTGACCTCCACCACAGCAACTTCTTACTTGACACATCCCCAAAAGCAAGGGAATCAAGAGCAAAAATAAACGATTGGGACCTCATCAAGATTAAAAGCTTCTGCACAGCAAAGGAAACAACCCACAAAACTAATAGGCAACCGACAGAATGGGAAAGACGTTTTTTTAATAAAACACAGCTATAGTTAATCCAATTTGTTTGATAATCAGTATCTAGTACATTTAGCATAAGAAAAGACCTCCCAGAAAGTCCTTGTGAATTTTAATGGGTCATTAGAAAAGATTAAGGTTCAAGGGAGGAAAGTGAGAATTGAGTAATATAGTCTTGCTACAGGCTCATAGCTTTATTGTAAACATTCATCCTAAAGCCAGGCAGAAGTTCTTAGAATGGGATTGGCATTTGGCTGTTTTGTGGGTATAAATTTAGGAGATGTTGGTGTTATTAACTAGTTTAGGAAGTGGTTTGTGGAATCTATCCAGATATAAACAACTAGACAGAAATAGTTTTTAATTTGATTTCAACCAGTTTTCAAAAAAAGATGTTGTTATTACTAAATTCAGCTATTTAAAAAAAAAATTCAGGGCACCTGGGTGTCTCAGTTGGTTAAGCGTCTGACTTGGGCTCAGGTCATGATCTCACAGTCTGTGGGTTCGAGCCCCGCGTCGGGCTCTGTGCTGACAGCTCAAAGCCTGGAGCCTGCCTCAGATTCTGTGTTTCCCTCTTTCTCTGCCCCTCCCCCACTCACTCTCTGTTTCTCAAAATAAAGACATTAAAAAAAAAATAGCCAGTGTGCTCATGTTTATGTGATGTGCATGTATATATATATACACATTGTGCACATATATATATATATATATGTGCATACATACATACATTTTTGGGTCTGTCTTTGATTTTCACGTCAGAACATTTTCACTTCCTCAGATATTCCAAGTATTAAATTTCTGTTGCTTTATAACACATTATCTTAAATTTAGTGGCTTAAAACACATGCATTTATTATCTTCGAGTTCCTGTGGGTCAGGAGTCCTGACATGGCTTAGCTGAATCCTCTGTAAGGTTGTAATTAAGATGTCAGCCAGGGCTCCCTTCTCATCTGGAGACTCAACTGGGGTTGGTTCCTCTTCTAAGCTAACTCATGTTCTCAGCCGGATTCATTTTTTTTTGCTGCTGTGAGACTGAGGGTACTGGCTTTTTGGTGGCTATTAGCCAGAGGTCATTATCAACTCCTTGAGATTGTTCCCAGTTCATTGCTAGGTAGCCATCTCCATAGACCCTTTACAATGTGGCAGCTTATTTCTTCAAAGCAAAGGATGAGGAGAGCACATTTGCTAGCATGAATTTCATAGGATATAACATAAGAAAACACAAGAAAGACAGTCCATTAATTTTAGTGTATTATATTTTTTTAGAAACGAGTCATAATTATTACCCACACTGTAGATGAGGGAATTATTCAAAGCTATGAATATCATGGGGGGTATTTAATGTTTGCTTGCCACATTCCAGAAAAGAAAATCTCTCCCAGTTTTACATATTTTTGAAAGATTTCTGGGAAGTCAGAAAGTAAACTTTAAATAAACAATTGTTTTAATGGTGTTTACCTGCTTCTCAGACAGATGCCTTTAAAATAATAATAAACAACACACACACCCACACACACACACTTTAAAGCAGAGATAAAATGTGCCCCAAATTGAATATAAACATTTTTTCCTAAAAAAATGTATATAGATTTGTAGAACTGATCACATATATATGTGTAATAAAATTATACGTCATTAGATTACATAATAGGTATCTAATGAAATCATAGGTCATTAGATTATCATTTTAGAAAGTGATTAGGTTTAGAAAGATTATTGAATTGTTTTCTACATAAGCATATTTTAATTACATCAATTATTTATAGCCATTTGTAAGAGGAGATGTAATTTTGTTACATTTTGTACTATATTATTTTAATAAATGTTTTATTTTATTATAAAGATATGTAATATATCCGCAAGTATATTAGCTCACGTTAAATGTTTACACATTATCATTGGACTAAATAACTTTCACTGGAATTATGTGCTCCATTTCTCCAGATTTATGCTTTTTTATTAAAAAAATTTAATGTTTTTTATTTATTTCTGAGAGAGACATACACACAGTGTGAGCAGGGGAGGGTCAGAGAGAGAGGGAGACACAGAAGCTGAAGTAGGCTCCAGGGTCTGAGCTGTCTGTCAGCACAGAGCCCGACGCGGGGCTCGAACCCACAAACCATGAGATCATGACCTGAGCTGAGGTCGGGCACTTAGCCAACTGAGTCACCCAGGTGCCCCTCTCCAAATTTATTCTAATAATTTATTCAGCACATTCTTATTAAGCAAGCATTAAATATATTCTAGAAGCTTGCAATACCAGGGTGACCACATCACATTTTATTTGATGCTTTTGATGTTCAGGGTAAGGCTCAAAGAGTATTAATAGGGAAGAATTAATGAGTGAAGACATTAAAAGGGATTTAACTGATGTATTTTAGGTCATGAATTTAGAGACCCTAGAATTGGCCCTGAAACCCAAGTCTATTATGTCAATGTGTAATGTCCTTTCACTGCTTCTTGTGGCTCCTAAATAATGCAGTGTCCTTCACTTCTTAGAGAAGGTAATTAATGAATTGCTATAAGAAAGCTAAATCCTTTAAAATCCTTTTTCCAGAAGTAGTTCAAACTTTGTGTTGATCCATACAAACTCTCTTTCCCGGTTCCCACTGAGAACAGGTAAGTCGCGAGTTAGCGAGTGGTGGCTGGAGTTCAGCTTGGAAATGTGAAACAGAATGAGGTTACGTGACACATATCAAAATCGAGCCTTTTGACTGACCTCATAAGCACCATACTCTACCTAAATGTGCTAATTAGTCATAGATGTCAATGTCACATTCAGTCTATATGCTTTATATTCCCCTTCTCCTTTGACTTTCACTCATTCTGTTTAATAGTATGTAATGAAAGGCATCTTTGAGAAGTAATCTCTTTCATAGGTTTCCAAAAAACACTACATTTACAATTTGTTTGCAGTGCTTCTTGAAAACATTTACTAAATATTGGTAATATCCAGAGCCATATTTTAAAAAAAAACATATTTAAAATGTACTATCAGTGATAACAATTCATAATGGAACAACAATTTGATTAAAGGTTATTTGAGCAAGTTTTAAAACTAAATTATATGTATATCCTACTGGCTTGTCAGATTCTAGTTATTAAATACATTGATTTCATACTGAGAAAACTCTTATTTCCCTACCTTTTGACAAGTGGAGCTGGCACATATTATTTTGACCAGAGTGAGTATATTTCTTATTGTTCACTTGATGCCTAGGTCTTTAATTTTTTTTTTTTTTGCACGAACTTGGCTGCATGAAGTATATTTTTCTCATATTAAGAAAATTATTAGTAAAAGTATAATAAATGCAGAATAGCTTGTTCTTTTAATTTGGTTATATACACCCCTTCATTTTCTTGTACAAGTTGCCAAGTAATATTTTTCAACTGATATGTGAGCTGGTTGCCTAGATTATTTTCTGTTTAGTTTAGCTCTCCTCTCCCACATCCTTTATTTCCCATGCCTTAATTTCTCTCCACAGAACTTATAGACCTGATAGAATATATATTTATTTCTTTACTTTCTGTTGAATGACTAGATTTTGTTATGCTTATGTCATAGTCTAGTCCTCATTATTTAATTATTTAATTAATTATTAATTAATTTAGTTTAATTAATAATTAAATAAGTTATTTAATTAAATGAATCTCTTTTGTAGCCAAATTACAGAAGTGGGAGTCAATATGTCAATTCTAACTCAGAATTTTTATACAGTAATATAAATATATTTATACATACAACTGTGCTATATTTTCTATACTCTGAAAATTCAGTATCTTAATGCTATAGGAATTAATTACCTGATCTCTTTCCACAAAAGCTCTAATATTTATAATTGAAGTTCCAGACTATAAGAAAAGAAAATAAAAGAAATAATAAATAAAAGACAATAAATGTTGTATGTCTTCCTTTTTTCTCTCTTTTTCATGAAAAATTCAAACATATTTGTCTGGCTCTGTCACATACATAGAAAGGAGTTCTTTTTCACTTTTCAATACACAAAGCATTATAATGGCTGTCACGTCTATAGTTTCATTGGTCCAGAGGTCTAGCTCCCCAGGTTATGGGAGTTTTCTTCTAAAGGAATTGAAAAAGTCAGTATTTCAGAAGGAAGTTCAGTTGGTATGAAAAGAACCACCTTGACCATAGAAATTTTGGAATGTTTTTAGTAGTAAATGGTCTTTCACAGTTACCTCATCCAATACCTTCCATATAACAATAATAAAAATAAAAATATTCTTCATGTTTTGGAATAATTTCTGGCTTACTTTACCCTCACTTGTAGTTGTCTAATGTCTGTTCATTTGAACTGGCCAAATCATCCTTGAAGGCCACCATGCTAGCCTGGTTGTTCCCTCTATAATGATATCCTCTGATGTTTGTATTCCTGGTTCTTCCATCTCATTTGTATCCAAGCTTAAAGGTCACTTGCTCAGAGAGGTCTTCCTTGGCAACCCAGTCTAAAGCAGCATTTAGTAACGTGCTAGCACATCCCTAATTTTAACTCTCAGAATAGTATGCCTCACTATTTATTTTTATATTTATTATGTGTTTATTGTACATCTCACTACATTTAATACAGACATTAGCAGCCTTGATTGTGTTGTTCACTGCTCTATCCCAAGTGACTAGAGCATTTCTTGGCAGTGAGTTGGCCCTCAATACTCATTCATTTAATGAATGAATGACATAATCCCTGTTACTTGTCATATTTGCTTAAATGATTAAAAGCCATCAGAGTTGTAAGCATGTAGAGATCAACAATTATGGACTCCCCTCCAGACTCATTGTTGGTCATTAAGAAAAGACCAGATTAATTTATCTGATCTTCATAGGCCATCAGGGTAATATACCTGGGTGTTTTTTTATTTTGGTAGACTACTCTGTGATAAACTTATTAATCACAGTTTGTTATTAGTTTATTGATGATATGCATCTCCCATCACCAAGTGCAACCTTGCTTTTCTGCATCTGAAAGAAGAAAGGACTGGTGTGTGTGTGTGTGTTTATTTTTGAGAGAGAGAGAGTGCTGGGGAGGGGTGTAGATAGAGAGGAAGAGAGTAAATCCCAAACAGGCCCTGTGCTGTCATCTTGGAGGTCAAAGCGGGTCTCAAAGCCCTGAACCATGGGGTCATGACCTGAGACGAAATCAAGCATCGGACACTTAATGGACTGAGCCATCCAGGCTCTCTGAAAGAACTGGTTTGTTAATATTCTTTCTAGGAAATATTGTACTGAAGTATTTAAGATGAGTTACATTAAAATGTAGAAGAGGGGCACCTGGGTGGCTCAGTCGGTTAAGTGTCTGACTTCGGCTCAGGTCATGATCTCACAGTTCATGGGTTCGAGCCCCACGTCAGGCTCTGTGCTGACAGCCAGCTCAGAGCCTGGAGCCTGTTTCAGATTCTGTGTCTCCCTCTCTCTCTGACCTTCCCCTCCTCACGCTGTCTCTCTCTCTCTCAGAACTAAAAACAAAAAAAATTCTTAAATGTAGAAGAATCACCTTAAATCTTTTTTCTTATCAGTAAAACAGGTTACTTATATCAATTCAGAAATGATTTTTAAATGTCTATTCCATACCAGGTTATTCCCTCTTTGAGTTTTCTCTCCCCCGAATGAAGGGAAACAGGCAATGAGCAATTATCTATATGGCAAGTGCTATGCTTACATGTGTTATTGGTTTTTTTTTTTCTTTATAATTTGCCAACTATTTTTTTTTGGCAAAAAATTTTTTTTTTATTTTTTATTTTTTTATTATTATTTTTTTTACAAATAGTTTATTGTCAAATTAGTTTCCACATAACACTCAGTGCTCATCCCCACAAGTGTCCTCCTCCATGCCCATCCCCCCTCCCCCCAGCATCCATCAGTCCTCAGTTTTTGTCAGCATTCAAGAGTCTCTCATGGTTTGCCTCTCTCCCTTTCCCCCACCATTTCCGCCCTTCTTCTCCCCCTTGTTCCTCCGTCAAGTTCCTCCTAATCCTCCTGTACGTGCAAACATATGATATTTGTCCTTCTCTGCCTGACTTATTTCGCTCAGCAGAATACCCTCAAGGTCCATCCATGTTGCTACACATGGCCAGATTTCATTCTTTCTCATTGCCATGTAGTATTCCAGCTTACATGTGTTATTGTATCCTTACTACAATTCTTGGATGTAGGAATTATTATTCCTTTTTCTCTTAACATTTTAGGGAAATTAACTTCAGAGGAGTAAGATCACATACTCTTGATTCACACTGTTAGTTGCAGAGCTGGGATTTGACCATAAATTTTAATTACTCCAAAGTCTTCCTTTGTATTTATTGTTTGAAAAAAGAGAAACCTATGGAAATATGAATACTAATAATAACAAAAATATGAACATTAAGGCATCAAGGTAATTATAATTTATGGGAAAATAAATTACCCATTCAAATAGAGAATTTAACTATACATTTTGGCCATATGGGGTGCCTGGGAGCCTTGGGTAAGTGTCTGACTTTGGCTCAAGTCATGATCTCACAGTCAGTGAGTTTGAGCCCCACATCAAGCTCTGTGCTGAGAACTCAGAGCCTGGAGCCTGCTTTGGATTCTGTGTCTCCCTCTGTCTCTGCCCCTCTGCCATTTGCACACTGTCTGTCTCTCTCCCAAAAATAAATATTAAAAGTATTTTGAAAACCTTAAGTACATATACATTACCATACTATATTATTTTGAATGTCTAAAAAATGGATCAGAGTATAAATTAGACCTCATCAAAAAAAAATTCAAATACATAGTTTATCAGGTATTGTCCAAAGTATTGTCATTAATATACCTCTTAGTGCTTTAAAGTTTTTAATTCCAGGGAATGTTAGATTCTGGTAGATAGGTAAGTCAATCTTTAAGTCAATCAGTACTCTTACACAAATCCTTCAGCTAGCTTGTTGATTAGTGTCAGGCAAATAATGACATGGACTGTATCCCTGAACCAAGAATTCTACTGAATTCTGACTTTGTATTTTGAACATGGCATCCTTTGGAGGCAAGGAGATTTTTGTGATTATAAGTACCATGGATGTAAGTGCTTCCAAAAGGGAATCTGGGAGCAATCATATAGCTAAATTATCAGCATCTCTTAGGGGTATCAAGGGTATTAACTGAGACACAAAGTGTTTTTGATTGTGTGACTGGGTATAAAATGGGCTGAATAATGTTTAGAATTTTAAGCTCTACCTCCCAGTTGAACCAGCCAGCAAGATCTTCATACAGTATTTGGACCACAGTGTTGATGCTTTTGTTGCTGGTATTTTGTCTGATTTGGGATTGGACCCAGGGGTCATGAATAGCTTTCTAGCATATAAAGATGAGAGATATATAAGGTCATAAAATAAGGGAATCTCTTAATGCAGAGTATGTGCAATTCTAAAATAATCAACTGTATTAGACAAATGGTGAAATCAAAGGTGACTTACTCAGTTCTGTATTCATTTAGTCATTTCAAAAATATGTATTCATTCTTTATAGGTATGCTAGCAGCACAGTTGTATTCCCAATGTTTTCACTCTCAGAAATTTCATTATCAAGGTATGAAAGTAAGACATGCAAACTCACATTAAAAATTGAATGACAATTCAAGAGGCAACACCAGCAGTCTGTGATTAAGTGCTATATGAATAATATGAACAATAAAAGGCCTTAGCTCATACAAAGAAAAGATCAAGGGAAACATCGTGTAAAAAGTTGGAATTGCCTTGTTTTTGGATGGGATTATGATTGAGTTGAACGTGAATAAATAGTATGCTAAACTGGGGGAGGAGATTCCAAAGGGAGTTGAATGCTTGAAACTAGGAATTAGGTTGTAGTCTTGGGAGACAGTGGGGAATTGTAAAATTAGTTTCTGACCATACTGTGTGGGTCTTTGATTGCCAGGGCAAGACATTTGTACTTAAACCCGAAAATAATGAGGATTCATGGACAGCTTTCTACAGAGAGTGGAAGGAGAAGACAACTTATTAGAATGACTTGATGTAATAGAAATGTGCACAGTGTTTTGAAACTAGGGAGAAATCAGAAAGGAAGAAAGCAGTTTGAACAGTGTTGAACAGTGTTTCTTAAACTTTAATGTGTTCCAGAATCCACTCAGGTAGCTTATTAAAATTGCAGATTCCTGAGTTTTACTCCTGAGATTCTTTTTTTTTATGTTTATTTATTTTTGAGAGAGAGAGAGACAGAGCATGAGTTGAGACGGGCAGAGAGAGAGAGGGAGACACAGAATCCGAAGCAGGCTCCAGGCTCTGAGCTATAAGCACAGGGCTTCACGTGGGGCTCATATTTGGGAAAGGAAAGGTCATGATGTCGGCAGAAGTTGGATGCTTAATCAACTGAGCCACCCAGGTACACCTACTTTTGAGTTTCTGATTGAGGGCCCTTAATCGTCATCTTAACAAGGATCAGTGCAATTCTGATTTAAGTGGTCTTCAGACCACATTTAACAGTAAAATAGAGAAGGCTGTCACAATAATCCAGGAGTGAAGTGGTGGAGGTTTGTAACTGTAAACTTGCAAGTAGGAATGAAAAGGAAGTGATGATTATAAGAGATATAGTTAGGGAAGAATTGCTATGACTTAGAAATGTTTGCATACAAGAAATAAAAGGGAAGAAATAGTCTAAGATGGCATTAATGTATTTTTAAGTTAGTTATTTATTTTGAGAGAGAAAGCACAAGTGGGGGTGGGTCAGAGATGGGGAGGGGAAGGGGGAGAAACAGAAGGAGGGAGGGAGGGAGGGAGAGAGAGAGAAAGAGAGAGAGAGTGAGAGAGAGAGAGAGAAAGACAGAGAATCCCAAGCGGGCTCCTCACTGTTAACATGGAGCCTGACACGGATCTCAAACCCCAAAAACTGTGAGATCATGACCTGAGTTGAAATTAAGAGCTAGATGCTTCATTGAGCCTCCCAGGTGCCTGACATTAATGTATTTAATTCAACATACATGCATTTGATAATTTTTATTTTTACAACTGGAATTGCTTGTCAACTAATTTGCTGAAAAGGGTCAACATACAAAGATAATGCCCAGATGTGAACTAAAGAGAAAATAAAAAAATAATGTGGTAATATATGTAAATTAAAAAACCCAGATACAAATTAAAGTACCATTTTGTGTTATATTCAATTATATTCTAGTGATTATTTTCCCCATTGTGGATTTAAGTGATTTTTTTAGTCAAAATTCCTGAATACCTTCCATCATTAGGTTTTGAATATGGGTATAGAGTTCACAATAATCCACATCATCCCCATTTAGCTAAGCTTGCAACTCTAGGGGATATAATGGAGCATCTCTAGTTACAGTTATTCTACATCCTGGATTTAGGAAAACAATTCTAATAAAAGTAATCATATCCTAAACTCAGATACAGAGAAAAGACTGCTGGTTGCCAGAAGTAGGATGGGGGTAAGGGAGGCACAGAATGGGAGATGATCAATAGGTACAAACTTGCATTTTTAAAATAAATAAGTCCTGAGGATGTAATGTATAGCATTGACTATAATTAATAGTAATTTATTGTTTATTTGAAAATTGCTAAGAGAGCAGGTCTTAAAAGTTCTTAGCATAAGAAAAAAAAAACCTGTAGCTATATATGATGATGAATGTTAACAAGATATTTTACGGTGATCATTTTGTAATATATACGTATATCAAATCATTATATTGTACAGACAAAACGAATACATATCAATTAGGTCTCAATAAAAATAGTAGTTTATATCTTCTAGACATCTGTCAGACTGTAAACCACAGTTCTTGGTTCAGACAGTATAGTTACTGAAATTACAGTATGTAGTGGATAAAAATATGCAGTGAGGGGCCCTATTCTTAGTTTGTCAGGACAAACTCAAAAGAAATATTGAGAAAGTTATTACTGTTAGGTTCTAGATGTAACATTAAGTCAGTAGGAATGGTACTAATGAAAGGCATAAGAAAAATTAAATTTTAAGGAGAAATTAGGACCTGGAAATGTTTCCTTTGCATGGATATTGCCTAAAATTACTGAAATTTGAAAATCTTTAGTTCTGTCAACAGAAGGAAAAGGATAAAGAAATTCAAGTAACTTGAAGAGTTAACACATAGCATATAAATTAGTTTCAGTTAAGAATAAATAATCAGATTCCTCATTCTTCAAAAGAATGCTTGATTTGAAAGAGAGAAGAATTTCACCTTTTGAAAGAGATCAGGGAGTTGAGTAAAGAGTGAGGACTTTGGAGAAGTTTCAGCTAAGGGGAAAAGGAACTATTAAAGGGAGGCAGGCCCTAAGTCTCCATTTGTGCTGGTCATTGGGGTGTCACGAACAGAGTAGCTTTTCCTTTGGGGTGCACCCCTTGAGTGGGACCTATGCTCCTGAGATCACACAGTCTCCTCCTCTGGGTCCCCCTGGGACTGACATGGAGCCTTCTGAAATTGACTTTTTGACAACTCACTTTTGCCCAAACACAAGGAGGAGCAATACCTCATGGAAAGAATGTTATAAATGATGGTTTGTTAGTCATCTAGTATTTTCTTCTTCATTAATGGTCAGCAAACTATTTCTGTAAAGACCTAGATAGTGAATATTTTAGACATTGTGGAATATACAGCCTCTGTCACAACTACTCAACTCTGTCACTGTGATGTGAAAGCAATCATAGACAATGAAAAAAATGAATGAATGTGGCTGTGTCCCAATGAAACTTAATTTACAAAAACAGTTGGTAAGTTGGATTTGTCCAATAGCCATGGTTAGCCAACTCTTGCTCTAGTGCAATATGTGGTATTTCTATTATGGAGTAGTAGGCTGACTAGAAAGCTACCCTTTTGGTTAGGAAGATAAGTACTTTTCCTACCATAGTTTTCCTAAAGAAATAGTTTGCCGATTAAAAGTAGTTAGGAACCTTAACCCAACACTACATCTAGTAAATCCCTTAGGTAAAGAAATGTAAAAGCCTTTGGAGGTAACACAAATGGTGGCTAGAAATTGAGTTCCAGTATTTTCTGGTTGTATAAATCTTGCCCAGTTATTTAGGCCAGTTATGCTAAGTAGGAATGATAATTTCTACCTAATTAAAAGGCCATAACTATCAATTGCTGTAGCATAAGTGAAATGCTCATGACAAGCAACATCTGTCATACAGTAGACCTTCTGTAGATGCTAGTTGCCTTCTCCAGATGCCAGAAAATACATCTGGAATGGAAATAAAAGTAGAAACAAAGCAAAGTAGAAGGCAGAACTAATTTCACATTTAAGATACTACAGCTCTTTTTCTCATCAAAATATTCCTTCCAGGCTGAAACATACAGTTCTATCAGTACTTGGATACAGCTAAGGAATTTCAAAGCTCATCACCTAGCATGATACTGTAGAGGTGTTTGGTTCTCTATTTCCATTATTTTATAGATTATATATATATATATATTATATATAGATTATATATTACATAATTTAATATGTAAATTAGAGGTAATATATGTGTACACATAAGTATACACAAATATATACATACATTACTGATGTGCCCCTATTTTTAGGTGAGATATTGATACTCAGAGTGGTTAATGTAGCCTGCAGTCATGTGTCTAGAATGTCTCAGAGCTGGAATTGAAACTCAGGACTTTGTGGCTATAGTGCCTATTCCCTTAATAATGATGGTGAATGACATACTTTTTAGAAAAATGTTTGTATTCAGTAAGACTAGTGGTTTGACCGTGTTTACTGAATATATTAAGCATTAATGGGTTACTTGACCACCATCAAAAAGGACTGGATGTGTTAATAAGCCTAGTGTATAACTGGTCACTTAATCCCTATCTTTGAACCTGTACAGAGGCCATTGTAAATAAATCTAGATCTACATTTGGCACTCTCCACAAAGCATTCTGAACAACTCAATGATGAGATTTCCATTATTTATGCATGAAGAAAATATGCTGTTTTCCATGCACTGAGCCGGGGGAAAATTACTCAGCCTTAGTGATATTAGACCATGGATCTTCCATTTATTTTAAAATGGTAGTGTCATGCTGAGTAGAATAATGGTTAATATCTTTCTTCTACTTCCTCCAAATACAACATCAAAACTACACTGATTAAAATAAACAAAATCTTGAATCATGGTGTCAAATCTGTAAGAAGATAGAGTAAACAAGCAGAAACATTAAAAACTAACATGTCAGTCAATCTGCTTTGAATTGTGAATTCTATGTATCTTTTCCTCTCCCAAAGTTCTTATTTTCTTTTATTCTGCTCACCAAGTTGAATGGCAATTTTAAATTCTACAAAAATGAGTAGCACCTTTTCTTAATGTTTTTCTTAAGTACTATTTTATTAAAATTTTTACATTTAAAAATAAAGTGAATTACTGGGCTACAATTCAAATTAGGCTGTGAATGTGCCCCAGCTACCAATCCACATTCTCTCCCTTTTGGAGGGAACATGTATTCCTTGAGGATAGATTAAGAAACAAGTATTCTCTCAATGCAGGGGGCCTCTTTGAAGTCTTGTGTACTTTAGATTGTAAGGGTGAATTGTGGCACTTGTGAAAAATAGCACATTTATAATCACTTGAGGAAAAGCCATTTGACTTAATGAGTTAAACTTATTTATCTTTCAATTAATATTAGCTATAGCTACTGTAGGATTTGAATCTGGCAGTCTTGAATAATTATCTCAAATGATTCACAGATCCCTTGGAGACCACTGCATCTAAGTGTGAATAGTCAGTCTTAGAATGGCTTTATTCCTGCAAATTGAGACAGCATTTTCCCTTCCCTCATCTATCATGGTCTTCTGATTTGGGCACCTGAAACTTGGAGCTGTTTTCAGTGTGTTTCCATACTTAATTACTGTCTGGTTTAGGGAGATAAGGGAAGCATAAAGCCCCCAAAGGACTTTTTTCCTTTTTATGATATGTGCATGGTATATACAGCACAGTATTTTTCACAAAATCTGGAGTACAGACAGACCCAGCTTTAAATTCATCATCTAACTTAATTGTCATCATCCAGACCACAAGAACAACAGCAGCAAATTTTGATTGAGTGCATAAAATGACAGTCTTTGGATTCAATGCTTTCCATGAATGACTTTACAAATTCTTATCACATATAGTTTGTCACTGTCCTGTTTTACAGATGAGGAAATGAAAGCTCAACGAAGTTAGAACATTTGCCCTCCAATCATACAACTTTTGGGAATTCAACTTAGTTCTGATTCCTATACCTATTATCTTAACTAGAACATTTAATTGTATTTGTGAGGAAATTGGAACCTTCACAGATACAAGACATGCCAATGGAACTCCAAGCACTGGCCTAGGGCAAGACTTCCACAAGTGGCAGTGTGAATTGTAACCCTGACCTTACCCATGCTGTGCATACCCTTTAGTAAGTTATTACCTTATCTGTGCCTCAGTTTCTTTATCTGTACAATGGAAATAGTGGTAAATTAATTCCTGAAAAGCAGTTAGAAAATTGCCTGATCAGAGTATGCTCCATAAATAGTAGTTGTCGTTGGAATTTATTTAGTTATCCTTTGCTCCATTGTCTTATACCTTTTATCTTTTAGAGCACTTAACATTAGACAAGTGCTGGTTTCAGGGATGTACTACTATATTTTATACATCACAACAGTTTGGAGAACCTGAGATAACATTGAGAAGATGGATATTTTTTCTCTATTTCTTCTTTCTTCTATTTTTCTTTCTTCTATACTATCTTAATTCTTCTCTCTTTTCTAACTCCACTTTTTGATCCTTAGGCAGCTATCCACAGTTCTTCTTAGTCGTTACTATTTCCTGCTGTGATGTTTGCTGATAGCTAAAATGTTGGATGATGATGGACATGGTATTTTAATGGCAGACATTTGAAAAATTAAAATCCTTCCTGACCCAGGGAAGGAGGCTTTCTGGGAGTCAAGAGGATGTAGGGAGTTAATATTTAGGAATATGTATGTCAGGAAAGGGGGAATCACAGTCAAAGAATGAAGGAGGCTCACCTTCCATTTGAGAGCTATATATACCTTTTCATAAAAATTTGTATTCTAACTCAGTGCTAATTTAAAAGCTAAACTTTGAAAGGGGAGATTACAAATATAGAGTGTTTACAAGCTGCCTGCACCTCTCTCTCTTAAAGATGGAATTTTCAGGGCACCTGTGTGGCTCAGTCGGTTAAGTGTCCAACTTCAGCTCAGGTCATGATCTCATGGTTCATGGGTTCAAGCCCCACATCGAACTCTGTGCTGACAGTTTGGAGCCTGGAGCCTGCTTTGGATTCTGTGTTTCCATCTCTTTCTCTATTGCTATGTCTCTGTCTCTCAAAAATAAATAAACATTAAAAAGTTTTAAAAAATAAGATGGAATTTTCAGCTCCACACTGCTCACTGGTTGTTCCTCCCCACCTCAGTTTTATCTTTTCTGTTGGTGATAATGTGGATTCCCTGCAACTGATCCTTATAAATTAGTTACCCCTCTAAACTCTCCTAATAATTTATCCCCATATTCCTGTTTTATATGTAGATAATGATATCATCAGAAAATAATGACAGTTTTGTTTCTTCCTTTTCAATCCATATATCATCAGTATCTATTTGTGTGTCTTATTAACCTATCTAGGACCTATATTTTAGTGTCAATTGCAAGTATTGATAAGGAAACATTTGTCTCCTCTCCTTTACACAGGCATTTCTTTTTTTAAATATAATTTATTATTAAATTGGCTTACATGCATCATCGCACAAGATATTTCTAATATTTTAGCTTATAGCATCTTCAGCTCTCTAATTCTGTAGTAAACTATCCATCCACTGATGTTATTAAAGCAATTCATCCCATGACATTTTAATTTCAAAAGTTCTATATTTAGTTTCTCCATTTGTCACTGAGGCAAGATCACAGATTTTGGACTGATTGGCCAGGGCTCATGTTCTGGCTTTTACACTAAGCACATATCTGACCTTAGGCAAATGATTGCCACTGTTGGCTTCCACTTCCTCATACGTAAAATGGAGTTAATGCTAGAAATCCTTTAGTCTAGAAACACATTAATTACAATATTCAAATCAGTTTAATAGGAGCTTTATAAAATGATAAATATTTTAAATTTATATTTTCATAAGGGGAAAATGCATACATATTTGCCTTACCACTGCCTACCTTGTCACTTTTCAGTGTCTTAAAGTTTAAAGTTAAATCTTCTGTACATTTAGAATTTAAAGATTCTTAACTACTTTTGGCCTTTGGTAGGTTAAACATAATTTCATGGAAACGTCTCCTTCTCATAATCTCTTTTGCATGTATGAGATTGAGAGTGGCATTTCAAAGCCTTTTGATTCCTTTCTTAAATTTAATTATCAAACACTAGAAGTTTAGAATCCTCTTTTAAAAGTCAGCTAGAAGCTTTTGACAGATGGACATTTAGCACCTGAGTAATCATCCTTCAGCTTTCACGAATCAGTCACTTTGTAAGTTCTGTGACATCTTCCAAGGGATTTGTTAATATTTAGTCATTTCAAGTGTGTTGCTGTTGTATGATCAGACATAATTTTGTAGTTATTTCAGTGATGAAACAATATACAGCTTCAAGTACTTTTGAATATCTTGTTGCTTAACAATAAATATGGAAGTATTATTTTGTCTCTGAAAGAGATGTTTTCTTTACTTACAATAGATGTTTGTCTCCGAGGCATATTTTCATGCCTTTTACATACAGAATAATTTATCTCTTCAGGGAGGCATTATAGTATAATGATTTGAAGACATTTTAACTGAATATTAGGTGTCTAAATCTCATTAATTAATCTAAATCTTTTTAATTAAATATAAAAATTAACTATGTGCTGCTCTGTGAATACCAGTAACAATTCATAAATCTTTACCATCCCAACATGACCCTTATTTGTGAATAGCCTCACCTTATTTTACCCTGGGCCATTGGTTGGCTTGGTATTCCCCAGTATAACAGGCTGCTGCTCTGTCAATGTCTTTGCATTTACATTTATCATAGCCTGGAATGCTGGCTCACTCCCAAACATCACACTCTGACTTCTCAGTTTGCTTCAATTTGCTTTATAGCACTTAGCCTCATGTAGCATATTTATGTATTTGAGTGGTTATTCTCTTTCTTCCAATTAGAACAGCAGAGCCAAAACTGTTCCATGTTATTCACCTGTTTTACTCCAGATCTTATGTTTGGGACATATTAAGTGTTCAGTATGTATTGGTTGAATGAATTAATGTTGGGACAATGAGGTAATAGATGTTTTCTGTGTAGAGTTATGATCACCTGCATTACACTCAACATTTGCAGGAGACTGGCACAGGCCTTTTAGTCTCTATAGAAAGATACCTTGTGATTTTCAAAATGTTAAAATGTGAAGAAAGAAGTACATTGTTGCAAGGCTTAAATAAAATAATTTATAAAAATTATTTGGCAGAATGACAAAAGTTAAGTCTTTGATAAATACAGTAAAGTTATTCCATCAGAATTTATCATTTCCTGTCACAATTGAAATGTTGGCTTTGGTCCAGTTTAAGGCCATCTGTACCTGAAAGTTCAATCCACTTTTGCTTTCTCAGGGACATTCTCACATCTATTATTCTCCTTCTTCCTCTCATACCCTTAATTTCTTCTTCCTTTGCTTCCTACTTATCAGTTTACCTAATTGATCCAGCAGGGCCCCTTTTGATAATTTGCACAAAGTAACTATATTGCCTAGTGGGGAGGTCCTTCCTGAAAGATTCATTATGAGATGTTTGCATACTTGCCTACCTGTCCTTCTCATAAATTTATAAAATTTCTTGACATTTTCTGAATTTTCAGTGCCCCATAATTTCTCTGAGCCATAATTTCTGCCTGAGCCAACTTCTGTCTGACTGCCTTTGCCTTGATGCTCCCTAAGACAAACACATAGTCACACACATATGTTCATGCAAGGTATGATTAACAAATTGCAACTTAAGCTTGAGGTCTTGGCAACAGCTCCTTCTTTGTGAAGTCTCATTGACCCTTAAGCTTTGAATATTCTTCCTCTGTTTCCCCATCAACACCTACATCTCACTCTCTTATCTCCCTGAATTGTAGTTGTTTGTTTGTTTACTTCTCTTAAGACACAAACTTCTTTGAGGACAAGTATTTTCTTTTCATGTTCATCAATTAAATACCAAAACCTAAATGCTAATTGACACATAGTATATAACCAATATTTTTAACTTGAATTGTGGAGTAGTTCATTAGAAAGTTACAAGATTGGTTTCTGGTAGTGCTGAAACCTGGCCAGCCAAGCAGTTATTGTTGAATTTGCTTCAGTGTGACAATCAAAGAAAAATGTGGTCAAGTATAGCATTTCTTAATTTATCACATATTTGCTGTTTGTTGCATATTAGAGGGAAAATTACTAAAAATGACCTAATATATTGAAACAATGGGATAGGGGCTTTAGTACTAGTACTTATAGTGGTAATATTGACAATACTATCTAATATATATATATATATATATATATATATTTTTACAACTTTAAAAGCCCTTCATATAACCATAGGAAATGCCCTAACTCTGTTTCTTAAAATATATTGAAGACCTGAGTGAAATACAAGACTCTGAAAGCATACTTTGGTTATTTCTAAGTAGGTAACAGATTGGCCTTGTGTAAGACAGTATCTCATGGTGAAAATTTCCCACTTTATGCTGTTTGGCATCAAGTTGATGTGTCCTAACAACATAACACATGTGTATTCAAATATATCGAGGATATATGCAAAAAGAAAGTTTAATTTAAATCTTTGTGCCATCACAAAGTTAGCAGTGGACCCTTAGTTATCATAACTTAACGTTTAATTCCATGTTCTAAATCGAAATGGTGCTTGTTCACTCTTAGCTTTTAATTGACATCATTTCTGCTAGCATTCTCCATCATTATTGACAGGAATGTTTTCCCTTGTTGTCCAGCAGCACGCTGAGTGATTGATTGGATTGCTAGGGCAGATTTAAAGTGCATTAGCAGAAAAGGATGGAGGTGGTGGTGTATAATAATCTATGTACCATGGTAATGGCGCCAACTAACTGATTATGTAGGTTTGTTTAGGAAAAATACACTGATCATTTACGTGAATTTTTCACGTTTTATACCTATGTGCTGATGGTGAATAATGAAAGCTTTCAAGGTGGTCCAAATGAACCCAATAGTTTTTAAAGATCCTTTCTGATTTTACCTATAAAACTCCAACATTTGGGGCGCCTGGGCGGCTTAGTCGGTTAAGCTCCGACTTTCGCTTAGGTCATGATCTCGGGTTTGTGGGTTTGAGCCCCGCGTCGGGCTCTGTGCTGACTGCCAGCTCAGAGCCTGGAGCCTATTTCAGAGTCTGTATCTCCCTCTCTCTCTGACCCTCCCCTGCTCACGCTGTCTCTCTCTCTCTCCTACAAAAAAATAAAAATATTAAAAAAAAAAACCCTCCAACATTTATGGTCAATATTTGGGAAAATGGATAATATATTTGACATGTGAGAATGGAAAATTGATTCCCCATTAATATTTCCATTTTGGGTTGTTTTAAATATGAGTACACAACCCTTAGATTGATGACAAGAGGAACACCTGAGTGGCTTAGTTGGCTAAGCATCTGACTCTTGATTTCGGCTCAGGTCATGATCCCGCTTTTGTGAGTTTGAGCCCTACATGGGGTTCTGCGCTAACAGCACAGAACCTGCTTGTGATTCTTTGTCTCCCTCTCTTTCTGTCCCTCCCCTGCTCATGCTCTCTCTCTTAAAAATAAATAAATAAACATTTAAAAAAGATTGATGAAAAGACATAAGTGAATGACAAGAAGTCTCAATTTTTAACTGTGTAAGATTTTCTTTTAACATAGAGACAACAAGAGTCATAGCTGAAGTGTATATTTTCATGAGATCTGGGCTCTTAAACCAGTTTTGCCAAGAAATATTTGAGTCACGGGGCAAGTCAGCCAAGAGAAACTAAAGTATATTTGCAACTATATAATGAGGGAATAGGTCTGGGTTTGGTAGTTACTGGTATCTTGAAGTCAGCTAAGGAATTTTTAATAATGTTGTCATCTGCGTCCTTCCCCTGTAAATACTCATTTCATTCATTTAGGTATGAAAATGTTTTTCAAGTTTAGGCTGTATTCATAATCACCTGACAAAATTGGTCAATGTACAAAGACCCAAGCTCTCTCTGCTTCAAGGAGCCTGGACTGTTGTGTTCTTGTTTTCTAGGTGATTTCTGATTACATCGCTGTTAGAAATAACTGGTCTAAAGTTTAACATCAGATCCTTTTGAAGCTCTCCAAGATGATACTCCTTAGATGCAGCCAAGGTTGGAAACCACTGAGAAAGATCAGCTTTAGGATTATTTCAACTCTGTCAGAAATAATCAAAACTGGTAGCTTTTATTGAATACTGTGTATAAGGTGTTATGATAAGTATTATCACATTAAATAATCACAAGTCCTTTTGAGATGGGTAATAATCCTACTTCGTACATAAGAGACATGGGGAATAAGTAATTTAGCTAAGGTCACATGAATAGGAAGTGGTGGATTGGAACCCAAGTGGTTCCTCCTTTGAGGTAAGCCTCAAAGGTCATGCATTAAACTACCTCTGTTAAGTAATCTTTTGGAATTATAAGAGAAGTTTTTATTGAAGTGTAATTCACATACAATATCCTTTTAGTTTCAAGTATACATCACAGTGATTTGATAGTTTTGTATATTATGAAATGATCCTCACCTTAAGTCTAGACACCGTACAAAGTTATTACAAGTATTATTGACTATATTCCCTATGCTATACAGAAAATCCGCATGATTTTTTTTACAACTGGTAGTTTGTACCTCTTAATCCTCTTCACCTGTTTCACCTACCCCCTCAAATCTTTCCCCACTCTTGTAACCAACAGTTTGCTTCCTGTATATATGAATGTATTTCTCTTTGGTTTGTTCATTTGTTTTGGTTTCACATATAAGAAATTATATGACATTTACCTTTACCTGACTTATTTCACTTAGTATAGTGCTCTCAAGGTCCACCCATGCTGTCTCAAATGGCAGGATTTCCTTCCTTATTTTTGATGGCTGAATAATATTACCTTGTGTGTGTATGTGTATACATATACATATTCACATTGTGAGACAATTTTGTTGCTTCCATATCTTGGCTATTATAACTAATGCTGTAATAAATGTAGGAATGCATGTATCTATTCAAATTGGTGTTTTCATTGTCTTTAGATAAATACCCAGAAGTAGAATTGCTGGATCATATGGCAGTTCTAATTTTTAAATTTTCTTGAGTAACCTCTGTACTGTTTTCCATATGGCTGCACCAATTTACATTCCCACCAACAATATATGTGGGTTCCTTTTTTCTCTGAACGCTCACCAGCACTTGTTACTTTTTTTGTCTTTTTGATAATAGCCAATTTGACAGGTGTGAGGTGATAACTCCCTGTGGTTCTGATTTGCAGTTTGCTGATGATTAGCAATTTTGAGTTCCTTTTAATGTGCCTATAGGCCATCTGTATATCTTCTTTGCAAAAATGTCTATTCAAGTTCACTGCCCATTTTTAAATTGGGCTCTGTGTTGTCTTGATATTAAATTGTGTAAATTATTTATATATTTTGGACCCCTTATAAGATGTTTGATTTGTAAATATCTTATCTCATTCAGTAGATTGCCTTATCATTTTATTGATGGTTTCTTTTGTTGTTCAAAAGCTTTTCAGTTTGATAAATGATTTTTCTTATGTTTAAAAATATACCTGGCTTGTAATTATATAGTAACAACAAAATAATCATTAAAAATTTAATGGAGAATACAGGAAATAATGTTCACTAATTAAAAGAAAGAAGAAAACTGACAGTGAGAAGCAGGTTGGATTTGAATAATTCTATTTATTCTGGAAAGAAGATCACAAACTGTTTGTACTATTACTGCTTGAGAAGCGAGAATAGGAGTTTCAGATAGATATTCTGTCATAGCTCTATTGAGGGGAAAAGTGGCAAGAATTTCAGAGGAAAAAATAATTTGTATAATTCTTTGAAATGGTTCTAAATATTAATAATGCAGTGAATTGAGAAAAAAATGGTTTATACTGCATAATACTTCCTTTTCTTTCCTTTCTTGTTTGGAAAGATACCAGCTCAGTGCCTTCCTAGGCATTCTTTGGCCACTGCCATTAGTCACACTTGTGTCTCTAAAGGGGAGAGATAATGCCTTAGTCAAGTATGTTTTCAGTCCTACATAGAGGAGAATATGGGGACTGCCTTGTTCCTCTCAAGACATAGCCTTTCTCAGACTTCATACATGAGCCATATATGGGCAGAGTGCTGATATTGAAATGTTGGAGGAGAAATTTCCTACCATGAAGAAGAAGGAGAAGGAGAACAAAGAGAAGGTGGAAGAGGAGAAGAAGAAAAGGAAGAGGAAGAAAGATACCCGTGAAGAAACACCAAGCACCATTTTTGCACAGCATTAAATTCAATTGCTCCCACTTAGAGAAGGAAACAGTGAGCAAAGTGAGCATTTGTTTTCACTGATGTTCCATCAATGACTATATGATGAGCATCCACTGTATGGAGAACACTGGATTTTCAGCACTCTGGACAGTCTGAGAGGTGATTCCTGACTCTGGAAGCTTTAATATTCATTATATGATATGCATACAGTGTACATATTTCAATGTGTCAAAGTTGACTGTGTACAGAAAATAGCTTCATTACACTGGCAACAAGCTACTGTAAGCCTTAAAATTATTTTTTTAAATAATAAATGGCACATTTGTAATTTCCATAAAGTCTAATTCTAAAATTATTTTAGCATTTTATCTTTAAGCAATACAGTAATATTAAAAAAGTACAAGAAAAATATGTGTACATATATTGCTCTGAAATACCCTTGGCTTCTCAAAATCAGCCAACATTATAGGAAAATACTAAATTAAGAAAGACAAATAAAAACTGAATTGGGATTTTAGTGTCAAATATGACTCTGAATTCTTTGGGGATAATAGGGATACATGTTTTTAAATGCTTTAGTAATAGAGTTGCATTCGTCTGCTGGAAGTGGCAAAAAGACAAAATTGCAAGCAGGCACTGACAGCAGAAACCCCTGAAGATAAACAGAGGTTTGTAGTGGAAAAGGTACGCCAACGTTAACTCTGGCCAGCTATGTCAGCCTTGGCAACTTCACGCCTTGATTTCCAGCAAGGACGACTTCTGGGTACCTTAATCTCACAGAAGCAGCAGCCACATCAGATGCTAGCTGGAGCAAGATCTTCAAGAGGAAACATTGGGCATTCTCCTTGCTATGGGAAAGATCTACACAATATTTAATTCTATGTCGAGGAAAGAGGCTGAAATAATTCTAATACTGGGTCTTAGCCCAGATCCAGATTTTCAGCAACCTGCCCAAAAAACATTCTGGGCAACTTTGCCAGGTCACATCGCTTATCTTTGGAAGCCCCGCCATGGGGCTATTCGTCAACAAGCTCTGAGAATCAGCCAGGAAACACCAAACTCCCATTTCTCAAAGAAGACTGAAGCAAGCGGAGGTTCAGAGGAAAGCTCAGGGGCATTGCGGGGCAGTGGCGGAGGGAGGCGGGGGCGCAGGGAGGGGAAGGATCAGGACGACAGGTCTGACTTCTGACTGGCTGGGGTGGTTTTGGAGAAAGTCGCAGCTCGCGCTCACCAGTCAGGAGCTGTCCAACTTTTCAGCAGCTCCGGTCTCAGGGTTCAGGCACTCTGGAGAAGGAAGCTACCACCACCGCCGGCCGCTGCTTTTTCTGCGTCTGGAGCTGCTGACAATTCCTGCTTTCGCCGCAGGCGCCCAAAGGAAGGAAGGAAAGAAGAAAGGGAGAAAGGAGGCACTGACTGTTGAAGGCTCGCACTGTGCGCCCTAGTCTTGGTGAACTGGGGAGCCCCAGGAGCGTGTCTCTGCCACAACCACTGTGGAGGGAGCCCTGTCACATTCTGTGACCCCTCCCGCTGGCAGAGCCCCCTCTCGGTCGGCCTGAGCCTCTGGTGGCTTCAAGTGGGAAGCTGAGCCCAGCCTCTATTCCGCTCCAGAAGCGGCAGCGGCGGCGGCGGCGGCGGCGGCAGCATCCAGGAGGCGCTCCGGCCAGCGCAGTGAAACCGGCTGGGCGGCTGGGCAGCAGGGCGCGGAGCTGCGAGCCAGGATGGAGGCAGAGGAGAGCAGCGTGCCGACCCAGGCGGGCGGCGGCGAGGGCAGCGAAGGCTCTGGCGAGGCTACACTCAAAGCCCCCAAGCACCTCTGGAGGCACGAGCAGCACCACCAGTACCCGCTCCGGCAGCCCCAGTTCCGCCTCCTGCACCCCCATCACCACCTGCCCCCGCCGCCACCGCCCTCGCCCCAGCCCCAGCCCCAGTGCCCGCTGCAGCCGCCACCGCCACCCCCTTTGCCACCGCCCCCGCCGCCTCCCGGGGCCGCTCGCGGCCGCTACGCCTCGAGCGGGGCCACCGGCCGCGTCCGACATCGAGGCTACTCCGACACGGAGCGCTACCTGTACTGCCGTGCCATGGACCGCACCTCCTATGCTGTGGAGACCGGCCACCGGCCCGGCCTGAAGAAATCCAGGATGTCCTGGCCCTCCTCCTTCCAGGGACTCAGGCGGTGAGTGGAGAGCGCCCCCTCCCCCATTCAGGCAAGTGGTCACCTCCCCTGTTATCAGATTCTCCTCTTTGGTCTATTGATCACTAGCAATCCAGGACCCAGGGCTAAATTCTATTCTGGGAATTGGGGGAGGTTAAGCAGGGGTGTGTCTGTCCTTGCTCCAGATGGTTAGGATTCAGGTGTGTATAAGAGACCCTGAAAGTAGATATAAATGGCGTGTGTGTGTGTATGTGTGTGTGTGTATGCGTGTGTGTGTGTGTGAGAGAGAGAGAGAGAGAGAGATTTCCAGTTGTCTATACCACCCACTACCCCCTCCCCACCCACTTCCGTCCCACCCTGGCAATTGGGACTAAACAGGCAGAATTCAGTTTGCTTGGGTGCAGTAGGAGGAAGAGTGAAGGAAAGGGGTGGGGAGTTGAGCCAGGGAGATTCCCAGTAGTTAGTCCACTCCCCCCAAAGTGAGGGGGGTTGGTGGGGCAGATCTGATGGTGACTCGGAATGGGTGAGATAGCTTGGTCCCAGGATTGCAGCTAAAAGCCTGAGAACAACTCAGTTTCTCTTTGTCAAGTCGGGAAGTAAATTGAACAGCTAAAGGGGAGAACAAACACGTGGGTGACTTGGAGAGTTTGGAGCAAAATGTTCAGCAGTCCTCAGAAGAGGGATGAGGGAGGGATGGAAAGAGGGAGCTGAGGACTCTGTGGGAGTTACACTGTGTTGGTATGTGGTGTGTGCGGGCTGTATGTGTATCCATCCAGTTGTCTTTGCAAAATCCCAGGAAGAAAGTACCTCATTTTATTTAGCAGCAGGAAAGATGCAGAGATTTGATTACAGTGATTTCCCCTTAATGTAAAGTGCTCCGGAAGATCGGGCAAGGAAACTGCCACCCAGAGTTTTAATAGAAGCCAACCGCTTCTTTTCCAAGGAAATGAGTAGTGTAAAGAAGCAATTACAGCTGCTTTGAGAACTCAGCTCTGATTCTTAACTCAGGCATGGAGGTGGAAGTTGGGCCCTTTCCCTGCAATCCAGAAACATCCCTTCTTCCTTGTCTCAGGCCCTCCAAGCCAGGAATCCCATGCCCCACACAGATGCACACAAACAATGCTTTAGGAGATGCTGGCAAAGTAGAGCTGTCATCATCCAGCCTCAGATGTGGGCAGGCATTGATAGAATACACATCCAAGCCATACATCTGGCTGATGGGTTATTGTAGATTGTAAATCAGGTTGGGGTGCAGAAACAGGAAAACCTGAGGCTGGGATTGTTTGTTCAGTTGTAATTGACAGTATGTTGGGTTTATAAAAAAATATTAATAGTGTTAAGATATATGCCTTTCTCTCCTTCCTTCTTCCCTTCCTTCCTCTCCCTTCAATCTCTTTCTTTTTTATAAGCATGTGTCTGTGTCTTGCGTACTCTGTGGTCCAAAGAAATCCAGACAAATACAGTATCCCAACCCTGATGTGCCCACATTCTCCTCATACCCTTTGCCTTCCTCACACTCTTAGGCACTGGACATTTTTCATGCTGATGTCCTTATACGTGTTAGATAAAAAGAATGAGAATTATGGTTAATATCACAGCTTGGCTCAATTAAATTTTAAAGATTGGTGTGATTTGCAAACATTCATAAATTAATATGCAAGTTTCATTTTTATACCCCAAAGTGCTAAAATCCACATGCTGTGTTACTCTTTGTTTGAATAAGTGAATGTCTTCCACTTGTGTCGAACACTATGTATCTGGGTCCCCAGTGATGAAATAAAGGCAAACATGGCACTTTGGATATTTGACCTATTAAAATTTGTGATATTGGGGCTTCAACAAATACTGAATAAGAACAAGAGCTCTAGATTAATCATGAGTTGATTGACTTTGTAGAATATTTTAATTAAATTCATTTTTTAATAAAATAGAATATGTCTGAGAGAGTGGAGAGGGAAAATAGTTAATTGGGGTAGAGGTATTGCATCACTGATTTGAATTTATTTTTTGCTGTCCTCTCTATAGTATTTATTTTTCTCGTTGAAATTTGTTAATTCGATGGTTCAAGGAAAACTAAAGTTGTATAATATTTACACATAGCCTCCATTGTAGCTCATCTGATAAATCATTGTCATTCTACTTAAGAATTATTGGACTTAACGTTCTTTACATCAGTTATGTATTTCCCAAACACTCGTGCAATGCATGTCAAACTTTTCCCTATTAGTATTGCTTTTGCAAATAAATGTACTTTGTAAGAAGGGCATGGATTAATTTCATTCTTTTTTTTTTTTTTTAAATATTTTTATTTATTTCTAGGAGAGAGAGAGAGAGAGACAGAGTGAACAGAGGAGGGTCAGAGAGAGAGGGAGGCACAGACTCTGAAACAGGCTCGAGGCTCTGAGCTGGCAGTCAGCACAGAGCCCGACACGGGGCTCGAACCCACGAACCGCGAGATCATGACCCAAGCGAAAGTCGGACGCCTAACCGACTAAGCCACCCAGGCGCCCCTAATTTCATTCTTTAAAGAGAATGGTAACAATGCTTTAAAATTATCAAAAAAAATCACATTTATTAACTTATTCAAACCCATTAACAATACTGAAATGAAATGGTATTATCTCCATTTTATAAATAAGAACATTGAGCCCTAGAGGATTCGAGTAACTTACTCACTAGCACATTGACTCTGAGTGCCAGAGCTAAGACTGAAACCCAGGTCTCCTGCTCAGCAAAGACATTGGGTGCTCCAAAAATAAATGTGCGCAGAACCTGGGCATGTTGACAGCATCAAGAAGTATATAAAACTGAACATGAAGTTAATATTGATTGATACCACAGGACATAAAGTCCAAATAAACAAAGAATGAGATATGGTTTAAAGCCCCTTGGGGGAAAAAAAAAAAAAGACAGCATAGGCTCTGGAAGTAATGAGAAATTTTAGCTTTTATTTTTAACTTTTGAAATCCTAGCTGTTACATTGGCCTTAATTATCACAACAGAGGCAAACCAGTGCATTTGTTGACTTTGTACGTTTCATATAATACAGTAATAAATATGAAACTGTTAAGAGAATTAAAGCTAATCAGAGCACTTCAGGTTGTTTCCAAAGACCTTCTAAAAGAGAACATAAGTGTGAAACAGGTGCAGAGTCTGTGTGTGTGTGTGTGTGTGTGTGTGTGTGCGCGCGCGCGCGTGCGCGCACATGCGCCATCGTTCACATGGAGGGCTTAAGTTGTCTGTCAAGTTAATGTCTCTGAAAATGCCTCATGGATGGATGGATGAATGATTCTCTACGGACCATCAAGAAAAATATGTCCTTTAAAAGGCTATTTTTAGCATGTATACTAGCAGTTTCAGATATTCTTATTGTCTTGACTGAAATTTTGAAAATTAGAGTAACTGAAGCAGTGGGAAAGAGGTTTAATGAGGACATTTATAAAATAGGAAGGAGGCAATCCTCACACATTTTGTGGTCATTTATTTTGATTTTAATGGAAAACCTAGGTATGTTAAATAAATTTTGTATTGTTATATCTAAGAAGGTAGATTCATTTTTTAATCTTAACATAAAAAATGTGAAATAATAAAATTAAGAGGATTGAATCTCTGTTATCAAGAAAACCAAATGAAACATTAAAAAATAAACTAAAAAATTACAACTGACCTAGTCAGTTAAGTGTCCAATTCTTGGTTTCAGTTCAGGTCATGATCTCACAGTTTGTGAGTTCAAGCCTCACACTATGCTCTGTACTCACCTTGTGGAGTCTGCTTTAGGATTCTCTCTCTCTCCCCTCTTAATCTGCCCCTTCCCCACTCAGGTTCTGTTTCAAAATAAATACATAAACTTTTAAAAATAAATAAACTTAATCACTTTAACTGGTTCTTCAATGTGTAATAATTGATTAACTGAACTGATAAAGTATTTATTTCTTTGACTTCTTTTTACACAACAAAATATTTTCATCAGTAGTGTGCTTTTCTAAATCTGCAATAACATGGGGCACCTGGGTGGCTCAGTTGGTTAAATGTCTGACTTCAGCTCAGGTCATGATGTCACCATTCATGGGTTCAAGCCCCACATCTGTCTCTGTGCTGACAGCTCAGATCCTGTTGCCTGCTTCACCTTCTATATCTCTGTTTCTCTACCCCTTGCCCATTCATGCTCTGTCTCTCTGTCTCTGTCTCTGTCTCTGTCTCTGTCTCTCTCTCTCTGCCTCTCAGAAACAAATAAACGTTAAGTCTGCAGTAACAATATATATTCTCAATAACAAGATGGTCTACATAATTTATCATCATGGAAAAGCAAATAAAAACCACAGTGATGGGGCTCCTGGGTGGCTCAGTCGGTTAGGCATCTGGCTTCCGCTCAGGTCATGAACTCACAGTTCATGGGTTTGAGCCCCCTGTTGGGATCTGTGCATATAGCTAGCTCAAAGTCTGGAGCCTGTCTTCAAATTCTGTGTCTCCCTCTCTGTCCCTCTCCTGCTCTCACTGTCTTTCTCTCTCTCTTAAAAATAAATAACACTCACACACACACACACACATACACACACACACAAAACACCCACAGTGAGATCTCACCTCACATCTGTCAGATTAATTATTATCAAAAGGAGAAGAAATTACAAATGTTGGAGAGGATGTGGAGAAAAGGGAATCCTTACACACTGGTGGGAATGTAAATTGGGGTAGCCACTATGGAAAACAGTATGGAGGTTACTCAATAAATTAAATGTAGAACTACCATATGATTCAGCAATTCTACTTCTGGGTGTTTATCCAAAGAAAATGAAAATGCCAATTCAGAGAGATATATGCATCCTTATATTCATTGCAGCATTATTTACAATAGCCATGGTAGAGAAACAACCTGAGTGTCCATTGATAGATGAATGGATAAGAAAATTGTGATGTATATAGAAAATGGAATACTATTCAGCCATAAATAAAGAATGAAATCTTGCTATTTGTGACATAAATAGACCTCAAGGGCATTATACTAGTGAAGTAAGTCAGAGAAAGCCAAATACCATATTATTTGTCTTATATTTTGAATCTAAAACAAACAAACAAAAAACAGAACAAAAGCTAAGCTCACAGATGCAAAAAACAGGTGGTGGTTGACAGGTGGGACTGGGATTAGAGAAATGAGTGAACTAGTTTTTTGTTTTGTTTTTAGTATAAATAAATTGAAAAAAAAAATTAAAGTTGGAAATTCAAGAAACACCTGCCTAGTTTACTTGGTAGGTGCCTCATCTCAGGATTGTGAGTTTGAGCCCTACATTTGATGTAGAAATTACTTAAAATTTTAAAAAAAATTCTTAAAGAAGAAAAAAGTTGGAAATTCATATAGCATAGATGATTCCTTGGGTATAATGAAAACATTCTAGATGACATATATGTAAATATCAAGAAGGTGACATTTGATTATTTTAGAAAAAAGGGATAAAAACTATGGTTACGTTCAATAAAAATTTCATGCATAATGTAAAATATTTATTTGACAGTAGCCTTTTAAATACATTAATATGTTGAATAAAAGGAAAATTATATTGCAATATTTAAATGCTAAAATTCAGATTTTTGCTTTTCTATTCTGGATTACAAAAGGTACTTTTCCATTGCTTCTACTAATTTTGTTAACATTTTGGGGGGATTTTTTTCTTCATTAAAAAATTAATGGTGATCCAAGTTCATAATGCAAAATTTTAATTTCACATTACCAGAATTAATGACTAAAATCTAGGTGATTTAAACTGACTACATCAGTGACTCTAAGACTTTGGATTTTAAGAAACAGTAACTTTTTAAAAAAATATTAGATAACTGACATAAGGTTGCTGTCTTTAAATTTTAACAAATGAAGACATTAGGTTTACTTAACCAGCAAGAAAGAATAGCAAAATTCATATTTTCACATTTCCTAATATTACCAAAACAATGTTAGACCTCATGGGATCTCCAAGATGGCAAGAGGGACAACTTCAGAATAGAAAACATTTTTTCACTTTCCAAATTGGATACATTCATACACATACTTACAGACACACACATAATGATGAATTGGCCACTAATTTCTATCTGCAAACTATAATGTGGGTTTGAAAGTATCTTGGAAAGTGTTCTTAAAGATCACATAGGATAATAATCTAAGAAAGTTAAACCCTGTTAACAACTTTTGGTAGTTATTCAAAGTCCTGAAGCCTAACCTGAGTAAAATTCTGTCCCTCTCACAGCTTATTATCCATCTCCATGTTTAAAAATACACAATATGTGAGTGAGTCTATAACTTCACTGCGGCTAGTCCTGGCTCATAGCAGGAATGTTGCTAAGGGAGTATACCAAATAGCACTGTATTATATTTCAAAATATGTTGTGGTTATTTTTACCCTGAGGAACATTTTTCTCCATTTAAAAATAGGAAATCTAATTTTTCCCAAAGAAGCGGGCATTTCACATTTTTTTTTTAAAACTCATCAGCTAAATTGGCTTGACCCCATAGACACGTATACTGCCATCACTATGATCTTCTTGATACCCTTGGTGATCAGGAAAAATAAGTTATTCTTTGCCTTCAGAATAAGTAGTTTTAGTTAGGTCTATGTCACTCTGTGGTGTCACCATTCATCTAGTGGTCTTACGTGAGTGGTATCCTTAGATTTTCCCTTCCGTAACCTCCCAGATTTCAGACTCAACCAAGATCTTTTATTCTACCTCAGAAATATTTCTTGTATTTTTCCATTGCCCCTTTCCTAATCAAGTGCTTATCATCTGCCCCTTAAGCCTTCAATGTATCCTGACTCCAGTGTATTTTATACTCCAGACTACCCAATCTCATCATCTTCTTGTCTCAAATCCATGGTTGATTCCTTTTCAGCTGCAAGATAAAAATCTAGATTTCTTAGTCTGACTCTTCAAAATGCTGGCCCAGTTTATCTTCCTCACAGAATGTCTTCCTATTCATCCTCTTTTGTAAAGCCCATGAAATCACCACATTAATTTCTTGCCATGTAATGAACTCTCTGTGCCTTTTCACACCTCTTAGTTTTTGAAGCTGTTTCTTCCTCATAGATTGCTTTCCCTATGCCCTCCTTATCTGTTTGGAAAACTCATGAATCTCTTGTCAAATTTATCTCTCATGTTACTACTTGTGTAGATAGTCTTACAAGCAGAGGAGTATTTTTCTCTTCAGCGCTTTCACATTGCATTTGTATATATCTTTACTCTATCAGCTACCAATTGCAATTTTAGATCTGTCTCTCCCATTAAGTACATTAGGATCTCGTACAGTGTCTTGTTAATGTAAGTTCTCAGTAAATGATGAACTTTTAAATGTGGAAATAATAGTAATGAAACTTTGCCTTTTCAGTTAGTGCTCTCTGATACAGGATATACTTTGTTTCCTTAATCATCTGTGTGAAGTAAACAGAGTTAGTGATATTTTGCTCATTTTATAGGTAATCAAAGGGAACTCTCAAAGAAATGGACACATATGTATGTTCAAATATAGGAGTCAGACTTGAGCCTTAAAACTCCTAGTATGGTGATCTTTTCATCACATTATTAGATAATATGGGATGTTATTTGATGAGAGTAAGCTCATCATTTGACTTAAACTGAAGTAAAAATTATGATTATGAAGAGAGATAAGAGTCTTTGTAATTCAGATTCTAAGAAAATATCATAGTGAAAATATTATGGGATAAATTCTCTTATTTAGACAGATGCTTTTACAGAATTAATTCATAACTTTTGGCTAAGGATCCACTAGATTTGTGGGGAAGTGAACATTTTGGGGAGAACATTCATCAGATTCTCAACAAGTCCTTGATCCACAAAATTTAAGACACCATGTTCTAAAGTGAACTAAGTTGTTGGCTAATTCACTAAGGGAACAACTGTGAGAACATTGTATACCAGTCAAATGATAGTCTCACTGGGATGGCTGAAAGTAAGTAATTTGAAATGACGTTTTAGAAAAATGCAACAGTTTATACAGAAAAGGTCATGGGCTTATTTAAAAATGACATATCCCCAGTGGAATTTGAGGGAATTGAATTAAAATTTGATTAAAAGTATGTGTGAGAATAGTAAAGAACATTTGGGGAAAAATTTAAAAAGATGTTTTTCTCTATAAGATGTCAGACATATACTCTTTTAATTCAATGTGATACTAATTTGGGAATAAACCACCTGTTCTGTGAAACTGAATAAAGGGTCAAACATGAGACCCACGTATATGTGGAAATAAAGAACTTACTGAGAGCAGCATTCCAACTCAGTGAGACTAGGATAAATTATTTTAAATATGGTGTTTATTAGTTTATTGAAATAAAAAAGATCCTTATCCTACACCACAATAAAAAGCACTTAGAATCAATAATATTTTATATTAAATATAATCAATTACTGATCTCTATTGACTAGATAATCAATATTTTATATTAAAAACTTAAAATAAAAGTAGGTAAAAGACAAAGAGGAAGTTCAAAAGGAAGACAGATTAATAGCAATATACATTTGGAAAGATTCTCTACTTTGTGAGCAGACAAAAATAAAAATTAAAACAGTGTTATTTAATTTTTCATCTGTTTTAGAAAAAGAGTAAAAGATCAAAAGAATTAGAGGAGGTGGGGTGAAGTAGGCATTTTCTTATGTACATTTATTGCAATTAGTGTAAATTAGGAAAACATTGGTGTGTAATTAGTAGTATACGCTAAAATTTTATTATGTTTTAAAACTTTTTAAATTTTGATTTATTTTTTGAGAGGGAGAAAGAGAGAAACAGAGCACAGTTGGGGAGAATCAGAGAGAGAGGGAGATAGAATCTGAAGCATGTTCCAGGCTCTGAGTGTCAGTACAGAGCCCTACGGGGGGCTCAAGCTCACAAACTGCGAGATCGTGACCTGAGGTGAGCTGAAGTGGGATGCATAACTGACTGAGCCATCCTGGTACCCCAATATATGACAAAATTTTAAATGGGATTGCCTTTGATCCGGTAATTTTATACTTAGGAATTTAGCCTAAAAATATAATTGAAGTGAGCCAAGAAGTACTATTTTGCAACATTGTGTGTAATGGTAAACATCTGGCAGCCACCCAGGCATCTTTCATTAGATAACTCATAAAGTAAATTAGGTCATGTCTACACAAAGGACTACTAGATAAAAATGAGAGAAATGTACGTGCACTAAAATGTAATTATAAACCTACAAATTGTTAATGAGAAAAGTATTTAGAGTCTGGATCACAGAACATGGTACTATTTACTTACGTATATTGACACATACTTATATTTATACATATGAAGGTATGTATATGCATGCCTGTGTATATAGAGAGGTGTGTATGCATATTATGGCATGAGTGTGTGTGTGTGTGTGTGTGTGTGTGTGTGTGTGTGTCAAATCATCTCTAGAGAAGAAACACTAAATAGTTACAGGTGTAAGAAGAGAATATTTAAGAGTGGTCTTTGATACTGTTTTATGTTCTTTTTCTTATTTGATTGCCTTTTAAAAAAGCATATATTGCTTTTATAATAAACAAAACTCATTTATTTTCTGTAAAAAAAACCCTAATATTTTCCACTTATTTAGGTTAACATATTTTATTTATATCCTACTTTTCTCTCCTCCCTCAAAATCATAGGATCCTGTGACAAAACAATTTAGTCCAGCAAGGTAGAATGAGGATGTCAAAGAGAAGAGAACATAACAGCATGAAGACAATATGAACTATGGAATCAAAAGCATTTCATTAATTCCTGAATAATTGCTAGAAATGAGTCACAGAATTGGCTGTGAGTTTCCAATCAGCTAATCCAAGGAAGGAAACAGTATCAGTTCAAGACTCATAGTATTAGTAAGTTTTTTAAAAAAATGAGTGGCTTCAGACACCGCACTCCTGTTTAACTCTCAATAAAAAAATATTTCCTCGTGTTTTGTTTTGTTTTTTTGTAAAAACGATACTGTGTGGTATGTTACATAAGTTTCTGTAACTAGCCTACACTATATAAGGTATGAAATAAGGATGAATGTTTCCTGTAAGTATGGCTGTTTCATATATAACTTCATATTGATATCCTGCTATCAAAGTACAGTTTATCAAAAGTCTATTATTGGCATGGGATCCTCTGTTAGCATTCTTAACAATGCTTTCCTTCCCTTTACTGCCAAATGCTGTGTGTGCTTTATTAAGAGTAGCTGCATTCTCCAGCCTCAAGAATTCCTCCAGACTCTATCTCCTCTATGCTTTTTGACCTGCTTGGTTCCTATCATTACAGCCCTCAATTAAGTCCAGCTTGTCTAACCTCCAAGATTGGTTCAGAATTCTGGGATATCTCAGCCCAACCTGGGTCCTCCTGATTTGTAACATGAAAATGTGAAATTTAGTCTTGATACTCAGCTCTCTGAATTCTTGGCAGCATCATCTACTTTTCTAGATTTCCATAGCATATCCACTTCTAATTAAATGCTCCCAGATAAGCTAGTTACAAAATGTAGCCCTGGGAAATACAAAGACTGACCCATTTAAATATAGATCAGTTAACTGTTAGAACTTACTCGCCCAAATTGAGGTTGGTATTTTAGATTAATTTACTCACAGCCCTTCTCTCTGAAACTGTTTTCCTATTGTTGCTCATTTGGAAGCAAGTTAAAATCATTAAAATATAAAATAAAAATTTGAAGTCCTCTATATACATTTTTCTTTTATCACCACTCAGAATCATTGTCACCATCTGAGGTCTTACATTTGTATTGAAGGCCAGGTTCTTGTCTAATGACCAATAACCAGACATCTCTACTAAAATTATAGAGCTCATCATGGAGATTTCTACTCCAGATGCTGAAGAAAGGTCACCACTGAGAAATACTGTATATTGTTCTCATCAGAATTTTTGAGAGATAATAAAGAGTATGAGAATGATCATTATGTAGACTATGGGTGTAAGAAACTCATACTTACCTTAACAATTCAGAAGCTTTAAAAAAAGTATCTCAGAAAGTGCCATATACATTAACTGAAATATCCAATCAGTCAACAGATCCACAGTTTGTGGGAAATGGAAAGTTCTTGATGGTTTTTATAGACTAGCCACTCTTTGTGTCTCTCTGTCTTCCCACATGGTTGGTTCTGTATGTACGGATTCTTCTGCCTGATTCCCCTCTTCCCCACTCATTAGCTTTAATAATATGTATTCGTACTTCAGATCTCAACTCAGACCTCACCTTTTAAGACTTACAGTTTTCCCCAATATGATATCTTATATTTCTTTTTTATTGCATTTATCATACTTTAAAATTACATATTTAATTATGTAATTATTTGGTTAATGCTAGCCTCTTCCACCGAACTGTAACCTCTGGTGAAAGTAAGGACCATGTCAGTTTTGTTCACACCTACAGCACATTCTTTGCATGTAAAACTTTATTAAATAAATAAATGAACCTTAAGAGTTAATAGGTTATTAAATTTATAGAGCTAGGGATCTACTATTCATAGGGAGCAGAAACAGTTTAGACTCTTCAACATATACATCATTTAAAGAGTTAAGTTACTATTTTTTGTTTTGTTTTGTTTTTAATTTGATGTAAAAGACCCTTGAGTGATAGCATAAGTATCACCTCTGGGAAGAAGCCTGCCCAACAGGAAGTCAGTAAAAAAGCAGCATCATGGACTGTCAGAATTATGATGTTGTAGAAGAGTTATATTTAAAGGACTAGCTAAGAAAAATGAGAATGAAGGAATTAGATATTAATTTTAATTCTATTTTGTGATTTATCTTCATCGTTAATATATTTAGCTTTGATGCATTCTGTACAAAGGTCATGTTTCTGTTATTTTTGTTCAAGCAAATATAAAGTATTCATAATAACTCAGTATCTGGTAGCTCTTTGTGACAATAAAGCCCACAAGTAAAAATTAATAAATTTTTGCCCGAGAATGTAATAGCTAATTGAACAGGATCTAAGAACTTTAACAATTACAGGAGAATGTAAGAGTATATATCATGATTCTGATAAAATGGCATTTTAATTCACAAACATTGTTCTTTTATATCATATGTTAATTTTATTTTTGATGTAGCAAGGCACGGAAGCTGTTAGAAGAGTCATTATTTCTGTTGACGTGGAATATTTTGTAAACCAAAGTCACAGAAGAGTGTAATGAAAAATCATTAATAAGTAACATAAAACACATAATAATCACAATAGTGCAGTACTTCAGAACAAAAATCTACTTAGGGAAAACAGGCTTGTATTTATAATGCAGCCATGACACAGACCATAGACTAAACTGCAGTAGCATTTACTTTCCGGTGGAGTGCTATTCAATTTTCAGTGAGTTGAAATATAATGTTAATGTATATTATTATTTAGGCACACATGGAGGAAAAAACAGTATGCTTTATCATATATCAAAATATGACTATACGACTATAAAACATGACTATATACGAGCAGTTCAGGTAACTAGACCACTGACCTGGTTGATCAATGCCGACAAGCTAATTTAATTTAATGTTTCCCTAGATAGTTTTTTGTCAAACTACTTTTACCAAATTAGAATATTGAATTGACAGTACTGCATCAGATACTCCTTTGAATGTTTGAATGAATGTTGGAACATCAAGAAGCTACTGAAAATGTGGTGAGAGTCTGTACAGGAAAGCCATAATACAGCTAGGGTTGGCTTTCAACCAGTACGTCCAGCAGCCTGTTTATTGCTTTGGATGCTGCTTGTGTCTAAGCATTTGCTTTAAATATTTGGTGTAGTTAATTACTGAGTATCTTGAATCTTCTCTACTATAAAAATCTGCTTTAAAAAATAAATGCAAACAAGTTACAAATGATAGTAGTTGTCTCCTCAAATGCACATCACCAGTTTGTTTACTAGAATATTGCTATCATTTGATTTTTATTAAATAATAGGAGTTGTTACGTAGATAGCTAAAGGCTAGTGTATTTATTGGTTAGTATTTTCTAAGGCACCAGCCTGAGAGTAGTTTAGTATACATGGAGTTCAGGCTTTTGGGGATGTAGCTGGCAGTGATGATGGGAGAAAAAGGAAATAAAGCTCTACTAAAGGTTTCTCAACTTTCCTCTCCTCTAGATGTTAGAGACAGATTTTCAGCAGGGAAATTATATGTTTAGTTTTGAATTTTTTTAAGCTCATTCTGGCAGATATGTGGAGCATGGAGTGGGAAGAAATTGGAGGTGCGATTTAGGTGTTTATTGCATCAAACCAGATAAGGAATAAATCATGATAGTCTGAAACTAAGGCATAGCAGTAAGAATGGAAAGGAAGAGATGAATTTAAGAAAGCTTTTATAAATGAACATGATGTGACTTGACTGACTTAATGCTGTTAGATAAAAGAATTTTTAAATTAATTGTATTTCTGAGAAATATAATTAGTCCACCATTGTTTGGATGTTTAAGGTAAAATCTTATATTTTATTTCCCTGCAGTCATTTAATATTTAGCTGTTTTGGGTGTTAGTTTAGATAGTTTTAAGACATGCCGGTAGATGAAATTCTCAGTGTTGTATTTTTTACATAGATCGCTTGTGCCGTTGTATGTAAACATAACCACAGCTTTTTAATGGTGAACACAGAAGTAGGCATATTCACTTCCAGGCCACCACTAACTAATTCTGTTAATTTAGTTAAGTTGTTTTCCTCAACTCATTTGTAAAAGGTGAAAAATGACGCAACTGTTTTCTCTTAGGAGACATCTTAAACCAAATGCACTTTCTTTTTTCCAAGATACCTCTCTGTCTCTTTCTCTCTCATCTTTTAACTAGGAATGTGGTACAGCAATCTTCCCAGCTTTGGTTTGGTTTTCTAATTTCAATGGTTTCAGTGTCCATCCATTCCAGGAAATCCTTCAAACGTGTGTGTGTGTGTGTGTGTGTGTGTGTGTGTGTGTGTGTGTGTGTTACTGCAGAATTACTCTTTTGCTTTGTGTTTAAAATCTCTTGAAAGCTTCCCTCAGCTTATTACTTTTATTCAATTGAATTTTCTTTTAAATATTTACCATGGGCTTTTGCCTCTGGTTAGGTCTATTTGCATGCAGTCTGCTAACTCACATGTTCATCTTTGATGTATGTCTCATAAACAAACCACACGGCAACAGTAGTAAACACTTATACTCTTTTTTTTTTTTTTTTTTGGCTCATTTGCCTTCCTGAAAGTTCATTTTATCTAGGAAATGAGCTATTTCTCTATTCTTGTAAATAATGTTTGATAAGGATAATTCCTTGCTTTTCCATTTTCTTGGAATTCAGGTAACTTTGTTACTATATTGAGTTGTAAATATGGTGTAAGTAAAGAAATTTGTCTTCAAGTCCTTTTTTGTAATATTTTTAAATGTTTCCATTCTCTGTATATATTTTTGATTTGATGTGTATTTTCATAGTACCATTAATGTATAGAACAGTTAGAATGTATTTATTTT
Source organism: Hyaena hyaena (assembly GCF_003009895.1). Taxonomy (NCBI): domain Eukaryota; kingdom Metazoa; phylum Chordata; class Mammalia; order Carnivora; family Hyaenidae; genus Hyaena; species Hyaena hyaena. The sequence goes on along the minus strand of NW_024080864.1, from coordinate 1,565,579 downwards.
CTTATCTGTTATCTTACATTTCTTCTTTCCCCTTATCCTATTACTTAGTCTTAGGTAAGTTAATAGCAGCTTAAAAAGACTTTTCCATAGTATTTTAATGTATGCTATCCCAATTGACCCTCATATAGAAGGTTTAAAAACCTATTTTTTTAGGGTTAATTATTTATTGTTGAGAGAGAGAGGCAGACACAGCATGAGCAGGGGAGGGGCAGAGATTGAGAGGGAGACACAGAATCCAAAGCAGGCTCCAGGCTCCGAGCTGTCAGCACAGAGGCCGATGGCGGGGGTCGAACCCATGAACCATGAGATCACAACCTGAGCTGAAGTTGGATGCTTAACTGACTGAGCCACCCAGGTACCCCTCATATAGAAGGTTTTTAAGCTGAAGAGAAAGATTCCTTTTTGGTGGTATCATAGAAGATGAAATGGGGAAAGAATAGAAAGAGGGACACAGGAGGAGGAAGGGAGGAGGCAGCAGAGGGGGAGGGGGAGAAGAAAGCAAAGTGTGAGCAGACTAGTTGAGACATTATAACAAAATTCCAGGAGGAAGGTTTAAAAGGGCATAAAATAGAGCTTCAGAAAAAGTAAGGATGATATTAATAGCCTAGGTTTGTCCATTCTTAGCAATCAACTTGCAAGAAAGGTGGGCAGATGAGGAATAAAGCAGAGATGGAAATCTAAGGCTATGAACTTGGCCACCCGGGTGGATGATGGTACTACTAACCATATCAGATGAAAAAAGCTGATAAATGCAGTTTGAGTTGCCTGCACGTACACATAGAAATGTCTCATAGGTAGTTGTCATCATCATCATTGTCATCATCTCCTGAGCATAACCATTTATTGAATAATTTTCCTGGCCTGGTACTCCTGGGAGCTTTACAGAGATGACACATCATGTAATCCTTACAACATTCCATGGGGTAAATACTCTTCTCTTTCTATGCAGATATGGAAACAATACTTAGCAAGGTTATGGAACTTGTACATTCACCTGCTTCAAAGCCAGAGTCCTCTGATTCCAAGTTCTGATTCTTTTAGTACCTCACATTTCAGAGATCAGAAAAATGGGAGAATGTTGTAGGTTCATTTGGGACTTACCAGCAAAGTATATTTGGAATCAGGAAGAGCACCCGAAAAAGTGATGTCAGTGGAGAAGAGGCTCGAGAATAGAAGCCACAGAAACACCAACATTTAAAGTACAAGTAGAAGAGGAGCCAGTGATGGTGCTTAAGGAGGGACCCTAGCCTTGTGCTTTTTCAAGTAAAATACCATTCTTCATTGTGTTCATTGGAAACATGAACTCTAGACAGTTTGTCATCTTGGATGTTTAAGAAAATTAATCTTTTGTCATGATGTGCTTATGAGAAGAGTGTAGGATTTATGGACATTTCATGAAGTTATGTGTGTGGCATCCTTAATCATTAATATATGGAAAGGGATTACTGGACATCAGAAGCATTCTGTATTACCAGGTGAGGAAGGATACTTGGGAGTTTTTATACCTTGTGTACTTATCAGATTGGACCCCTAGTGCTGCCCCATAGAGTTGCTATTTAAAGAATCTAAATGCTTCCTAACCAAGGAAGGTAAAGAATCATACCTTCAGGTTAGAAAAATTAAAGCTGAAGTTTATTCGCCTCCCTGTCAGGTAAATGTGAGTATGTGCTATCTCTATGAGAAAGGAAGGAGGGGCTGCCCAATTTGGAAAATTGTGGGAATGACTAAAGACAGGTGAGATAAACCATGACAGCTGATATAGGACAAAAATCCTCTCCTGGCACCACATTTGCTTTGGGTGAGAAAAGAGAATAGTAGTGCTGGTTATTTTGCACATAAAATATTACTTTGAATTTTCTAAATACTTTTACTTTAAAACTTGAGTAAGGGATCTACTGGGTGGCCATATCGGTTAAGTGTTCAACTTAACTCAGGTCATGATCTCACAATTTGTGATTTGAGCCCACATCTGGCTCTGTGCTGACAACCTGGAGCCTGCTTTAGATTCTTTAGTCTCCCTCTCTTTCTGCCCCTCCCCCGCACATGCTGTGTGTGTGAGTGTGTGTGTGTGTGTGTGTGTGTGTGTGTCTTTGTCTTTCATAAATAAATAAATATTGAAAAAACGAGTAGAAAATAACCAGTAGAGAAAGGAAAGAAACAGTTGGGTTTATTTCCTTTCATAAATATTATCACTCTTGGGTTATAACTCTATTATCCACACAGTCTTTCCAATCACATTAAGTGGATATTGTCTCTGCAGTAAGAACACATTTTTGGCAGTTGAGGTTCCTTTCTGGTGCATATTAGGATTCTCCAGTCCTCATGTTTCACTTGTTCTTCATGGTGTTGTAAAGGAAGTGATGTGATACAATTCCTGTAGAGCAATGAGAATAGAAGTGTTCCTGCAAGCAAAGAACATGGGGATGCTGAGAGGTTAGTGAGGGGGCCTTATCTGGGCCCCAGCATTTCACTGGCACCATCAGCTCTGAATCTTACTTCTTATACATGCAGTTGTGAACAAAGGATCAAGACTGTTTTGAATTGGATTACTTGTCTTTTTGTATTTCATTGAATCTCTTTGATTCATTTAAGAACATTTTGTTAGAATAAAGCTATTGACACAAGTCATTATTTTTCAAAAACATATAAAGAAGTCTTTGAAAGAACTGTGAAAACCAAGCTTATTGATTACATCACCGTGTTTTTCTGTTTACGTACTTTCATTAGTTTGCTCTGTGTGTGTGTGTGTGTGTGTGTGTGTGAGTGCGTGCGTGCACGCGCGCGCATGTGCATGCATCCAAACCAATATTTTAAAGCCAATTCTTACCTTTCATTCTCCGTAAGGTTGAACCATCTTTATACGTAAAAGTTGTCACATGTTGCCACTTTGACATGGTTTAATGTAAGAGAATTTCATGCTCTTTTAGGCCTGGGAGAAGAGAACCCTCTTCATATTTTCTCTTTCCAGATTGTTGGCTCAACCCAGGCTTCAGCATAGCTGGAGTGGCAAATCCCACTCCCACATCTGGTGAGCTGTGCAGTTAGTAGCTATGACACTTTTCTACATGGCTTCAGCAACCAAATCCCAAAAATGTGAGTGTGGCCTTAAAAAAGACTATTCCCATGTGACCACCAGATTGCTTCACGATCTGCCCAGTCATCCCCTTGATTGTGTCATCCTTTAAAAATCTGTGTCATCTGGGTATAGAGAATGAGGAGAATATCCTCTCGCTCTCTTTTTAATTTCTCAAAATCTTCCCTTCTAAACCACAAAACTAGAGAAGTGAATTAGACTTTTCATGATTTGAGTCCATGCAGTATGTTTTTTCCTCCAAGAATATATGTTACACAGTCATGGTATAAGTGAGGAGGGGAACAAGTTTAGTGTTTCAGCCCCAGAAATATACCTTTGGTAATGCATATGCAGAGTAGCTGGTTAGACATGGCCACTTTGTTCTCAAGAATAGTTGAGGGAGGCAAACCAGGAGAGACTATTGAATACTGAGAACAAACTGAGGACTGATGGGGGGGAGGGGAAGGGGGTTGTTGGCATGGGGAAGGGCACTTGTTGGGATGAGCACTGGGTGTTATATGGAAACCAACTTGACAATAAACTATATTAAAAAATAAAAAAAAAAGAATAGTTGAGGATAGACATGGTCTCTTAAATTTCATTGTTTTTGTTTAGTTTTGTTTTTGTATCTGAGAGTTTTGGAGATAGAGGTGATATGAAAAACGCTAGCTTTTTACATTGAGGGCATCCAAGTTTTTATGTCATGTCTTATCAGTCATCAGAGCTAACTCAGTTGTCCAGCTATTTTTCTAAAAATGTTTCCTGTTGACAACATGGCCTTCCTTTTTCCTAACTTTGTTTACTTCCTGATAGTTAGATGCTAACTTTGTTGGCCATTTAGATGTGCCCACTCCCCGAGATCAAACTCACTCAGCAAGCTCTAATTCAATATTAATAGACAGAATGAATACTGTTTCATGTCTTACCATTGAGCAAATGGGAAGAGAAGGAACCAGAACTCATTTTTATTGAACTGTGCCAGACCCTTACAGTAATTTCAGCTTCCAAATTCTATTTGCCAAAAATTATGATTTTAACTAATTTATCCAACTTACAAAGTTAATAAGCAGATTTTCTTCTCAAAAAAGTTGCTGATTCATATTAAAACTCTCATTTCCAAATTAAGAATGATTTCCTATAAGGGAAGACTATGCTGAGCTTTTTTAAAAAAATTTTTTGGGGCGCCTGGGTGGCTTAGTCGGTTAGGCTCCGACTTTTGCTTAGGTCATGATCTCGCGGTTCGTGGGTTCGAGCCCCGCGTCGGGCTCTGTGCTGACTGCCAGCTCAGAGCCTGGAGCCTGTTTCAGTCTGTGACTTCCTCTCTCTCTGACCCTCCCCTGCTCACGCTGTCTCTCTCTCTCTCCTAGAAATAAATAAAAACATTAAAAAAAAATTTTTTTAAGTTTATTCATTTTTGAAACAGAGAGGCAGAGCAGGGGAGGGGCAGAAAGAGAGGGAGACACAGAATCTGGAGCAGGATCCAGGCTCTGAGGTGTGAGCACAGAGCCTAATATGGGATTTGAACTCATAAACTGCAAGATCATGACGTGAGCTGAAGTTGGACACTTAACCAGTTGACCCACCCAGGCACCTCCCTCCCCCCCACCTTTTTTTAAATCACTCTTCTGTTGTAAATCCTTCAACTGTTTTTCATTGATTTGAGAATAATGCTCAATTCATAACAAGGCCTGTAAATGTATCCACAATTCCCTGTGCATATCTGGTACCACATCTCTGGCCTTCCTCCCCCATCACCTTGCCATCACTTTCTTCCCATTGAATGTTTTGCAAATAACATCTATGATTGGAAGGGAGTGTGGGCTTTGAGGAAATGATGAGGAAATTATGGACTGGAAGATCAATTAGAAACCTTGTTTATTCCATTGTAGAGTTCATGAGCATCAAGGAGAGACCAATTTAAAGAATGTGGTGAAACTAGTTAGAAGGAAGTGGTAGCATTTGGTGATCATATTTTAGAAGAGATCTGGGGCAGTAACTAATCAATCATGATTCTGCGGCTTCCAGCTGTCTATTAAATGAATGTATTTTCCTCTAAACTAGGATGAATAGGACAAAAGGAGCAAATTTTGGGATGAAGGTAGGGAAAACATGTTTGGTTTTTCTTGTTTGAAAATTTTGAGTGTCCATGGATGTATACACATATGTGCGTGTGCGTTTGTGAACCCTCATGAATTTGTTTTCCAATTATATTCAAATACTGAAGTTGTGCTAATTGAGCAACATATATGCTTTCAGGGTGGTACCTTTTACATCACTTTATTTGTTTTCTATTGCAGCATTTTAAAATTTTACTGCCTTTAAATAACACACATTTATTATCTCACAGTTTCTATGATCAGGAGGCTGGACTTGGCTTAGCTGGATCCACTGCTCAGGGTCTCAAAAGGCTTCAGTCAAAGTGTTTGCCACGGCTGGAGTCTCATAAGTTTATGGTCCCCTTCTAGGCTCATGTGATATTTGCCACCAAAAGCAATTCATTTTGTTATCGTAAAATTCACAAAACCTTGCTTCTTCTGGACTAGGAGGAGAGTGTCTGGCTTCTAGACCCTCATTTGAAGGGTCTACCTGCTTAGAAGAGTTCTACCCTGGAAAATCTCCTTTTGGAATAACCTAAAGTCAGCTGATTAAAAACAATTTTTATGTCTTTATTTTATTTTGAGAGACAGAGACAGCGAGTGGGGGAGGGGCATAGAGAGAGGGAGACAGAAACCTAAGCAGGCTCCAGGCTCTGAGCTGTCAGCACCAAGCCCAATGCAGGGCTGGAACCCACGGACTGTGAGATCATGACCTGAGCCGAAGTTGGATGCTTAACCTACTAAGCCACTATATATCCTTGACCTTCTTATTTGGGATTTTTTTTTCCCCTGAAGTTTCTCAGGGTCTTCTACCGCCATATTGTTAGATCTCTGTCCTCTGGTATATTGTCCTGGCTTCACCTTTCTTAGACCAGAAAGCTTTGAATTTGGCCCTGAGGCTACATTTCAATACACTTTCCCTGTTTTGGCAGCAGGGGTGAGTGAGCCTTTAGTAAATCATTAGTGATCCAGATTGAGCTTCAGTAGTTTGGAGTGAGGCCATGGCCCATATGTTTGATGCCACCAGTCTGATTTTTATAATGGAAATTATGTCATTAAGGTAAATACACAGTGTCTTCTTAAGCATGCTTTATTATTCTTTGTTTTATATTCAGTTATTCTTACAGTGTGACACAGATATCAACGCTTTTTTGTTCCCCCTTCTCCAGCAAGGTTGAAAGAAAGGGGTTTATATTGAGATGGTCACGTTGAACTTCTATTTTGAGTTTCTTTCAATGCATTGGATGAACTTCTTGGAACTGAAGGCATATGTTTGCTGTATGGGTATATATGTATTCCATTTGTAACTCCATAAAAGAATTAGAGATGGTTTATAAGATATATTTTAGGTTGGTGTAGTATCAGCAAAATATAATTGGAATGAAGCAAAGAAGAAAAACACAAGAGTCATCGTAGTTAATGGCATTGAACTTAACTTTGACAGCTAGCTATAGTTGGGGCAATGTGGATATTAAATTTGTTCTCATTAATGCCATATACACATTAGGGAGGCTATGTATATTTTAGGGAGAATATGTATTAGGGAAAATATATATGTATTAGGGAAAACAGTATGTTTTCAGGTGCTAAATTCTACCAATGTTTTCCATGAGGAACTTCATGGAAACTCTAGATAATATAATAGATCTGTCATGCTAGCATGTTTGCAACAAACTGAGATGCATCTATCATAGAATATTTTCTTATAGCAGCCCTTGTTAAGAGACTGGAACATTGAAGTTGAGCTCAGGTTAGGTGATTCAAGTGTCAAGCTACTGTGGTCTCAGTAGGGATAATTCTGGTTATTGGAAAAACATTGACATATTTCTTAGATAACCGTCCTAAAAAATGCATTTCTCCCCAAAGGTTTTCATAGCAATTGGGAAGGAAATTTCAAGTAAAGCTCTATGGGAACACCTAGAATATTATATCACACATTGCTGATTGAGATCTGGGAGTATTCTTTGAACCTTAAACAAGCAAATGATAAGGTTCACATTCCACTGGGAATTACAATGAAACCAGAACATTAGGCTGGATGCAAGGCTACCTTACTTTGCATCTAGTTAACGTACCACTAAAACTCTGAAGAGTTTCTGTCATCCCTTTCAGTAAAGCTCATTGTTTCTTTAAGTATAAATACCGAAATCTTTGCCATGGCATTCAGAATCTGCCTGAACCATGTCCCTACCCATGTTGTCAGCTTCATCTTACATCATTCTTGATGTTGCTGTCTGTAATTTGACCACAGGGACCTAACTGCAGCACCTGGAATTACATTGCCTCCTAGGTAGTGTCTTCCTGCATATTGTTTCCTCTGCATGGAGGAGCCCCTGAATGCCCCACCCCTGACCCTCAGGGCCTGTTAATTTTTCTTCTTCCTTCACCTCTCAGATGACATTCTTTTTCTGAGGACAGGTACCTGATTCCCAACCTTGGCAGGTAGCAGGTCCTATAGTGTGCTCTCAGCGCTTACTTTAGTTTTATTTCATCAACGTTAGTTATTTATGAGCCTTTCTGATTAATGCCTATCAACCAGATAGTCAGTTCCATGAAGATGAGTTGCCAGCTTATTTCACTCACCACTGGTTTACCACAGTCTACTAAATGAGCATAATGCACATCAAATAAAAAAATTTGCTGGAGGATAAATTACTGTTACTTAAATGCCACATTAATTACAACATTTGTTAACCCTTTATAGGCTTCTCCATTAGATGCTACAATTCTTGTTCTATAGAGATTGAGCAATGTGAAGACAGTAGTTTTAGGAGGAATGGGAAAATAGTTTGCTATTTCTTAATATATTAACATGTTAGAGGTAGATTTTTATTTTCCAAAACAATAAACTTGTTTGGTTAGTGTTGGAAATTAAGCTGCACAAAGAAGAATATTTTATTAGGAATGCTCCATTGGAAAGCTGAATTTGGTAAACCAGTGTTCCTGGAATATTGCTTTTTTTTTAATTTTTTTAAATTTTTTTAAGCACTCTTGCCTTCTTCAAGTTTCATGAAACTTTGTTAGGACAGGCAAATATTACTAATGGAGTTAGAGAGTTCTGGAAAGTCCATTGCTACTAATAAAGGTGATTATTTTTTCTATCATGGCAAGTCAGGTGTAATGGTCTATTTTTATTCTGACCAGTAGATCTTAAGACATGGTCCTCAGGACTTTTTTAGGCATTCAATGATACCATAAGTATTTTTATAATAGTACTAACTTTTCACTCTAAATTTTCTCCATGGAGTATTCTTTAGAAGGTACCTACTACTGACTTATGTCACATTGCACCTGACTGAACACAGGAAAAGGTATGAAAATCCAACTGTCCTCTATTAAAGTACACATTGTAAAAATGAAAATGTCACTCTTCTCAATTTTTTAATTAAAAATTTTTTAATGTTTTATTTATTTATGAGAGAGAGAGACAGAGTGAGCAAGGGAGGGTCAGAGAGAGAGGGAGACACAGAATCTGAAACAGGCTCCAGGCTCTAAGCTAGCTGTCAGCACAGAGCCCGACACGGAGCTCGAACCCACGAACCATGAGATCATGACCTGAGCCAAAGTCAGACACTTAACGTACTGAGCCACCCTGGTGCCCCAATAATTATTTTGGAAAATAATTATTTTTCATAAAAATATGTTCACTGTCATTTTTAAAAATGGACTAATAAGTAAAATGTCTCAGTTTTAAGGCTCTTAAAAAATTAAGGTTTATTTATTTATTTTAAGAGAGGGAGCAAGAGAGAGAGAGAATCCCAGGCCCGTTCCTCACTGTCAGAACAGACCTGGGTGTGAAGCTTGAACTCCCAAACTTTGAGATCATGACCTGAGCTGAAATTAAGAGTCTGGATGCTTAATTGACTGAGCTACCTAGGCACCTCACTTGGAAGTGTTAATATGGTAAATATTTCCCATAAACAAAAAAAATCTTTATGTCTTCAATAGTTTTTAAGGAATATGAAAAGATCCTGTGACCAAGATGTTTGAGAAGCACTTCTCAAAACCAACTAAATGATGCAGTGTGCCCGTATTTACCTGATTTTGCGATCTATTTTTAGATAGCTTTCAATTCAAAGTCTTTTAAAAGCTTAATTAATCTGTGTATTTATTTTTAAGTAATCTCTGTACCCAATATGGTGCTCAAACTTGAAATCCCAAGATCCAAAGTCATATGCTCTTCCAGCAGAGCCAGCCAGGACCCTAATTAGTTTGCTTGAAAAAGTAATACCACATGAATAGAAATTTCATCAGTATAAAAAGATGTATATCAACAGTAAATCCCTTTTTCCCCTTAGTCTGCCACAGCTCCAATACCCTTTCCAGGTGACACTTTTTTTTTTTAATTTTTTAATGTTTTTTATTTATTTCTGAGAGAGAGAGAGAGAGAGAGAGAGAGAGAGAGACAGCGTGAGCAAAGGAGGGTCAGAGGGAAACGAAGATGCAGAATTGGAAGCAGGCTCTAGGCTCTGAGCTGGCAGACAGCACAGAGCCTGACGCGGGGCTCGAACCCATGAACCAGGAGATCATGACCTGAGCTGAAGTTGGATGTTTAACCAACTAAGCCACCCAGGAGCCCCTCCAGGTGACACTTCTATTCATGCATTTCCTGATAGAGAACTTTGATATAAATGCTGAGATCTAAAAGACCCCATTTTGGAAGGCAGCTATGCTAACCACTATACCACCAATGCCAATAGACCCCATTTTGATTCTTGCTTATTCCCTTAATAGTATAGCAAGGAGATTGAATCTTAACAGTATGTGTAAACCTACCCCATTACTTGTTATTTTATTTTATTTTGTTTTGTTTTGTTTTATTTTTTCCTCATGATAAGTGTACTCTTTAATCCTCATCCCCTATTTCACCCATTCCCTCACTCACTTCCCCTTTGGTAATCGTCAGTTTTCTATAGTTAAGAATCTGCTCCTTGGTTTGCCTTTCTCTCTTTTTTTTTTTCTTTGCTCATTTGTTTTATTTCTTAAATTCCACATATGAGTGAGATCATATTCTACCATGTTATATTGAACAGTTGCAGTGTAGTCCATTGTATAGATAAGATAAAATTAATTTCTTTAGTTTCCTGTTGATGGATGATCAGATTGTTTCCATCTTTTGCCACTACCTGGTGTTCCAGAGAATATTCTTTTACTTAATTTTTTGTGCATGTATAGTAAATATATCTATAGAATTAATCTTTGGTGATGGAATTTCTAAGTCAGAAGAATCATATATTTTTTAAGTGTTAGGTATCAATAAATTATACTCCAAAAAATCTACCAAATTTTCCCTCTTCTGACTATTATTACTTATTCCCAGTTTATTTTACAATACAGTTTTAATATTTGCCACTTAGATAAGTGAAAATAGTATTTAATTGTAGTTTTAATTTTTCTTTTTATGAATGAGGTGTGTGTGTGTGTGTGTGTGTGTGTGTTAGATTGAAGGGAAATAGAACAATGTGTACTTTTCTTTTTCATTGAAGCCCATTATTTTCCAAAAATGTGTACTCGTTTCACATACAACATATTTGATCCATTGCCAGGTCACAGGAGTGCTCTCTTGAAGACCTTCCCCAGCTTCAAGGGCCTCTCATTATTCTCTCCTCATACCCTTCTTCCTCCACAAGCCTCAGTGAAGTCAGCTTCCTTTTTGACCCCTTGAAAGCAGAAGAGTTCTTAGGATTCCAGATGTAGGTGACCTGTGCTGTTTAGTTTGGTTTTAGTTTGCAAATTATCTTCAAGTACTAGAGACAAATTTTCCTTTCTACTTTATGAATTCATAGGTACTTAGGAGGGTTTTTTTTTTTTTTTTTTTTTTTTTTGTTAATAGGGAAACACTGCTTAGTCTCTAGGGGTGAATCATAATTAATGAAGAACTCTGTGTCAGATGGAAACCTTAGTCTAACAAATCATCCTAAAGCCTCGTTAGACATTGTGTACTCCCTATGGACATTGTTGAAGAGACACTTGATTAAGCAGATCGTGACAATTTCAGTTGTGCCTGTCATCTGTGCTCCAGAGACACCTCAAGATCAAGAAAGAGTTTCAGAAGGAAGAAATGGCTATTCAGTTTTTAGAGATATTACTGATACTAGAGCTTTGCTGTATTTTCATATATAAATTTACATAAATGTTTGATACCCTTTTTTTTTAGTTTATTTATTTTAAGAGAGAGAGTGTGTATACACGCATGAGTGGAGGAGAGCCAGAGAAAGAGGGAGAGAAAGAGAATCCCAAGGAGGCTCCATGCTTCACACTGTGCCTGACTCAGGGTTCAGTCTCACCATTGAAATATCATGACTTGAGTTGAAATGAATGGTCTGACCCTTGAGTGACTGAGCCACACAGGAGCCTAGATACCTCTTTCATTTTTGGTTCTATCTGTGACGAAATAAATAATTCCTCCCCTGATTCTGTTTATCTTAAGACTTTAGTGGAATTTGGAATAGATAAGAAAAAACATTTCTCATCTGTGATGGAAACACTATTATTCCTTTTATTAGAGTATGGTTTTGAGACTGAACAATTATGCCTTAGCACTAATGTGAAAATGTTGCTTTGGATAACATAGGTGCTGGTAAAATGCTAAAGTATAATCAGAGATATCAGATAATAAGATTTTTAGTAAACAAACAAAAAAGTAGTAAATATGAATCCTGCTTGCTGCACATTTTTCAAATGGTTTTCTGGCAAATATATAGCTAACTGTTATTGCTTAACTTTTGCAACCACTCTAAATAAATGGCACAAATGATCACGAAGGTAAGACTGAAAGTAGAATTGTCGATTTAATATCCTTTCTTACTCATAAACTTGTTCTACAGTAAATTATCAGTAAAAATTACATTTTTATAGTAGCTCAGAGCATATAAAGGACTTGAAGGAATCCAGGTGACTTAATGGTGCTGGAGGCAAAGTGGTCTTATGTCCAGCAGACACATGTCCGAATGACTTAGTGGATTATCTGCATCACACTTTAAAATTATATGATTTTAGGGGCACCTGGGTGGCTTAGTTGGTTAAGCGTCCGACTTTCACTTAGGTCATGATCTCGCGGTTCGTGGGTTTGAGCCCCACGTTGGGCTCTCTGCTGACTGCCAGCTCAGAGCCTGGAGCCTGTTTCAGTCTGTGACTTCCTCTCTCTCTGACCCTCCCCTGCTCACACTCTTTCTCTCTCTCTCCTAGAAATAAATCAAACATTAAAAAAAATTAAAATTATATGATTTTAGTGTGTCTTTGTTTCTCATATCTCAGTTTCTTCCTCTGTGATAATAGTAAAGCTTACCTTGCAATGAAAAGATTATAGCAGATAATGCACATGAAATCACATGAATAAAACAGGACTCAATAAATACTAATTTATCATCATTGTTACTTTAGTAGGTGGCCACCATCTGAAATCAAATATAAAAAAGTCAAATTAGTAAATTCATATATGAATATAAAGGCCTGATGATTTGAATGTAACATATTCACCCTGTTTCAAAATAAAACGTGATTTATGGGGCTTTAGTCAGAATGTTGTGAGAACATTTCTCTTAGATTTGGCATTTATCTGCTGGGTTTGGGGGGAAGGTTCTTCCTGGCTCCATAGGAAGCTGCATCAAGGCCCCCTGAGGAAATTGCATGAAGAAACCACAGTAACACCTCTGCCTTTCAGTTCACCAATTTTAGCCTAACTGGGAGATTTTTTAAAAAAATATTTTTTAATGTTTGTTTATTTTTGACAGAGAGAAAGAGGGAGAGGGAGACAGAGACAGACAGAGACAGAGACAGAGACAGACAGGCACAGAGAGGAAGACACATAATCTGAAGCAGGCTCTAGGCTCAGAGCTGACATCATAGAGCCCAATGCAGGGCTTGAACTCAGGGACCTGAGATCATGACTTGAGCCAAAGTTGGATGTTTAACCGACTGAGCCACCCCAGCACCCCAAATGGGAGTTTTAATTGCATTTAGAGCCTTTAAATTATTGTGATTCTTTATTTTACATAGAAGAATCATCAAAACAGGGATGCCTGGATGGCTCAGTTGGTGAAGTTTCTGACCCTTTATTTTGACTCAGGTTCTGACCTCAAATTTCATGAGTTCAAACCCTTGGGTCCTGCTTGGGATTCTCTCTCTCCCTCTCTCTCTGCTTCTCTCCAGCATACACACTTGTACTCTCTCTCTCTCTCAATATAAACTAAAAAATTTTATCAAAATACATTTGTTGTTTATAAATAATTTACAGAGAGCTTTTTTTCCTTTCATAGTTTATTGTCAAGTTGGTTTCCATATAACACCCAGTGCTCATCCCAACAAGTGCCCTCCTCCATGCCCATCATCACCCTTCCACTCTCCCCCACCCCCATCAGCTGTCAGTTTGTTCTCAGTATTCAAGAATCTCTCAGGGTTTCCTCCCTCCCTCTCCCCAATTATTTTTCCCCTCTCCTCCCCTATGGTCCTCTGTTAAGTTTCTCCTGATCCACTCATAAGTGAAAACATATGGTTATAGATATATTTAAAAAAATCTAGTTAGTTTTATTCAGCTTGCATTTATATTTTATTTTTTTAATATTTATTTATTTTTGAGAGAGAGAGAGTACAAATGTGTGGTGGAGTGGGAGAGAAGGAGGGAGAGAATACCAAGCAGGCTTCCCACTATTAGCATGGAGCCCAATGTGGGGCTCAAACTCATGAACCATGAGATCATGACCCAACCTGAGATCAAGAGTTGAATGCTTAATTGACAAAGCCACCTAGGCACCCCACATTTATATTTTATTTTCTGAGGAATTCTAAAAAAGTGTTTTGCATATAAATTGCTCCCTTAATTTTTTTTCTTTAAACGTTTTATTAATTTTTGGGAGATGGAGACCGCATGAACAGGGGAGGATCAGAGAGAGAGGGAGATACAGAATCCAAAGACAGGCTCCAGGCTCTGAGTTAGCTGTCAGCACAGAGCCCAGCGTGGTACTCAAACCCATGAACTGTGAGATCATGACCTGAGCTGAAGTTGGATGCTTAACTGACTGAGCCACCCAGGCGCCCGGCTCCCTTAATATTTAAAGGCCACCTACTCTGGGCATCAAGCATTTACCTTCCTTTTGAATATATCTTACAAATTCACCCCTAGGAAGACAAGCAGAGAATACAAGCCATTTTTCATAGAAAGCCTTAGCATGCAGCCCCTTCCTAATTAGAAGGTAGTTATTATCCTTTGTTGAAGCTATCCCAGAGAGAGAGTGTTAAGGTAACCTGGAGTGGGACTTGCTAACTTCCAGGTGACTCAGTGACAATGTTGGCTGCCATGCTGGACCCCATAGTCCTCTGGAGCAGCCTGTCAGCATCATGCTCAGCTCTCAGCAGGGTCCACTGGAGCGAGTACCTAGTGGGAGTGAAGTCAGGTAGCACCTTGTACCAGCATATCCTTCCTGCAGCCCCACATCGTTCCAGCCTTACAAAGAAGCCAGCCCTGTAGGGTGTGGCTGTAATCATTACCCAAAGGGCATGCTCTGCAGGCAACAACAGGGACAAAGGTACTGCCAGTCTGTTGGGGTGGTTATTCCCACAGAGCGACACAGGAAATAACACCACCAGAAATAACACATTCAGATCCAAAGGGCAATCTTCTGTAGGCATTCATAGACGTACGGCCGGCACATGTTCTATACATATGCACAGCTGTTTACGAGGCACAAATGTTCTTTCATCACAATCATTAGCTAACACTGAATAATCACTAGGGAGAGAGTAGAAGGGCAAATGAAATAGGAAGTGGAGCTAGCTTATTTTTAGAAAGGTACTACTTTAAAGTGTTGATTGATCAAACAGGTGTTTAAAAGCATTTGTCAGAATCAATTCACAGGAAATCTCTTTCGCATTCAGGTTATAGCCAAAGAAGGAAAAAAAATTGCCCACACATTTTACAATTTCACTTGCAAAAGTCATATTTTTGGACTTGTGTGGGCATTTGACAGCATAAAGATGCTACTGAGTCTGATGAAAGCTTTGAATTGTGTGAGGGTTCAGACCCCCAGCTGCTCCTTACTGAGCATCCTCTGGACTTCATGGGCTTCATCTAACACATCCGAGGCGAAGGTCGGTGTGCACGTCCCCCTGAAGCCTATGAATACCCTGCCTGAGCCATGAGGTTATTGAAGAGAAAGCAAATCCTTTTCTGAAGAGCCTCCAAGAGGAGGATATTTCAGTGAATTTCTGCTCTCTGCCAGCTCAAAAGAATGCGGCTGCACTCTGTGCTCTTCCCATGAATGCTGCACGAGGAACAGTGACTCACCCTTTCCGGGAGCCCTTCAGGGTTTTTAAACCACCATCCCTTCCATCCTTGAAGTTCTTTTGGATTTCATCAATGGCACGAAGGGATATTTTTAAAATAATGTCGCTTTTTAAGGACTGGCAAAAGACCTCCCCTTGTCATAATGCCGACACTCTAACAAACATATGGTGTTTTGGGGGAAAATTGAATCCTAAGCTAAAAAAAAAGTTGGTACTCTGGGAACTAAAAGATACTAAGCATTTGTTACAGTTCCCATCAGAGTTCAGGTCAGTAGATAGAGATGGGTACAGAAATAGGATACATCTGTAGAGGATCAATTCACATCAACCATGGAGGATGTACAATTATGCAAAAGTAACATAATGCCTGCAACATAAAACTAGCCCAGTAGTTGTTTGAGTGTCTTGATAGAGCCAGGTTTATTCTTATCAAGCTGAATCCAAAGATAATTGACTCCTCAGTTGAAAGTTGGTATTTAGTGGTATATGGAGTAGTGATTTATAAACCTTGAAGCCCTCAGGAATATTTTCTATAGTGAGCACATTAAATTTTTTTCTTTAAAATATTGTTTTAAGTTTATACAGCAAAATATTAATAACATGAAATGGTATTGTATTATTCAGGTATATAAATGGCAGGCCAGTACTGTATCTGGCTTTGATAAAAGAAAATATACTTCTGGGATTATCTTTCGAAACTCTGGCAGGCCATTTGTGAGCACATGACCAAACACAAAATATCATGAAATTTAGTATTAGAAACACTAATTTAGAGTGTGTTTGATGTCATTCTAGCAGAAAAATTAAAACAGATTGTAGATTCTCAACATAGACAATGTAAAACTTAAAATTATTGAATATTGCTGAAAGAACATCATCTAGGTGTCTCAGTGGTTTTTAACAATGCTTAGGTTATAGATCCCTTTGAGAAACTGAGGACAGTTCAGTGTCCCCTTCCCTAGAGGAAATAGACTTTAAAATTTTTCTTATGTAATCAAAACAGTGGTACAGAAGTTGATCTTAGTGTAGAAGAGCATAGATCCCAAGAAGAGAAATGCTATAGTTATCTAAAATGACTACAGTTAAAGTGTCCAATTTTGGCTCAAGTCATGATCATGTGGTTCATGACTTCAAGCCTTGCATCAGGCTGTTTGCTGAGAACTCAGGGCCTAGAACCTGCTTTGGATTCTGTGTCTCCCTCTCTCTCTGCCCCTACCCAACTCATGTCTCTCAAAAATAATCAGACATTAACAAAACTTTATAAATGACTATAGTTCATAATTTTCCCTTGTGCTTTTTAGTTCCAACAACACAGAAGCTGTAAAGCAGCATACTATTTGCCCTTTTATTTGTTTATTTGTTCCACATGTTCCACATATGGAAGCTGAGGCAAGAAGAGTTAAGAAACTTCCACAGTATTAAATCTGCTAGGATGGAACTGAGATTCAGATCCAGCCAACTGACCTTAGAGCACATGTCCCTAACCACAGCACATTCTGTGGCTAAGAGCCACCCACATCTGTGCTCAAATCTACCCCATGAAGTAGATCTTAGTAGCAGTACTACTTTACAGATGTGGAAACTAAGATATCAGGAGGTTAAGCAACTTGCCCAAAGTGAGAAATCCAGGATTCAAACTCAACCAGTCTCGCTCCAGAGTTGGAAGCTAAAGCAACACAGTATACTGTAGACACACACACACACACACACACACACACACACACAGAGGAATATTTACTGTGCATATGATAGCAGTCAGGATAAGCGGGGATGCTCACTACTAGTCACATTATGTATGACTTTTTTTCTGATTTTTTTTTCTGAGTTTTTAAATTACTATGTTCTAAGCAAGCATTAATTTTGTATACAAATTTTAAATGTTATTAAAACCCATTCACACTAAGTTAAATGTGTTAGCTGGTCAAAACTGCCAGCCCCATTATGAATACGGACCCTGAAGTAAAGAAACACGACAGAAATCATCATCATGGCTTAAGGACATAGTCTTGGAAGCATCTAGGGAGACAAGGCATGACCAGATGAGGACTACATTCAGGGGTGTGGGAATTGCATTCAGGGATGCTCAGCTGCTTATCTTCTCTACACTGAGAACAGAGGCCACAAGCACTGGGCTGCCCACATAACAACAGGGCAAGCAAGCTGCGCCAAGTAGACTCAAAAATGAACTGAGAGATACATGCTAAGTTTGGACTACTTCACAGTTTTGCCAAAGGCTGGTGCTCATCAGGCCTTTGCCAGGTGTTCTCTTCTTATAAATCTCTGATTGGCAGGAAAACAGCCTTGATTCACCAAGCTTTAACGCTTTTCTTTTTAAACTACAGATTCAGAGCCCCACACCCACAGTTTTCCATTCTTAAGTTTGAGAATCTCCATTTCCAACAAGAGCCTTGCCCAGGAAACTGCAGTGCACAGTTACTAGGACAATCCTTTGCAACTGCGTGGGCTCAGTGCCCAACACTATGAGATGAGAGCTGGGAGAAGAAAGAACATTAGGCACGGAACAAGAAGGCAGATGTTCTGAGAAATGAAATGTTTGGTTACTCCTCCCCTCCATTTTTCTCTGTGCTATTGAAAAGCCACTCAAATTGATTACTTTCCCACTGTTTTTTTTTTTTTTTTTTTTTTTTTTTTTTTTTTTTTTTTTTTTTTTTTTTTTTTTTTTTTTCTAGGAGAGAGAGAGAGACAGCGTGAGCAGGGGAGAGTCAGAAAGAGAGGGCGTCACAGACTGAAACAGGCTCCAGGCTCCGAGCCGGCAGTCAGCACAGAGCCCGACGCGGGGCTCGAACCCACAAACCGCGAGATCATGACCCAAGCGAAAGCTGGACGCTTAACCGACTAAGCCACCCAGGCGCCCCACTTTCCCACTGTTTTGAAAGGTTGTTTGATTTAATGTAGTGAATTGAACTGGTAGTTTGAGGACTGTGGGAAATTCGGTTACCTTACTGAGAAATAGAAGTCTACTTACTATTTCAACATTTTTGTTTATTAAGTGGCTAACTAATTGCTTTGGACACTCTCCCAACTAAGGCTACTTTAGGCTTTAAAAAAAAAAAAAATAGGCAACTCGGTAACTTCTTGCTGGGGTTGAAATAATGCATTGGCCTTCTTGATTCCCAAATTTCTGCTGAAACTGTTGCTAAATTAATTATATGTTTATGTTTGAATTTTTTAAAAAAATAATGTTTTATTTTACTTTGAGAGAGAGAGAGAGAGCGAAGTTTGTAGTTTGGATTCTTTGGAGGACCCTGACTTTATGTTTTATTAGCAATTACATTTAACTTCTTATATATAAACTTACATATAAGTTACATATAAACTTATTGTTTATGGTTACTTTGTTACTAAATGCAAGTTAAATAGGAGTCTCAGGTTTTATTGTTTCATTATCAGTTTCTGGTTAGAATGTGGTCTTCTAGAGTCTAATCTATTTTTATTATACAATTGTATATTTTAAAAAGTGGTTCATGAGAATGGTCTGTTCAGCAATTAGCCGAAATGTTGTCATGAAACTGATTACTAATTATTGCTACAGTAGGAACTATTAACTTCAGTAAGTAAAATGATCATTTCTTATTATACAACATATTTAGTAAAAAAATAATAGTGCAGTATGTGTATATGGAACAAGGTGAGGATTGCCTATCTCACTGTAGAATTTCTAAGTTAAGAAGGAAGTGCTCTTAATTAAATCTAATTTCATCATTAGCATGAAGACAAATCAATAATAAGTGAGCTATTTCAGTGTCTCAAGTTTTCAAGTTCATGCATCCATCTCCTTGATGATATCCCATTTCATGGGCCCCACGCTCATCCCCATTAATGCACATTTTACACAGCCTTTTTGTTCTCACAGTAAAAAGCCACCAGAGTCCTTTATTATTATTTTGGAAATGTGACCCATTATCCTCAAATCACTGGGAACATCATAAGCCCCCTTCTTTCTCTACAGGTCGATATAAACGATGTGTAATTCTCACTGGTTTCTCCTTTACTTTTCTTACTTTCACGATGCCTATTAAGTTGGAGTAACTCATGAGTCAGTAAGCTCCAGTTCAATCTGTCAAACTTCCCATCCTTCCCAAATGCTGTTGGGCTCAGGATTCTGGGAGCCTCATCCAACCATAGTCCTTGCATGCCCTTCTTTAGCAGTGGTTGTAGTACTTTTAGAGGACCCATTTGTAAATCTGCTCATGCCTGAAACTTCATCCATGTTGAAGTCTTCTTGGAACCCAGACCCAACCTGATAAACCTTACCTCTGCACTCTGGACCTCATCCTCCTTGATCACCTTGGACTCCGAATATTCTCTCCATGAGTACTTCACTTGGGTGGAGTCTGACCAAGGTACTGTGAAACACCATTTTATTACCCAGCAGTTATAACACAAATTCATATTCTTTTAGCATACACTAAAGACATTGATTTCAGTTTATTTTGGGGAAAATTGGTTAAAACTTTGGTCATTTATCATCTATATTTATATTTGAAGTTTTCCCCCCAAAAATCATTAGTCATGCTGTTAAAAAATTAGAGAATAATTTGCCTTTTAAAGATAAATAACCTACATTCTTAGTATTTTTTTCTTCTTTTGGAGATTGCTAAAGCAAAAACACCTGCTGTCATTTGAACTGCTCGGAATTACTTTTGAACCTCTCTCAACAGGGATTTCTGAGTCCTTGTCAGACAGACAGAATCGGAGATGGTAGAAATAATATGAATGGATACAATTGGTCCATTAGAAATAGTTTCTTCTTTATTCCTGCACTGCCTACTTTGACATCAAACATAAAACTGTCCTTTGGGAAGCCAAAAAGGCAAATCTGAGAAAATGGGACATACTTCTCATGCCTTTACAAAAAATATCTCAGTGGCAATTACTGGCAAATAGGTTATTGTTTGTCATGTATTAGCTTGAAATTTTTCTTGAATTGGCTCTTCTCAGGAAATGAAAGCTGTTTACTTTTCACCTGTGTGGGAAAGACAGGCATTTACTAAAGATTATAATAGCTATAAATTTAAAGGAGCATACTTTTAGTTGCCTTGGCAGATAACAAACAATACTAATGAACTTGGAGCAATTATTGCCTACCATCAAAGCATAAATTCCTGTATTCTTTTAGTACTTGTATAATATTTGTTTTGGAGCCTGCATTCAGTATCAACCAGCATATAGTAAGTAATGCCTCACCAAGACCCTTGGAAAAAAATTCCCTCCTCTCTTCTGATGTGTCTTGCTGGCTCAGTTGATGAAAGATGTGACTCTTGATCTCAAGGTCATGAGTTCAAGACCCACATTGGACACAGAGCTAACTTTAAAAAAAGTTTACCCTTTGTTCTCATTTTTTAACTCAACTGAGTATTTTAGCAAAGAGTTATAAGCTCCCACTGAGACTGATACCCACAGAAAAATTGACTAATTTTGTTAGATTACCCCATTAAGGCGCCAAGAGAATATATGAGATAGCTATTACTGTGGCTTAACACAGCAATTATTTATTCTTTTTTACCATTCTGAGAGTCAACTGATACTCAATTGATCTATGTTGAACTAGTAGATTGTTCTGTATCATGTAGACTCAACAACTTTGCAAGCTGGGAGTAGGCTCTATTTCATTCATCTTTCTCTTAACCTTCCTCCGGGGCCATGGACTTGCCTGTGATTATTCTTCTCCTAGAAATGAGAAAGGTAGAAGGGAACAGGCCTAACTTAAGAGCATTCTTCCAAGGTTCTTAGCTTATATTTGCTAACATTTCATGGCTGAGGGCAAAGTCAAGGGATGAGACAGGGTCTCTCACTCTTGTTGGAGAGCTAAGCAAAGTTACGTGACAAAGAATGTGGATACATGGAATGAGGAATTGAGTCTAAATGAGATGCCAGGCAGAAAGACAGGAAAGAAGGAGATGCTAGGCTTTTCAGCGCCTTTGTTTAAAGCAACCTACCACAGTTGAGAGTTCAACTATGAGGACATCAAGAAGAAATGCCAAGGTTAGTCTTAGCAGCTTCATACATACATAAGTACAGCATTCACCTGCCAGATATCCATATGTTTATGAAATACACTTATTTTGGATGATACATCAAAATAGAACTCAGAAACATTGAGAAATTTGTCTTCATATGGAGAAAAAGTGCCAAATAGAAGCCAGAGCTTTCTTCTTTCTTCCCTACCTCTCTTTCTCTTTCTCCCTTTCTTTCTTTCCTTCCTCCTCTCCTCCCACCCTCCTTCCATTCTCCTTTCCTTTTCTTTTCTTTTCTTCAATAAATATTGATCTTTTGGGTATTCAGTTAATGAGGTCTCCTTTGATGCTTATAGATCTTCTCCACCCTTGTCCCTTAGTGTAAGTTTTCTGAGTCTTAGACATAGAATCTGGCCAATAGATTTATTGGTGCATCAAAAAAATCAGAAATGGATTCAAGGGTTCCATATTCCTAAATATTAGTAGTTCTAAAGTTAGTAGTCAATATTTCATAAAAATAAGTATATATTCAGAAATGGAGTTGCTCATCAGGGAAATAAACCTGGTAGCTTAAGTCATGATTTATTTATGATCCCTCCCATGTTATTTTCAGAGCTGAAGTTTGAATTGAAGTGAAATTTAAGTATTCTTTTTCATATATCTTGAAGATATAATGGCCTTTGATGTATTTTGTTAGAATCTTTAAAAACAGAATAAAGAATGACTTCTCTGGAGTTAGGAAAGCCCTAGTAAATCACCCAAAAACCAGTTAAGGACACATGTGATTTCCCAAAAAGCATGACAGAAACAATAACAAGAAATTATTCTTCCTAACAGGCTGGGTCTGGGTATTCACTGCTCTGGGCAGATGCATGATGTTTAAATTCAGACTGACCAGGGACACAGGGGCAAGTGTGGGCCTGCATCTTCAGCAGTCCTCTCAAAGGCAACCCAATTTTTCTTGACTCTCATCTCATCACTGACTTTGTTGTACCCTTGCTGGGCATTTCTTGGTTCTGAATTCTGGGATAAGATTTAGAATCTGACAGGCAACAAAGGGATTCACTTGGGAACCAAGAGCTCTTTCCTGTGATAGGAACAATGCCAAACATCATCCAGTTTTTCGTATTTCATTCTGTGATGCTAAGGAGCTATTATGTAAAATGAAGTACTCCTGCTTTTTACCAAGTAGGTGGGTTGTAGAAAAAAAGATATCTTATTACGACTCGTTTTCTTTGAAATTTACTTTTTCTAAAGAACATTTTTAAAACAAGACTAAGGATCCAAGATTTCTTATAGAAGTTTGGAAATAATGTAGTTTTGAGACTTGGAAATGAACACTTTGAGATTTCACGTTGACTTCCCCTGTATTGTAATATATTTTTAGGGAGATGCCTGATTCTTCATTTTTCTCTATGATTTACTTCAGCTGAAATTTCAGCCAGATCCATTATTTTTCTTCTTTGGCACATTATGCAAATTAAATATGAAAATCAGTGATGAGAGGAAAAGGTCTCAGCGTATTGAGCAGGTGCTACATCAGTAATAGAGTAACGTAATTACAAACTTGTAGCTACTAAGACTGTGTATTCTGCACTATTCAAAGGGAAATCTTTCATGTACTCATCACTACAAGATTTATTCTATAGATGCATGGGAGATTTATGCATTTGACTGTCCCACTCATTGATGAGAGAAGCATGTTCCTACAAAAATACTTTTTATCCACATTAATATGATATTTAATCGTGACTTTACTTTTCCTCCACTAAAATAATTTTGTTTTGACAAATAGTTTATTGTCAAATTAGTTTCCACATAACACCCAGTGCTCATCCCCACAAGTGCCCTCCTCCATGCCCATCCCCCCCCCCCCCCCCATCCATCACTCCTCAGTTTTTGTCAGCATTCAAGAGTCTCTCATGGTTTGCCTCTCTCCCTTTCCCCCACCATTTTCCCCCTTCTTCTCCCCCTTGTTCCTCAGTTAAGTTCCTCCTAATCCTCCTATACGTGCAAACATATGATATTTGTCCTTCTCTGCCTGACTTATTTCGCTCAGTATAACACCCTCAAGGTCCATCCATGTTGCTACATATGGCCAGATTTCATTTTTTCTCTTTTCCATGTAGTATTCCATTTTTTAGATAAACCACATCTTCTTGATCCATTCTTCTGTTGATGGACACTTAGGCTCTTTCCATGTTTTAGCTATTGTGGAGAGTGCTGCTATGAACATTGGGGTACATGTGCTCCTATGCGTCAGCATTTCTGTATCCCTGGGGTAAATTCCTAGCAGTGCTATTGCTGGGTCCTAGGGGAGTTCTATTGTTAGTCTCCTGAGGAACCTCCACAGTGTGTTCCAGAGGGGCTGCACCAGTTTACATTCCCACCAAAAGTGTAGGAGGGTGCCCGTTTTTCCACATCCTCGCCAGCGTCTAGAGTTCTCTGATTTGCTCATTTTAGCCACTCTGACTGGTGTGAGGTGGTATCTCAGTGTGGTTTTTATTTGTATTTCCCTGATGAACCTCCACTAAAATAATTTATTGTAGACAGTCTTCTCTTCATCTGTATTATGAGTATGAACATCAGAATGGCTCATTAGGCTGGAATAGCAAAGACATATCTGTGTGTATAACCCCAATGCCAAGAAAATAATATCATTTTTTCTTTTCCACTTTTGATAAATAAAAGCAGTAGCAAGTTCATTGTCAAGAGGAGTAGTAGATTAAATGATCTCTAAGAGTGCTTACAGCTGAAAATACAATAATTCTTTTCATTGGGAAATGGTGGTATTGAACTGGAATTATGAGCTCTGTGTTCAACCACATCCCATCACTGGATTGCAGTCCCATTTTAGGAGGGATAATTCCCACTTGATCCTTTATTCCTAAGTTATAATATGTCCTACAGTTGCCATATTTTTAATGAACAAACCAGAAAAAAATTGCCTGAATCATACGTAACTCTGTTCATTTCACAGACAATAATCTAGAACACCTGATGTATAGTTTAAAATAATTATTATTGTCAAGTTCAAACTAAGCCTTTTGTGGATACCATAATTATGTGAATCTAAAAGATGTATTTGTGTGAAACAAATGCCCTTCCTTTTCAAGTTTTTGCTATGAAAAAAAAAGTCTCCTTTCGAATGACAGTAATTTCTTCTTGTATCCTAAGAATACTTTAAGGAAGGGGCACCTTGGTGGCTCAGTCATTTAACCGACTGACTTTGGCTCAGGTCATGATCTTGTGGTTTGTGAGTTCAAGCCCTGTGTCAGGCTCTGTGCTGACAGCTCCAAGCCTGAAGCCTGCTTTGTTTCTGTGTCTCTCTCTCTCTGCTTCTTCCCTGCCTGCATTCTGTCTCTCTTTCTATCAAAAATAAACATGAAAGCATTTATAAAATTTAAAAAAATACCTTGAGTATGTAAGATTATAGGCATAGAATGTTCTCATATCAAAGATATCTGCAGTAGGCATAGATCTTAGCAATAATTGTGAACGTTCCTTAGTTCCTTATGTAACACATAGATTACAAAATATAACCTCAATATTTTAGCCCTTTAGGTTTATCTTCAGAATATAATTTTCTGGTCTTCTGCAAAAAGTAATTTTAGTGAAAGAAATTCACAGATTCCCTTGGAGAATATATTTGGAAATTTTTCTGTAGAATACATGTTTGGAGTTTAATGTTTTAAATTTCTTTACATCATTTTAACTTTCAGATTTTTAAAGTACTGTTACTATGTTTATCCAATGGGGCTTGAGAAACCTAACTTTGTTTCAGACTGGAACCTATTTAGCAGGACGATCACACATGTGTGCTAACAGCAGCTAGAGGAAGCATGATAGAGTAGGAAGGATAGGTGTCTAAAAACCCAGCTATATATCAAGTTCCACTACTTACTTTTTATCTTTGTTCTTGCTCCTCACAGTATATTCAATGGACCACAAACATCAGTGTCACCTGAGATCTGATTAGAAGGATGAATCTCACTCAGGCCCTCCTAGATGCACTGAGTAAGAATTTGCATTTTCATAACATTCTCAGGAACTCACATACATGTTCAGATTTGCTGGGCACTCATCACTGTAGTCTCTAGCTCCCTGATCTTTCCATGTCCCTCTTTCCTCATCTTCGAAAGACTGTTGTTTCTATTCCACAAATCCATTTTGAGGATTAAATATGGGAACATTTAAAAGTACTGTGTTTAGTACCTGGCATACATGGCAGCTGCCTTCCCCCTACACACACACACACACACACACACACACACACACACACACACGCATGCACACACAAATACATGGATGAAGTAGGAGAGCAAGAGGAACAGATTGAGCAGGGAGATAAAGTGAATGGGAAAAGGTGAATAAATGTTAATGACTGGGATGACAGTTGACATTTTTTAATTTCATAAAATTTAATTTATAGTTGGCATTTATAATTTAATTTTTAATTCAATTTAATGACTGTCTATAGACAGATAGACAGATGACTGTCTATTAACTGTGTAATACATTTACTTTTTAAAACACATTGCTGAGGGGCACCTTTGTGGCTCAGTCAGTTAAATGTCTGACTCTTGATTTTGTCTCAGGTCATGATCCCAGGTTCGTGGGCTTGAGTCCCGGGCCAAGTGCACGGGGTGCCAAGCCTGCTTGGGATTCTCTCTCCCCCTCTGCCCCTCTACTCTGCTCTGCACTCTGTTCTCTCTTTGGCTAAAATATAAGAAAAAAATTAAATTATAAATGAAAAAAATGAAAAAAACACTGCTGAGACAAAAGTTAGATTCTAATTGCAGGTATTGGGGTGCCTGGGTGGCTCAGTTGGTTAAATATGGAGCTTCACCTCAGGTCACGATCTTGTGGTTCATGGTTTCGAGCCCTGTATTGAGCTCTGTGCAGACCGCTTGGAGGCTGGAGCCTGCTTCAGATCCTCTGTCTCATGCTCTTCGTCTCTCTTTCTCCCTCAGAAATAAATAAACATTAAAAGAAAAAAATTCTGATTGTAGGTATTGCTTCAAAATAAAGTTCAGATATAATGGAAGGTTTTAAGGAGAACTGCCCAGTCCAGTGGTCAAGTTCCTTCGTCTTTAGTTCTCTCTCTCTCTCTCTGTCTCTCTCTTTCTGTCAGTGACATGGAATACATTAACCCTGGGAACAAGGACCACAAGTTTAGCTTATGCTTGTCTGGAAACTCCTGTAAATATACTGCAGAAAAGCACTTTATTTTTCCCCTTCTGTTGCCACCTGATTGTTTACTTTAGCCTAGGCAGAGTCTCAATCTTTAGAAATCCTATACATCTCTTAATTAGTTAAGTACTGCCACATATGCCTAATACTTACCAGCTTAGAATAACATAAAATATTATTATGCCCACAATTTCCCTGGGTCAGGATTCATGAAATGCTTAGCTGTGTGGTTCTAGCTCAGAATTTCTCATGATATTACCATCAAGATATCTATCCACACTACATACATCTGAAGACTTGACTGGACACTTTCAAGACAGCTCACCCACATGGCTGGCGCATTGGTGCTGGCTGTTGGCAGGAAGCTTTAGTTCTCTGTCAGCCCTATTCAGTGTCAGAGGGGACAAGAGAGTGAATCGTTGGAAGCAAGGATCATTGGGTGTCATTTGGGAGGCTGGCTACTAGTGAAAGCCCTCAGTGATTCATATCTGTCTCACATGCAAAATACAGTCAGTCCCTTTCATGGTCCTCAAAAGTCTCATTCCATTATGGCATCAGCTCAAAGTTCAAGATCTTATCTAAACCATATACATTAATTTTCTGTTGCTCAGTAACAAACTACATAAATCTAGCAGCTTAAAACAACACCCGTTTAATTATCTTGTAGTTCCGTAGGTCAGAAGCCTCAGCACACAGTAGCTGAGTTATTAGCATAGCATCTCACGGGGCCGAAATCAAAGTATTAGCTTCTTGAATTTCCTGTTTTCTTTCAGGCTCCTTTATGTTGTTGGCAGAATTCAGTTACTTATGGTCAGAAGGATCTTAGTTGGGTGATTCTGGATTGGGATCTCTCATGAACTTGCTTTCAGGAACTCATCCAGGTTGCTGAATCACTATATTGTACACCCAGAACATTAATATAACACTGTATGTTAACTGTACTGGAATTTTTAAATGTTTATTTTTGAGAGAGAGAGAGAGAGAGACAGACAGACAGACAAACAGATAGAACATGAGAGGGGGAGGGCAGGGAGAGGAGGAGACATAGAATCAGAAGCAAACTCCAGGCTCTGAGGTATTAGCATAGAGCCCCACACGGCTTGAATTCCTGAACTCCGAGATCGTAACCTGAGCCGAAGTTGGCACTGAACCGACTGATCCACCCAGGCACCCCAACTGTATTGGAATTCAAATTAAATTCAATTAACTTAAAAACACAAGAAAAAACATTAAAAAATAAAATAAAAAATAAAAAGTAAATTATCCAGGGTTACAGACATCTAAAGGCTTGATTGGGTCTAGAAGATGTGGTTCTAAGGTGATTCACTCACACAGTTGTCACATTGGTATTGGCTCTTGGTGGGAGGTCTCCTTTCCTTTGTTGGTTGGCTACTTCCCAGGCTGTGTGAATGCCTTCAAGACATGGTAGGGGACTTCCACTGCAAGCGAAGTGATGAAAGAGAACAAGGCAAAAGCAGCAGTGTATTGTCCGATCAAGCTTCAAGAATTAGACACTATCACTTTTGTTACATTCTTTTGGTCACCCAGACCAATCTGTAGGAAGGACCACAGATACCAGGGGATGAGTATCATTGGAGCAATCTTTGAGGCTGGCTACTACAACTCCAGTTAACATCAACGATGAAATAAACACATTTTTTTTTTTTAATTGGAGGAGGGAGATTTCTGGAATTTGTACATTCTTTGCCATGTTCACTGCCATAGTATTCAGGTTCTCAGCTCTCTTTTGCACCTCTGCAGTGGCCTTATGACTTCTGCCCTTGTTTCCAGTGTCCCTTTTAAAACCCTTCAAAATGGCCCAGGTAATAGACATAGTAGGTACCTCTTACTTTTATAACTCTATATGTAAAGTTCTTAACAAGACACACTGGGCCATAATCTGTGCCTGAATCTCTTGCTTCATCCTTTTTGTTCCTCTGATCCTCTAAGTATTTTTATATTTCAGTCATACTGAACCTCTTATTGTCTCCTCAAAACATACCAAGTTCTGTTGTGTCTCTACTTGCCTATGCTTATCCTCTTCTCTCTGTCTGAAATGGGTGGCCCCTAATAGTGACTCTGCATTTCCTGAAAGGGAGGCAGCTACTATGCTACTACATTAAATCACGTATTGGATAGGACACTATTTATAAACCTTACATGTAACTATTATTATTATCCTCATCTGTAAAAGGGTACTCCTAACCCTCTATGCATAATGGTTAAAATGTAGACTCTAGAGAGGAATTTGGAGGTTCTACCATAAATGTCTTTGTTTTTCTCCATGTGAATTGCTTGAAAATAACTTATGATTCTCATTTGCTAATTGAATTTAAGTGTGTCTGATCAAAGTAAGTTGAATTTTATGTTTTAAAAATACGTGTGTGAGTTTGTGTGTATATATTGCAGGTATAGAGTAGAGGAAGAAATTGATAAAATGACTTTTGGTGTGTGTGTGTGTGTGTGTGTGTGTGACAAAGTTGGTATAGGTACCTCAAATTGTTAAGTGATCAACATATGAATCAATTTAGATTTCCAGTCTGGCTATAGGCCTATTTTACCCACTTTTCTCTTTCCAAACTTCTTTCTGCAGTTTCATGAGCAGCTTATTTGTTTCATCATGCCATGTTAAAGTATTAGTTCCACATGTATATAACCCAGGCCATTAGAACACTGTATAAATATTGTGTTTCCAATATGTTTTCAGTATCAAGGGCTCCTGGGTGGCTCATTCAGTTAAGCCCCTCCTCCTGCTCTTTCTTTCTCTCTCTCAAAATAAATACATAAACTTTAGAACAAAAAAATCAATATCATTCAACTTCAAATCATAACAAAAATTGAGATTTTAAAAAAGAGATGTTAAACATTTTTACTGTTCTCAGCATTTCAGAAATACTGTCTTAAATAATTGACCAAAACACTATGAAATTTCAGAGACCACATTATGAGCTTTCTTTTGTCTATATTTGGTTTAGAGATCTAACAGAAAATTGAAAAATATATTCATTTCTGTTGCCCTTAGCATTGGTTAAACCTCACTGATTGTAATTCAGTAAACTTGACATTTAGAGAATCAGGCTGAAGTTCATCTTTGTACTGTCCAAAACAGGTCGATTAATAATATAAATAAGGAAAATGAGTGTAGCTCACAGGGGACACTCATGCTTTCCAGCTGGCCATGTACATAAACAGTGAGTTTAATGAACACGGGGTAGATTCCTACCTGAACTCATTTTTTCTTAACAAGTTACTCATATTTTACTGGAAATAATAAGCTTCAGATCTTTTTGTTACTCAAGTAGTTTTTAAAACTTTTTGTCATCAAAATATTGCCTCAGTAGCTTAAAACTGAATAAAACAAAACAGGTAAGCCCTTGATCCACACCATCTAACACTCAAGAGATAATCTCTTTTAAATAAAGATCTGTTTCTCAAGAATACAATCTCTACTCTTTTTTAGTCTTCAAAATAACCATTTACTGTAGTAGGTTAATGATAATGAGTCTTTTTCTTTTATCACCTGGCTTCTATCAAAAAGTATGAATTCAATACATTTTAGATTTTAAACAGTTATATATCTTTTGCTTTAGAGATATTTTCGTTCATCCATTATCTTCTTTTAAAAATATTTTGATAATAGTCATCTTAAATGATGTGGAGTGTTACCTCACTGTTGTTTTGATCTGCTTCTTCACTTTTAATCTCTTCACTTACTTGTTATTGTTAACACTGGGATATATTTACCACTTTTTCTATTCATACCTTTTTTAAAAAATTGGGGTTATTTGGTGTAGTTTGGTAGTCTGCATTTAATAGCATTAGGAGTCCTTTCTTATGCCATTTTTTTCCCCTCAGTGCTCTGAAGGTCTGTTCCCTTTGAGTAGGAATATCCCTCAGTGACTTAAATTTATCCATTCGTGATGACAGCACAACACTCCATTATCCTTCCTATCATGGGAGCTGTCTTTCTCCATTCATTTTGTTCAAGGTCATACCATTCCCTGATTTTAGTTTGTCGACCAGCTAAATAGAGCTTATTTGCAAATGGAATTGAATGCAGTTCTGGACTGGAGGTGATGAGTCTCCATTCACTGATATTTGAAGTATAGCTCTGAATCTTTGTGAGCATTCTTTGTGAACATCCTTTTTAGTAGATATGTGCCCTTACATAAAGAAATATATTCTGATGTATGTATGTGTCTATTTTAATTGAATATTGGCATACCAAAAAGAATGTATTTAAATGGAATTGGCAATCTTAATACAAAGCAGATTCTGGCTTTAACAACAGAAAAACTGTGGATACAATGAAACAGGTGAGTTTTCATAACACTTTCTATTATTACATTAACAAATTTAAATACTAAATTCACTTGAAATTACAATAAACCAAATTAAAGACAAGTATGAGGTAATTTAGCCTATCAGATACCTCAGGGCAATAAGCTATCAAAGTAATTTTTTTTTTTTTTTTGTGAAATTAGATGACCAGTGTCTCTTATTTTTTAAATGAAGGCTTTAAAATAGGAAATGTCTTTAAGGTATAAACCAACCAGATCTTACCATTAAAAACATGTTCGTCGTTCAGTTAAGCCAAGCTTTCCTCTGGAAAGCCACTCTTTACAATGCTCACCAATGGGTTTTAAAACATCCTGTTGAGATCATTATCAAGACATCAATTATATATTATGAAATAAATATAATGGAATACTTGAACCTTTCTGCCCTAGGTGGGGGATATATTTTTGTATTTATGATATTCACACTAAGAAGTAGTGCAGAAAAGCTCAAAACATTATTTGATCTTTGTGGTTTTGGGGCAGAGGAACTGGCACTGTATCATCTGGCACAAGCCAATGTTTTCAGGAGGGACTTTCAGAGCAGACTTGTGTCATATTTGCCATATGGAGTTATTGGGCTCTGATTATAGAGGTTTTCCTGGTTGTTTGCCTAATTTAGGAATTATTAGTGCTCTCCAAGATACTCCCAGAGAATGTGTTTGGAAGAAAATGACACCTCGGGAAAAATGTAAACTTTGATATTTTGGAGGTTTCCATGACCCCCAGCATTTCTGAAGGTGTGTGGCTTGTGAAGAACTTAATTGGCAACAGTGGATGGTTCCTGGTATCCCTGAGGACAGCTAATAGTCTGACACACTCTCACGTGACTGACACCCATGATCTCTTTCCCTAGTCCCCTCCTCCAGAGCACTCCTATACCCCACAATGACGTCAGCTACAGGCAAGCCTGATGAATGAGGTTGAGTCTGGGACAGACACAAAACTGTGCTTTCATCCATAGCATCCTGATATATTGTATATCTGACCTTGAGTTTACTTACTTCAGAGGATTGTGGGTAATTAAGTGTGGAATATTGTCAGAATGAAAATCCAAAACTCTTTTTCCTCAGGAAGGGAGGGTGGGGTAGAAGAGGAGGAGGCAGAAAGAGGAAGAAGAAATTCAGTTTTGAGAACTTTCACGTTCTAATCACTAGGAAACACCTCTTACTCACAACACTGATTTTTCTGTTGAAAAGGAGGCCCCTTTCTCAGTTATGTTTCCTTGAGGAGTGCCACATCGATGGATAGTCCTCCTCCTTCTTCACCTATGAAGTTTATCTTTATGTTCTCACATCACTACCACTGCCAATGATTTTTTAATGCCATGGAGAATCATCCGGGTGGATTAAGGCAGAAGTTGAAAACTGCACCACCTTAGCCCACTTAAGTATTTTATTTTTAAAATCCTGTGTTTAAGAAAATCAGAGGCACTTAAATAAAAATCAAATTTTCTGTTTCTCTTGTAAACGTAGCCAGTCTGGCAACACTTGGCTCACTTTCCCCCCTGCCAAGAGTGGGGCACACTGAGTAGTGGCTTTTGCTTCAGGCTATCTCCGTTTTGGGGAGTCCCCACCTGACTGCTTTCTGCATTTGCAAGACAGCTCCCCTGCTTGCAATTAGAGGTAACTCCTGGGCCTCAGGAAATAAGCCCAACTCACCAGTCTAGCAATGCTGAAGATGCAGAATTTTGTTCTTATCAAAAACCAATCTGTGCTGACCCCTTTCAGTGAGTGTCCAGCATTAGATTAGATCAGGTATGACAGTAGCTAGGGTGGATAAATATATGGTTTTGTATACAACAGAAAGAGGGTTATTTTTTTCCTAGTCATCATAAAAAGGCAGAGAATTGCTGGACCTTTATGTTTATTTTAGCTTCAATGTTATTTGAACTCCCATCTTTAATGTGGAATTAAAATATCACATATATTTGCTTTCATTTCTAATGTCTGAATGAGGTTCAGCCTGACGTAATTAGCATGTAGGGCATGTTCACCTCTTATAATCTCACAGATGAGTCATCCCTCAACCCCAGCACAGAACTGCTTCTGGGAGCCTGTCTGCTAACCAGTCTTTGAAACCCAGTGGAAAGAACTGTGTGTTTTCTTCAGAGGTAATCAACAAATGAGAAATTACCATAAATGTGCAGTTTGATTCATTCTAATTTTTACATAAAAACTAACAAAGCTATGTAACACATTGTGTCTAAATTCAGGTTCCATATCTACACAGCTAATGCACACATGAATTATTCAATGAAATTGGCTTCAGTGGTTTTTCTGAGTCATCTCAATGTGTAGTCAGTCTCAGAAAATACATTAAATGTTAACATTACGGTAGTTTGACTATATTTTGGTTTCAGCTACATCCTATGTTTGTCTGTTAAAATTTAAGTGTGTTGTAGTTCACATATGTTGCTTTTCCGCAGATGTCCTGTAGGTATTTTGGCCATCAAACAAAATATGTTGTCACCTGTCTTAGCTTCAGGATCCATACTTGTTACAGACATGTGTTATAGACATGCCTGTGAGAAAATAGACAACTGCTCTCCCACCTGTGATTTCTATTAACGAAGAAGTAAAAAGGAGCAAAACAATAAATTGGAGCATCCAAGGAGGCTCCTTAAAGGAAGGGACCTCAAAGCTCAGACCTGAAAGATGAATGCAAGTTGACAAAAGAAGAGAGAAAGGGAATGCACTAGCTTTTTATTGCTGAGTATCACACTAGCACACACTCAGTGGTTTAAAGCAACCATTAGGATCTCACAGTTTTCTTGGGTCAGGAATCTGGCTTGGTCTTAAATGGCTTGTATATTCAGGAGTTCAGGAATCTGCAGTCAGGTGGCAACCAGGGCATATTGACTTCTGAGCCTGGGGTCTTTCTAAACTCCATCAGGTTGTTGACACAATTTAGTTGTTGGCAGTTTGAGGACTGAGATTCCCACTTTCTTGCTGGCTATCAGCCCAGGGCTGCTCCTGGGCACTAGAGGCCAACTGCAGTTCCTTCCTTCCCACAGGCCCTAGCACAACATGGCAGCTCAGCTGCTGCTTTGAGACTAGCTGGAGAAGGTCTTGCTTCAGGAAGGGCCCACTTCCTCCTTTAAAAACTTTCTCCTGATTAAATCAGCTCCACCTCATAATATTGCCTGCCCCCCCTCTTTCGGTTGACTACAAACTCAACTGATTTGAGACCCTCAATTACATCTGCAAAATTTTTTTTCACCTTCCCCAAATACTGTAACCTAACTATGGGAGTGTTATCTCATGTTTACAGGGCCAGCCCACATTTAAGAGAAGGGGATTATATAAAAATGGCCTGAACTTCAGCCATCATTCAAGCCCCTCTTCTTCCTAGGGGATTTATTTAATCAATTCTACTTATCATACACCCACTGGACATGTAGCTCACCATTAGGGAGCGGCGGCTGGAGGTGCCAAGTGCTATTTCATAAACGGTATCACCTATGTCATATTGCCAAATCCATTATAACTTTCGGAGGTGTTCTTTTGGGAAGAGGAGGGAAGAGTCCTTTGAGGGCCGAAAGGGAATTTGGAAATAAGTAACACTGACAACTAAAGCCTTCAGACACATCTTTAAGTTTCAAGAGAGCAGTTAACAGAAAAGAAAAATGTATTTTTAGAAGTTGTTTGGGAGGTGAAAGGATTTTTCTGAGGGGAGGAGGACAGAAAATGAGTAGAGGAGTTTTGTGAGGTTTTTTTTTTTTTTTTTTGCGCTGCAGTATCTCAGGGCTGTTTGAGTCAAAATATAATGAAATAAAGTGAAATAAAGGTTTTCATCTCCCTTCCCTCAAAAAAGGAAAAGCAAGTGTCTGAGTCGGTCACTGAGCAGCCACATTTCTAATATATGGCAAGGTGGCTAAAATAAAAACTCTTAAAATACATATTTTAAAATTAGATTTCTGACCTTCGATAGGGCTTATCATGCTATTTATAATGTAGCAGAAGGAGCTGGTTTTTCAGTAGTTGCCTCATCAGACATGACTCACATTTCCTTAAGAATTTAGACCATATGTTTCCTGAGGTAAAAAAAAATACATTTTTTAAGGTTTCTCTATTTTTCTATACAATTAATAAGAGGTGAGCAAAACATAAAAATATTTTAAAAGAATACTTTCAAGGACATGCAGTTTACAAATGTTGATTTCTAGAAATTGAAATTATGTTGATTTCTAGAAATTGAAATTGAAATAACTGTTTGGCTGGGGTAGCCATTAGGTACATTCATGAGTATAAATTAGAAGTAATCATTATGATGTTAGTTCCACCATTAAGAAAAAAACAGAATTCCAAAAGGGTTTAGTAATGAAATACAGATACTACTGAAACATACTTTACATGTGGAAATGCAGCATTTGAGGAAAGAAAGGTTTTCTTAAACTAACTGAAAATAAGTATTTTAACATTTAATAAGAAAAACATTCCTTTAATAGACATTTAGTAACATTCTTGCATGTGTACAAGCTGTGACTGTAAGATAATGGGATAGATTATTTTGTGGCCAATCGAAATTAAAATGAATTTATTTTTATGATTACTAACAACAGGGACCATTTTAATTCAAATGTCTTTGCATAATACAAAACTATTGCTGTAAAACTCTTATGAAGTGTTTTTAAGAGATGGAGTTTAAGAGATGGATTGGT
The DNA here is from genome assembly GCF_003009895.1 of Hyaena hyaena. Taxonomy (NCBI): domain Eukaryota; kingdom Metazoa; phylum Chordata; class Mammalia; order Carnivora; family Hyaenidae; genus Hyaena; species Hyaena hyaena. Next base: position 1,529,958 of record NW_024080864.1, on the reverse strand, counting down.
ACATATAGAGTTTCCCTGAGTTTCCCACTTGGTCATCAAATCACTTGACATTTCATTCCATTACTGTTTTTGGTGCTTTGTTTTGTTTTAGAGTCATTGATTTAAGAATAGAAAACAGGTTGTATACATGTAATAAAATTCATATCTAAGGTAGTGCAGCGTTTCTATAACACTTACCTGTCACTGGATCTCCCTGTCCCGGACTGTTTCCACCTACCTTTGGTGTTACCTAGCCTTGGAAAGGTACCACCAGCCTCCAGTTAACCAGTTCAGAAACCTGGCCATCATCGTTAACTTCTCCCTGTACTCTTTACCTAATTATCCCAAAGTCCTTTCACTTCCACCTTCTCAGTATCTCAGATAGTCTCTCTGTCTCTTTTTCTTCATAAACTTTATCATTTTCTAAACAGTGGTTTTAGGTTCATAGCAAAGTTGAGCCAATGCACTTACATTTCCCATCTATCCCCTGTCTCTACACATGCATACTCTCCCCTGTAATTACCACCCACCTCCAGCATGGCTTATTTGTTACTAATGAACCTACATTGACACATCAGCACTCACAGTCTATAGTTGACATTAGATTTCACTCTTGATGTTGTACCTTCCATGGGTTTGGACAAGTGTATAATGACATATATCCATCATTTTAGCATCATACATGGTAATTTTACACCCTAAAAAATCCTTAGTGCTCTGCCTATTATTCCTCTTTTCCTCTTTCCAACCACTGGAAGCTCCTCCTCTTTTTTACTGTCTCTGTAGTTTTACCTTTTACAAAAGGTCATGTATTTGGAATCATACAGTAGGCAGCCTTTTCAGAGATTTCTTTACCTCCCACCCTTGCTTTATCTGATTAGCCTATACTCTTCATTGAAGTCTCAGCTGTGGGCAGATGTCTTCTCCTTGAGGATATACATGCTCTTTGTCCCTTTTGCTTCATGGAGTCAGGTATTCTCTGTTGTCTTTACATCCTGTGCATCCCTCTGTCATAGCTCTTATCTCATTGAATTTTCATCATGTATTCACTAGCTTTTCTATTTCCCCAGAGTAGAATTTTGTACAGCCAGTGACCACAGGGGACTTATCAGGTCTTTGCACTGTGTCTAGAGCACATCAGGCATTTCATAGTAGCTGATAATTGAGTACATTTACATAATGAAAGATTTACCTGCCTGAGCATTAGGAAATATAAAATGAATATGCTATTATTGCAGTATACAAATATATAGAATAAATACTAAAAAGCCTGTCAGTTAGAAATGCTTTTGGCAGGGCGCCTTGGTGGCTCAGTTGATGAAGCGTTCAACTCTTAATTTTGTCTCAGGTCATGATCTCACAGTTTGTGGCTTGAGCCCCACATCAGGCTCTGTCCTGACAGTATGGAGCCTGCTTGAGATTCTCTCTCTCTCTGCCCCTCCCCTGCTCACACTGTAAATCAATCTCTCTCTCTCTCTCTCTCTTCCTCCCTTTCAGAATAAATAAATAAACACACAAAAAAATGCTTTTGGCTGCCAGAAAATCCTAACAATCTTTTAAACAAATAAAGAAGTCTGAAAAGAGTTAGCTGCTGGCTTTGGTTTAATACAGTGTTGGGGCTAGCATCTCTGTGCTTTTTGACTTTTCTCTAATAGTCACAAAGTGGCTACTCTAGCTCCAACCATTACATCTACTTTAATTTCAAGAAGGATAAAGGCAGCAGTGCCTACTTTTGTTTCCTTCATCAGGAAAGCAATGCTATTCTAGAAGTATCCATCATCTTTCATTTCTTACTGGCTGTAACTATGTCACTTGGTCATCCCAAATGTAAGAGAAGCTGAGAAAATTAATGTTTAGCATTCCCAGCCTCTATATTAGAAATGCGTAAGAGACAGTAAGTTTGGGAATAGGTGTGGGATTAGTTAGCCAACAGTGTTGACTACACCTTGGGACAAATCATGTTACCTCTCTTCAGGCTCTTCTTTTCAGAGTAAAGAATTGGAATAAATTATATTTCTTCCAGAATCAACTCTCTAAATCTACAACTCCCACATAGCCACTTGCCCATAGTAGAATTATATTTTACACTGGACAGTTGGTCCAAGTCTTTCTGGATATTTCACATTTAGGAAAAGCCCTATGTAATAAAGAAGCACATTGTTTTTCAAGAGCCTTTTTGTCATAATGTTCTCCCTGATAAAAGCTGAATAGTATGACAACTACACAGATTTCCTGCCACCAACCTCACCAATCTCTCTTCTCTGTGGCAGTCCCTCAGGTTGTTTATGACAATCATCATGGCTTCTTTGATTATCCTCTTTCCCAGGCTACATTCCATTTGCTGCAGTAGTTTTTCACATAACCCTTTCTGTATTCTAACTGCCCTGGTCAGCTGACACAAGACATACTCTCTTCATTTATTTATGATTCATTTAACTGATACTTACTGAGTTTCTGCCATGTGCCAGCACTGTTCTGGGGACCGGTGAGATAGCAAACAAACAGCAAATATGACCTCTTCTTTCATGGAGTCTTTTACAGAAGAGTGGTGGAAGGAGGTGGCTAATGTACCACTACACACACACACACACACACACACACACACACACACAATAATTTCAGATAGTGATTAGTGCCAGGATGAAAGCCTACAGGAATGGATAGGAGAATGACAAGATGTGTATGTGTGTGTGTGTGTGTGTACATGTGTGCACATGTGTGCACATGTGTGTACACATGTACATGTCCGCACATGTGTGTACACATGTACATGTCCTGTAAATTTTGCAGTCAGGGAGTGGGAGGTATTTCCAATACCTGAATAAGGAGGGATAATCTGTGTGGCAGAGGAGCTTTTGAAGCAGGGAGCATTATAAGTGAAGGGTTTTGGGTAGAATGAGCCAGACTGGATCTAGAAACAAAAAAATATTCAGAGAATTTTGGGGAATGAGTCAAATAAAGAACAGAGGGAGCCCATCATGGAGATCATGAAGGCTATGATGAGAATTCAGACTATATTCTAAATTATTATACTTGAATATCATCTTAAAACGTGTCTGGACAAAAGTGAACACACAGATGCACATATAGTCTGACTAGAGAAGTCAAATTTATAACCTCTTTTTACAATGGACACTGCATTTCTATTAATGTATACCAAAATTATGTGACTTTTTGGGAAGCCATGTCCTGCCTTTGGGACCCACTGTAATTTCCTATTTGCCCTTTGATGTGCACTACTTATATGCCTGCATATTACTTACATGAGAGAGAGAGAGAGGGAGGGGGAGGGAGGGAGGGGAAGAGAGAGAGAGAGAGAGAGAAAGAGCGAGCGAGAGAAAGAGAGGAGGTGGATGCAATTCAAGGAGTTATTAAAATGATTCACGTTAAGTTTCCACCATATGAAAAATACAGTCCAAAGCAACCAGGCTTGGGGAAGCCTAAATTACATATTTGAAATTCAGTCAGTCATTGAAATGAGATAATCTGGATGGTCCTGCAAATGCATTTCTTGAGAGCTTTCCTCTCAAAGCAAAACTGAATGATAAGAACAGAATGAAGTCTAACTCCCCAAAACAGAAAAGATTAAAATAATAGATAACTCCAACCATGCAAGAGTCAGGGATGAAAAGAAATTGTAGGCACTTAACTTGGTAGAAGCCAGTGTTAGTTTTCCACCTTCTGGGAACCCTAATTGCCTTTCCTCCAGTGGCCTTGGGTTTTGCTCTGGACTGTGGGAGTCAGGCCTCAGAGCTGACAGCTCTGGTCACTACCTGCGTTCCATTTTAATGCCGAGCTGTGAGCATAGATGCTCTCCAAGGCAGCATGTGAGCGCCCACCTTCCATGGGCTCAGTGTTTGCCCTTATGCTTGCATCTGCTGTTCAGTCACTCAGGCAGTGGGGCTCCTCAGGCCTCTCCTCTCCCATATGGCATTGAGTTTTGTTTCATCCCTCTCCTCTTCCCTATCAGTAGGTATTCTGGAAGACAGTTTTATGATGACATTCACAACTACCATTAAAACCAGATAAAAATAAAACAGGATGTCAATAAAGAACTAATGATGTGTGTCTGTGTAAATGTATTATAATAATAAAAAAAGAAGAGATATCCTTTTGCAAAGGTACCACTTTAAAATCACGGGACTTTAAATGAAGCCGCTTTATAAATGGATCGACATATGTGAATGTTTGCCTATGGCTTTCAGCCATGAAAATCACCCTGTAGACAGTGGCTTTTGAGGTGAAAGGCACTATATAGGCACTAAATAGTTTACCAGAACAACTCTCTAAGTGCAAACCTGACTACTTTCATGACAGAAGTTTCAGGGGGGTGGATGGAAGCAATTAGAGGTCATAGAAAGAAATTGTTAAACTGGCTGGTAATCTGCCATTTCCCAAAAACTGAATTTATGAGCCAAGGGCAACTAGTAAGAGGAACCGGTGCCAGCCTTGTAGGAGATGAGCAGACCTCCATCGTGGAGGTAGGAAAATGGCTGGAAGAACTTGTGTGAGAATAGCAATTGTCCATAAGACCTTGGTGTAGGGGCAGTTCACTGTGGTGGAAACACCCCTTGCCTGAGGTCAGGAATCCCTCATGGCCCCACTACTGCCCAGCCAACAGATATTTGGCAGGTAGCCCTCTCTGAATCTCCATTCTTCCATCTTAAGTAAGTGGCTAGTCTTGGTCAGGTGTAGTTCAAGCTGTATCCTGCATCATGGATGGGTTTTGCAGCAGCAGAGGGCATGTGCCTGGGGGATAGTGAAGAGAGGGTGAGTAGGTGTGGCTCTGGGCATTCTCCTGTTCTTCTCCCTGTGTCAGCCAGAACAACTCTCCTTTTATCTCTTTATATGTTGAATTATTTGTTCAAACAAAGAACTATCCTCCTAGAAACAAAGGGAAAAAAAAAAAACTTTCACTACTTAAAAAAAATAAACCTGTAGACTTTTAGTATTTCCAATTCTCAAATATTATGTTTCTAACATTCTAATTAAAGTATACAAATGACATATAAGTATCTTTAATGATTAAAAATTGTCACTATTACTAAGCAGTGATAGTACCACAAAAGTAATAGAATTAATTGAATCCTAGTAAGTAGAAAATATCAATGAGCAATTAATACTACTGATAAGCTGTGGTTAATGCATAGTATAAAAATGAATTCATTATGTTATTAAAATTTTTAAAAATTTTCTAAAGATTCATCAACTTTCATTTGTGAGGAGCTACAATGTTCTATCTGTTCCTTTCACAACTACATGGGAACTCTAGAATCTGCTAGTATATCCTTGAGTGCAAAAGCTATATATTTTTTTAACTCTTCAAATGTTCATTTTTTTCAGATGTTCTGGAAGGATTAGTTAATGTTAAACACTCAATTATTTATGTATGGATTTAAACATATAATATGTGTTCAGCATCCTACCAGGTACAGAGGGAGATTTGATTCATTCATCATTTAGCAAATATTTCCTGAGTACCTGCCATGTAACAGACACACTCTGGGTTTCTGGATTCATCATAAACAAAACAGGCAACACATGTTCCAGCCCTAGTATAACATACATTCTACATGGTGGATTGAAGACTTAGACACTTGGGAGATATCTCTTTCTTCCAAGAAGCTTAAAATTCAAATGTGAAAATAAAACATCAACACATACAGCAATTAGAGGTTGAAATCGGTGTTGTGGACCCCAAGTACTACAATAATTACAGAGGAAGCAGATAGCTGGAGTTGGGTCAACCTTGAACAGGAGGTAGAGTTAGATAGACCTTGGCTTAATGCCTGGAACATAGTAGTTGCTCAGTAAATAAGAAACCAGGACTGACTGGATAGACAATTCACACATTGAAGTAATATGAAGGTAATTTGGGGGTTTAAATGAGCCTAGGTGAAGAAAGGCTTGAATTAGAGATAAAGGTTTTGGAGTCAGGTGGTGTGTGTGTCTGTGTGCGTGTGCGTGTGTGTGTGTGTGTGTGTGTGTGTGTGTGTGCTGGGGGTGATGTAAGCATAACACATAGAAACAAGAGTGTGAATCTGTCCCCAGATAGTTTGTTGTAGAAAGGACTAGAGACAGGGAGACCTGTCAGGACCTTTTCCCACAGTGCATGCCCTTTGAAAATATGATGGCCTTGGCTTAGTAGAGGTAGGATGTAGAACAAAGGGCAGTCATGAGAATCATTCCTACTTGGACAGAGAGTATATTGAGAAGGAGAGGAATCAATTAAATGTCAGGAGTCTCAATTTGGGGGAGTCAAGAAGCTACTATTATTTGAGAGGCTGCTTAGCATGGCCATGAGGTTGATAGGCCATGAAGGCCAGACTGTCTTGTGTGAGCCTTGGGGTTCTGCTAATAGCCTGTGACCTTGAGCAAGCTACTTAGCTTCTCAGTGACTCAGTCTCCTCATCTAAAAGATGAGAACATAGTATTTACTTTGAAGGGGTGAGAAGTAAATGGGGTTGAAATACCTAAGTGCTTAGCAGACTGATGGAGGCCCAAAGGGGGAGAGAGGCTAAAATGGATAGGTGAAGGGAGGGAACTCTCTTTATGCCACCCAACCCCCCACTTGGCACTGAGAATGTGTTTGAGGTCACCGAGTCACCTTGAAGTCAGGAGGCCAGTTTCCTCTGACGACTCCTGATTATATGGTTGAGGGCATAGATGGACAGGGATCTTGCTGTGCACCCCATACAACCATGTGCAGTGTCTTGCACACAGTAGATGCTAAGAAGTGTGGTAGAGCCAGTGTAAAGTATTTATCTATTGAACAGATTAGACTGGTGGTGTGCTACTGACAGATGTGGGGATGTGGAGATAACATCTTGCACACACCCCAGAGTTAGTGGAGTGTGGAGATTTGAGTAGGGATGGAATCTCTGATATTCTGGATTCTAGCACCCTGCTGGGTTTCACATAGCTGCTATTTTGTGTTCTGTCATGGGCAGATTAGTCAAGCAAGGGATGAGAGTGGAGGTGGTGCAGGGATTTCCCTTTCAAACAAAGACAGACTGTGGATCTGGTAGTGCTGTGTCAAGGCAGCACTTCCTGTGTATACTACTGTCCATTCTGATCTGTACAGTTAACACCTGTGCATTTCACTATGTGGAAATTGTGTCTCATTTCTTTTTTAAAGTAGAGAAGCTGTGCCCAGAAAGATGAATTGCCGAATATAAAAATCAAGTTAAAAGAGTCTTTATTTGTAACATCTGCCCGACCTTCTCAAGAATATGTACTCAACAAAGAGGACATTCCTGTTTGCTTCTTGGAATGCCTTGTGAGTGGAAGAGGATTAATAATAGAGACTACAGAGGTCAGATGAGCCCCTGAGAGTCTGTGTAAGGGGAAGACAGATGGGAGAGGCAGGGGGCCTGTGGGTGGGAGAGGTACTGAAGAGATAGCAGGATATGCAATGGGAATTTTACCATGGATCTCTCCAGTGTTTCCCCCATGTTAATACAAAATGTTTAGCAAAACCTACCAAGTCAACCCTGTTTTGGGTGTTTCTGTATCTCTCTCTTTCTCTCTCTCAAGTGGTGGGACTGTTGCAAAGTGTGCTCTCAAGGTGGATGCAGTCCAAGGTAAGAGGCAGAGGTAAGACTTAAAACCAGTTCCCTTGTTTACACTCTGCCTCTTAATTTGGTTATAATATGCTCTGACACTCCATCTACATATTCATATCCTTGAGAGAAGAGATTATGTCTTATCCCTCTTTGTATGTATTTCTTAGCACCAAAATAATTTCAACCATTCTTTTTTAATTATAACTTCTGTTTTTTTCCTCACTCCAAAGAAATACATATTCATTGTAGAAAAATTAAGAGATACAGATAAGCTAGGAAAACAATAATTTCAGAAATAAGAGCTGTCGTTTAGAACACAGTCACTTGAATAATAAATCATGCTCTAAGTGTTATAACAATACCACCGGTGATTGTTATAATTATGGTGATGATGATGATGATGGCAATTGCTAACACTTATATTTGACTATGTGCAAGGCACTGTTTTAAGCATTTGTATATATTTACTCATAATCATCACAGCAACCCCATGAAGTATTATTATTTCTTCCTCCCTTTGATTACATATATGCATATTTATATATATTTTATAGATGAGGAATCTAAGGCAGAGATGTTTGGTGACCTGGGCATGATCACATGACAGAACATGGCAGAGGTGTGAAGGGCTCTAACTTTGCAGGCACAGCTGAATTTCAACCTAGGAGCAGCCTTGGGTGATGGATAATGTTTTCCTCCCCGTTTTTATTTCTAGATTTCTTTCTAGAATAACTCACCACTCTGACCAGGAGTGCATAGCCCCAAGTCTCATAAACAGACTCCTGCAGATAATTACTGTTGACCTTTATGTAAGAGATCAGCAACTTGCCTCTGTGACCACACCCTGAGATAGGCGATCATCAGCTCTGTGCCTCCATGGCATTGCTGCAAAGTGTTCTTGCGGCCAAGACTGCCTTTCCCATGGAGGGCGGGGGAGGGAAACAGCTCTTCAGCAGAGGGTGATGGGCAAAGACAGCCCATAACAGGGGGGAAGAAGAATTTATTCTGGTAACATTTAAACCCCTGCTGTGGCTGCCTGGTTAAAGTGACTGATGAACTGTATACATTTAAAAGCCAGTGGACTGAGGACCTCTTTGTGTTTAAAAAGCATGCTGTTTGTCTCCTTTGCAATGAGAGAGAATCTCTTTTCATTTGCAGGATTATAGGGCACTGTGGGACAAATGAAAATTTGCAAGCACGTGACTTACAGTGTCAGGAAATGGCTAAACTTCTTTCTACCTGTCTTCAATATTATTAACAATTATTCAAAGACCCAGGCTCATTATCCTATGGAGAGTGTTAGTTACGTAGCTTTCTGAAATTTTAGTTAAAAACAAAATGCTTCAGTTGTTAAAAAAAAAAAAATAAAGGAAAGAATGCTTCGGAGCAGCACCAGATGGAACATTTTGTGGTAAACAGGTTAGCCATTGCCTGCTGAGCTAATTGACTTCAGAGAACTCGCCAGCACTGGAGCTTTAGACCAGGTGACCTTCTCTACATACACACAACACTCTTTGTTCTCATGTCTTTTGCCATAGCCAGTTGGAACAAGGATGGGCTTAAAGTAAAAATCTGCGCAGTCCTGGGTGAGATGGTGAAGATAGAAAATAGCTCTGAGAAGTGAATGGGGCCCAATTTCAGATCCATGACTGAGAAAGGCATTATCAAGCTTGGAAAAGTGGAACAGAGTTTGCAATTTAAATGTAACTAATGCATTCGCTAAAGCTTTCAACAAAGGGTCATTCATTGTGATTCCACTGTTTAAATTCAGAAAAGCCAATTATCCAAACAAATGACTAGTGGAGACAATAGTATAAATATAGTTTAGAGGAACATTCCTCTCTCATAATCCTTCTTATCTGAAATATGTTTTATTTCCATAAGTTGAGCTGAGGAAAGAGTATGGTGACACGGTTCCCTTCTGCAAGGTTAATTCTACCGGGATTTTCTCTCCAGACTCTGGCAGTCACCTGGTCATTTGGTTGACAGAATACTGACAGAACCAACTGGGATGGTACGTTCCCAATTACCACATGTAAATGGGATCTGAATTCCAATGACACTATGTGAAGTGTCATCATTCCTCAACCTGATATTTTTCTTGTCATTGAACATACTTTATTTATACATCTAATTTATATGGCATAGGATATCACATTATAAGAATATTGGTAGTAGCTTCGAGTTTGTTGGGAGGAAGAAAAATAACATATAGGTTTTGATTTTCATTCTGTGAAGCCCTGAGAATAATATGGAAGAATTCTCAGAGTTCAGTAGGATGCCAATTGTAGGCATGACTATGACTTTAAATTAGTCTTGATATTGTTTTCAGCTGGGTCTAAGTTCCTGGCATTGTAACAATCTTGAGTATCCTAAATGTGGTCAATTTTATCTTGAAATCCTAATGTTTCCATTTTATTGAACTAATTATAGTTGTTTCTGTGTGAGTGTGCTTGTGTTTATATTCTTAGCAGGAGCTAAAGTTATTTTTTTTCTCCTTTGTAGTACACTGTGAAATAAGGGTGTTCATGTTCTCCTAGGAAGGAATCATTTTTCTACCCATAAGAGCACATGCTACAAAGAATCCAAGTAGGTTTGCTCTTCAGAATCTCCTCTCTTTCTCTCTCTCTCATCTCTCACTCTCTGTTTCCCTCTCTCTCTTTCTCTCTCTTTCTCATTCTAGTACCAAATATTGAGTGCCAAATCTGCAGAAAACTCAGAGAAAATGAGTCAACAATAGGCAGGTATTGGCCTCTACCTGGAAGAGCTCTTTGTACCCCACAGCATTCTGATGAATATTGAATATTTCACTTTTCTCTTTGACCATAAATATTATATGCGTGCTGACAGCTCAGAACTTGGAGCCTGCTTCAGATTCTGTTTCCCTCTCTCTCTGCCCTTCCCCCAGTCTCACTCTGTCTCTCTCTTTGTCTCAAAAATAAACATTTAAAAAAAGAAAAGAAAAGAAATACTATGTCACATTGTGGCCTCAGACTGAACTAATCGTCTTCATAATTTAGGGAACAATACACCAATCAACTCTAGCAAGATTTATTACATTGTAAGCATAGCTAGGACAGACCGACAAGTCCTGGGAAAGGAATATGGCCTGCTAAATTCATAACCTTAATTTATTGCCTTTCCTTCTGTTCGTACACACAGAGTGAGAGATAATTCATTACACTATTTGTTCCTCATGAAATTTTCTACCAAGTTTACTCTTAAGTATACTAGACAATACTATGTCTGTATTCTCTGATTTACACTCATCACATACATGCAAGGTTATTCTGATGATTTAAGTTGGAAATAAGTTGCCTCACAGAGTCTCAATATTTCAAGTAAATATATTATCACTTACTAATTAATCATTGATATAAATTTAAAAGGGGCACCTGGGTGGTTCAGTTGGTTGAGAATCTGACTCTTGGTTTTGGCTTAGGTCCGTATTAGGGTCATGGGACTAAACCCTGTATCAGGCTCCACACTGGGTGTAGACCCTGCTTAAGATTCTTTCTCTTTCTGTTTCTCTCTCTGTCTCTTTCTGTCTCTGTCTCTGTCTCTCTCTTCCTCTGTCCCTCTCCCCCACTTGTTCACATGTGCTCTCCCTCTAAAATAAAATTTAAAAATAAACATTAAAAGTGTTAATATAAATTTATTATTTGTTATCCAGTTTATTCAATGAGTGTGTATGTGTGCATGTGTTCATATATATGCATGCAATAATCAAATGCAAGCTGGGAGGATACAAGAAAACAGCTTTGAGAAAATTATAATGCTTGGGATCCTGTGATAAGTTATGTCCACACACATGGACATGGAAGTTAGGGAACTATCATGTACATAGTGCTATTTGCGTCCTGAAACAATGCAGAGGGGGAGAGTAAAACTCAAATCCAAGCTACTTTTCTTGCTAATCCAAATATCTCAGGGGATGCCTCTACCCAAAGGGGAGACCTTTTCTAATATGCAGAGTCCTTACATAAGTTAGTGCTATCCTAGAATTGATTACCCTTATTTTACAGATAAGGAAATTAAACATTGGAAGCTTAAGTTATTTCTCAAGAACACACAACCAGAAATTAGCAAAGCAAAAACTCAAACCTAAGCCATTGTGGATTCAAAGACCCTCCTCACCCAAAACAGCACCCCTACTTTGAACTAAATTACATTACTTTTTTTTTTTTTTTTTTTTTGGTGCAAGGCTTGTTGTGCCATTTAAAATGCGAGGACCATCTGGTTGCGTATTAGAAATGTTAGATCCTTTTCTGAAAGCAGGTTATAATTGGGAAGTGGAAAGGGGCAACTGAAAGAGAGTTATGAGATGGTAAATGGTGAAAGAACAAAAAGTTTCCCACAAAGGACTGCCTCCTTTAGACTATTTATGAGGAGAACCCCATCACTTCTGAAATTTCAAAGCTGCCTATTTGCCTAACAGGCTGTTCATCAGTTACACGCTATTATTAGTGACTGTTAACCTATGAAATTTTATTTACAGTTCACAAATGTATTTGATTTTCATAGGCTTTACTGGGGAGTAATGCTCAGTCAACACTTTCTTTGCTTAAAGAGTGTGATCAGAGTGTGAAGCATGACAAATGAATGTTTAGCCTTTGAATTTGGAGATTACAAAGGATAATGTTTCACAGGTTGGTGCATTGATCCTCCTCAATAGTCCACACGGCCTCTGAATTCCATTTACAACTTTGCATGATCAGATGTCAAATTAAAGTGTAATCATTCCGTTCCCAATAGTTCTGTGTATATGACCTCATTTTTAAACTTTCACTAATGTAGTTATTCTGGTGCAAGCAATTATCATCAATTTATGTATGCAAAAGTGTCAATACTGTCCAGCTGTTGATATTTCCTCTCAGTATGCAAGGACATGCTCCCTTGCTACAGGGCCTCACACTTTAGGAAAGTAAGATGGAAAGTGGAGGCAAGGAGTATAGCATTGTCTGTTGATAATAAGTCAAGGTAAGCACAATAGACAGTCAATAAAGTTATCATTCTTTTGTCACTTATGGTGGAGTTTTGTTCTTTGGGTTCCTTTTGTAGTAGGTGGATTTGTTTATGCAGAGCAGGTATACTTTGTATACTTGATACAAAGAGGGAGGCTGAGTGTGTATTTGATTATTTCAGAGAAATGTAACTTGGTATTATAAACATTTAATTCTATAGAATAGTCTCCAGATTATGCTGATATAGAACTTTGTCATGACTAACTATTGATTATTCTCACGTAGTTATAAACATTTGCTAGTTTCTTCTCAGTTAGGAACTGACATAAAGTTATTTCAGATCTGCTCTGTTAGAGTGGTGTTACCTGTCTCTTTTGACTTAAATTATTGACGTATCATATCGACTCACACATAAAAGAGGAAATCAGATTGCCTAGATTTATCCAGTATAGTATTCAGTATCTGTATGTAAGTCTTGGACACAGTAATGTTTGTAATCCTTCCAAGTGATTTTTCCAGAAAATGACTTCTGACCTCCTCTTCTACAACCCCATCTACCACACACACACACACACACACACACACACACACACAACACATAAGCACCACTGCCTCCACAACCACCACCACCACCACCACCGTAGTCCCCACCACCCTGACTGTATGGGCCAAAACTTCTGAACAATGGAGTGTGAACCAATTGTCAAATTGATACTGGGGACATCTGGGTGGCTCAGTTGGTTAAGCGTCTGATTCTTGATTTCAGCTCAGGTCATGAGCTCAAGGTTTGTGAGATTGAGGGCTCTCCACTCACAATGTGGAGTCCGCTTGGGATTCTCTCTATCTCTGTGTCTCTCCCCCCTCTCCCCTCTCTCTCAAAATAAATGAACTTAAAAAAACAAAGCAAATACATATTGACACTGGACAATGATTGAAGCAGAAACACTGTCACTGTTCAGTAATTCCAGAGAAAATTTATTCTTTAAAATGAGTTATCATCTTCCTATGTCCCCAGTGGCTTCTCAGAAAATTCACTCTTAACTTCCTTCTTTGACACCTGAAACCTATTTGAAATGTGACTTAACTTAAACTACCTGCCCCCTCTAGATCTCTGTGCTAATCGCTGTTACTCTTTCATGTCCTCCTCACTTCAGTATTGGGAGACTGAGTGGGGTCTTCCTTCTCTTCCCTTGTCATTTCAACATTATTCTTCCCTCTCTCCCTTGGAATTGATGCTGAGCTGACTGTCCAGTCTCTTGTGTTGTCACTGACTGCCTTTCCAGTGTCTTCCAGATTAGTTGGGCTCCTTTTCCAAATTGATTCACTCCACTGGCCACCCTGTTTATTACCTGAACCCCTTGGTTGCCCGAGCCCTGCACACAGAACACCTTGCTCTCTCCACAGTGGCCTGCACACTCTTAGCCTTGCTTCAGCTGTCATAATGCTGAGCTCCTCTTCCCGAATCACTGGTTCACACAGCCCACTCTCCAGCTGCCGCTTCTCTTTTCCACTGTAACTATGTTACGTCTCCCTGATACTCTTCTGCTTGTCAAGACCTGAACTGACCTCTCTATTGGCTTAGCTTCATCCCTACTTTCCTTCAGACTCTCGCCTCTGCTTCAGTCCGAATGGACCTGTTTTTCTGTGTTCTCTATGTTGGGATTCTAGTCAGATTTACTTAGTCAGATTTGTATTTACAGAAATACAAATTACCAAACATCAAAATTGAGAGAAGAAACCATCTTTACACAAACATGTAGGGTTTTGATATTTCGAGTCTGCTTTTACAGTATATCACTTTTAGGAATTATTGTTAAGTTGTTGAAAACCTCATTAATTATATATAAATATATTTATCCCCTACATATATAGTCTATACATATTTTGTAGAAGCAGTGGGGATTCTTTACTAGGAAAGGAATGACCATTGCTTTAGACAGTATATTAACTTACAGGGGTGCCTGAGTGACTCAGTCAGTTAGGTGTCTGACTCTTTACTTGCATCTCAGGTGACGATCTCATAGTTTGTGAGTTTAAGCCCTGCTTTGGGCTCTGTGCTAACAGAACTAAGCCCTGCTTGGGATTCTCTGTCCCTCTCTCTCTGCCTCTCCCCAGCTCTCTCTGTTTTTCTCTCAAAAAATAAATAAACTTAAAAAATTAATTATAACTCACTTTTTAACTTATTTTCTCCATGATCTCAACATCTTTCTAAGGATCATACGCTGTGGGTGAGTTTCCATGTGGAACCCAGGACAGTTATATCAATAGTTGGAAGTCTGGAAGATTCCAGCACAAGTAATCCTTGCTAAGGCACTGAAACATATTCCTCTGAGTCTATGAAGTTTCATCAATTTTTTTTTTTTAAATTAGATGTTTAACTTATTTTTGAGAGAGAGACAGACAGAGTAAGCATGAGTTGGGGAGGGGCAGAGAGAGAAGGAGACACAGAATCCGAAGCAGGCTCCAGGCTCTGAGCTGTCAGCACAGAGCCTAATGTGGGGCTCAAATCCACAAACCATGAGATCATGACCTGAGCCAAAGTCCGAAGCTTGACCAACTGAGACAGCCAGGCGCCCCAGGAATTTCCCTTTGAACAGTAGCCATGGATGGCCAAAGTTGATCTCAGGCTTTGTCCTGCAACTTGTTCATGTTGTTTGATCTTTGGATCCCATACTTTCCCTGCCAGACCAGGGATCTTTTCTGGCAGTATAATCTCTAGAATAGGCTACTGTCACTCTCAGCTACCCTAGTGTTTACTTGAGTTGAAATTCAGGCTGATACATCTTTTCTCTATGAATGGCTACAATTGTCATTTTTTCCTGCCTATGTTTCTGTTTTTTGTCCATCTTTGGTTTGTCTCACTCATACTTTTCCTGTGCTTACTTAGGTTAACAAAGTCAAAGGATTTATAATCAAGGCCTTTCTTTTTATCTCACCTACTTTGCCATTTGCCGCACTGCATCAGCTCTGCAGGGATCTCTTTTCCCTTGCACTGGACCACTAGGCAACCTCTGCTTTCTTCTTGCACTACTTAAGATTTCACTATTATTTTAAGACAGTAGATGGTTCAGATAATATGGAACCTTGAGAAGGTGATATGTAAAGTAGATATAAGAGCTTTAGGGTCAGACAAAGGTGAGTTCAATTTCGGGTTCTAACACTTAGGAGATGAGCAAGGTCAAGTTACATGATATCTTGAAGCCTCAGTTTCCCCATACTTAATGGGGCATTGTAATATTTATCATTCTACTACATTTGGTGCTGTGATTGCAAGAGATAATGTACGTAAAACCCTGGGCACAGAGCCTGGTGCATGAAACATTTAATACAAGCTCCTATTGTTGGTGCGTTATCATTATTAAAAGTAACCAAGTTTTTCAGGAAATCTTGGCCTTGGCCACCAAGCCTGGGAGGTATTGATATTGTTCATCTCATTTTCCTAGCTTTTATGATCTAAGGACATATATCTATGTCCTTAGATCATAAAAGCTAGTAAAACCAGTCTGGGACAACCAGTCTGCTCTCATCTTGACCATTCTCTCAGCACTTACTTACTTTCACATTTTATTGATCCTGTGAGTTTTCCTTCCTCAAAACTAAAAAGTGCTGTTTTTTTTCCTGTTCTGGTGTATTTTTGGCAGGAAACAATAGTTATCAAATAAAATGCTACATCGAAACCAATCTCTTAAGAAAAATAGATTATTTTTGTTTCTGACCTTTTCTTATTCCATTTCAGAAACTAATTCTCCTGCTTTAAGCAAGTTATAAAGCCATATTATTATGCTGAGGCTTCTAGTGAAACCAATGCTGTCTCCAAAGAAAAGCCCTTTTTAACCCTTTTCCAGTTTCTTGCTGTGTGTGCCCTAACTAAATGATACTACAAGGATGCTTTCTTAACAATTAAAATAACATTTGAAAACAAACGTTCAGTTTGAAGGATTACTGAGAGATTTTTTTAAAAACTTCTAGTTAGAAAAAGCAAAACTGTTTATCTATGATCTAAATCCATCAGAGTAAGCAATTCTCATGACTCTCTGCCTTATTCATGAAATACAAATATGTTCTTTACCTTTTTGAGTATGTATTTGATACTTTTCAGTTCTTTCCATATTCTTTTGGTCAGTGTGGAATATTATAATTTGTTAATGCCCAGGGGCAACAGCTGGCTCTTAGTGAAATGTGCAGATGTTTGGTACACGCTCTCTGAAGATATTGATCATGGCAATGATAGTGACAACAATGATATCTAATTGTAAATAATCTTTACCCCTCAGTCTTATACCCAAATATCTCATGTGGGAGGTATACATGTTTATTTAAAGGTTGCAGATGCTGCTTTATGGGTTGATGGTGGTAAGAAAGATCAGCTTGGAATGAATATATTTGTTTTTTC
Organism: Hyaena hyaena; assembly: GCF_003009895.1. Taxonomy (NCBI): domain Eukaryota; kingdom Metazoa; phylum Chordata; class Mammalia; order Carnivora; family Hyaenidae; genus Hyaena; species Hyaena hyaena. The sequence continues at coordinate 1,513,057 of NW_024080864.1, read as the reverse complement.
ATGCTTGATTCCTGGACTTCTTAGAAATTATGGATTCTGAAAAATCTAGGCTTACATTTCTCAAACTTTCATTTTCTAAGTCTTATGTTTCTTTGTTTTGGGTGTACAAATACTGAAAGCTCAAAAGATATGAACCCTGTCCTACCCTTAGCGGATACTGCTATAAGGTAGGGGTGAGGTGGCTGACAGTGTGCTGGAACCAGGAGGAAAGCCCCACCTATGATGGTTCTTTTGAGGTCCAGTTACAGGTGAGAAGATGCTATCTTGCATGCTGTCTATGAAATCAAATAGAGAAAATATCTGTCAGCTCTCTTTTATGTACTTCTTCCTCATATGAATGAGCCCCATCCTTGGTCTTATACTCATGTCTTGGCTAAAGCTGGCTCTACTTGTAAACAGATACTTATTAGGTAACTAGAAAGGACAAGCCCTCAGTAGCAGTGGGATCCTGAAAATTTCAGATGTATTGGTGTAGGTATAGATATACAGATTTTTCCTCTGACCTCAGAATTTTAAAAAGAAACAAACACCAAAGGAGTTTTTTAAATTACAAAAGCAAAATGTTTTTCTAGGATATTTTAAAAAGAGAAGATGAACTTTAGTTGAATGTATGTCCATTAGATTGTGTGATGCCAGGTTTATTTGTGGCCTCTTTTGTACTATTTCTTTTTAATTAGTAGGGGAAATGAGTATAAATTTGAAAATTACTTGAATAGAATACTCAGAAATTGAACAATTAAAGGATAGTTGCAGAATTAGATTATAATAGCAATTTTGTAAACGGCTTAGAGACATCTTAACATAGGCCCTGACCAAATGTTCATATGTATAACGGATGGCTTTGGATTCTTTTTCAATGAAATGTGCTTCATAATAAAGCCATTAGTTTTTGTGGTTAACCAGAACCTCAATAATTCTTACAAAAGAGAGTTACTTTTCTTTCTTTGTGGAATCCCTGACAAATTGAAAGATGGTACTGCTGGAATGTGAGAAAAACAGCTGTGATGTAACCAGAGCCTGCTAGCCCCACACCCACCAAGCTGGCTTCAGAGATAATTAATCTTGAAGAGAGTGAGAAAATAATCCACTTAATTGTTTAAATGTTATGTAATTTACACAATTGAGTATATATAAAAATGAATTTTCCCCATTATTCTTTTAATGTAGAAAAATCAAATCTAGGGGTGCCTGGGTGACTCGGTCGGCTAAGCATCCAGCTTCGGCTCAGGTCATGATCTCATGGTTCATGGGTTCGAGCCCCGTGTTGGGCTCTGTGTTGACAGCTAGCTCAGAGCCTGGAGCCTGCCTCGGATTCTGTGTCTCCCTCTCTCTCTCTGACCCTCCCCTGCTCACGCTCGCTCGCTCTTGCTCTCTCTGTCAGAAATAAATAAAACATTAAATTTTTTTTAATTTTAAAAGAAAAATCAAATTTACAAGTAATTAACTATTCATTAAAGAATCTGATTTTTTAGCCAAACAATTACACATTCTAATACATACCATTCTCAAAGTAAAATTTTTCTGTTTCTATAGCCTTCATCCCTTGTTACAATTATTTGTGTCTGTGTGTATCATATAATGTGCCTGTGTGTATGTGTGCATATAATTGTGTGTATAATGGTTTTCTGTAACTGTATACTGTATCTCTTCTACATTTGCTTTAGGAATAGCCACTACATGAACGATAGAAGAAAATCTCTCTGGATAGTCTTTAAATCAGGAGTGACAGTATGTGTTAGTATAATTCCAGGGCACCTGGGTAGCTCAGTCCATTAAGCATCTGACTTCGGCCCAGGTCCTGATCTCATGGTCTATGGGTTCAAGCCCCGCATTGGGCTCTGTGCTGACAGCTAGCTCAGAGCCTGGAGCCTGTTTCAGATTCTGTGTCTCCCTCTCTGTCTTTGACCCTCCCCTGCTCATGCTCTCTTGCTCTCTCTCTCTCTCTCTCAGAAATAAATAAAACATAAAAAATAGTATAATTCCTATTACTCTCACATTATAAATACATTTATTCTGGTATTTTTTTTTTCTTTTTTGCATCTGATCCGAGACTAGTCCTTGTAATCTTCCTCAGAGTGTTACAGACAGATCACAATGAATGAATCAGAGCTTTCACTTGAAATGAAGCTCATTGGCCAATCCTTTTATAGATATGGCTTGATTTTTACTATACATGTGATACTTAGTGTTTTATCTACTTGGTTTCATGGGATGCAACCTTCATATAGTTCTGTTTTGTGGATTCTCTGTTGAGGGTTACATAATAAGATATAGTTTGGGGTTAAGCTAACCTCATCTTGCTGAGGTTTGCCAATGTCTGCCGCACTGAAGGTCCTCCAGCTTGATTACCAGTGGTAGGAAATCAGCCCCAAATGAAAGAACCAAGTATACAACAGACTCTAAAGACCAATCTTAAAGAGGATCTCCAACTCTTCAGAGGCATGAGTGCATCATTAAAATAAGAGTCCACCTTCTCTAGATCATTGAAATACTTTAAAAGCATTACCAAAAGATCTGTTTTATACCCCCTGTTTCCTTTTAATTATCTTTAGCTCATTACAGTTCTCTAGATTATTAGGTCTTTATAAAAATAGAAATAAAATATTTTACTTTTATCTGGAAGTTTTGATTTTAAATTTATACTAGTATTTTTCTGCTCCATTCTGCTCTACTTCTAGATTCTTTTTTTTTCTTTTTCCCTATCTCTCTTTTCTTTTATATTTTGAAAGTGTTTTAGATCTTTAAAAAGCTACTTACCTTATTTTCTTTTTTTTATTTGGCCTCATATTATTTTTGTATTTCCTTTGTTCCTTTCCCCCCTCCTTTCCATTGTTTTTTACTTCTTCCAACCTTCAAGCATTTATATTTTCCATAAAATATATAATCTAATATATATCTCTAATCTCTAAAAACATTATTTGAAAATAATAAGTTAACGGACACATTAAGACCTTAATTAGCTCTCCTAATACAAGTGAAAATGGCAGAAATCATTCCAAAAGCCTAATTTTTATTTTAATGTATTTTTCATATGTCCAATTTAGTGTGAGTGTTTATGGTATTATTTTTCAGCCACATTATTTTAAAAACATTTTGTGATGATCGAATTCAGAATGACTTATTTGGACACTGAGCTGCTGTTTTATTCTGTAATGTCCCTTCAGGAGCACCTACCTCTCAGAATGAGACTGAACCCTGACCTGCCTCCCCTTCTGTCCTTGGTGTTCTTTCTATGTCATCTTTCCCTAATGAATATTTTCTGTTTCTAAACTAGCATTCTTTTCTGGCTGCTAATAATGTGTATGGGTAAGAAGGAATTGTGAAATGTGTATAACAAATATTGGATGGTCAAATTAATCAGCAGTATGCTGTGCAATTCAATTTGAAAGTGCAATTTAGGAATATTAAAGATTTAGTGTCAGGTGATTAGACAAAGGCATGTTTTAATGATGCTATAATTTTAACACTTTCAGCCTGCTACAGTAGAATACTTCAAGGATTCTGAAGTCATTCTTATGAAGTCTTTCTTACCAAAAACTGAGTAGTTGAATGCATTGGGAAAATATGGCTAATAAGTTACCTTATTCGTTGACCCATTCCTTGTCTTTTTTTACAGGACAGGTATCTAGCTTTTATTCAGATGAATAAGCAACCAATCTTAACTACTGTTGCTTACCTCACCTTACCGTTTTACTTAGTATGCCTTGGGCCTGTCTCTGTAGAAGCTGGCCTAAAGATCATTTGAACCACAGAGGCTATCAAAATGTTTTATCTACCATAGTTCAAAGTTCCAATCAGATATTTATCTTAATCCTGAATGGGGAATTAACCATATCCTAAAAAGCTTGGATTAAGTAACATTCTAATTTGTTCTGAAACGATTTCAACTAAAATTTTTAAAACATTTGTACCCATGAGACCCAGAACCCAAATCAGCAGTAACACTAAAACAACCTAACCCTAATGAGCCCTAATATTAATATTTGTCCTTTGTAATTGTGGATGGCTGGATTCCTGAGCCCTAATATTAATATCCTTAATCCTATTCATCGACTCAAAAGATTTATTAGCCTATTACCACACTCATTCACACCTGCCACCTAATTATCAGTAAGCCTGGGAATGACCATTCCCCTATGAGCCAGCACTGTGGTCACTGGGTTCTGATACAAGACCAAAGCATCCTTAGCCCACTTCCTTCCTCAAGGAATACCTCTTCCCCTAATCCCTATAGTTGTAGTCATTGAAACCAGTAGCCTCTTCATCCAGCCAATAGCTCTGGCCGTATGACTCACAGGTAACATCATTGCAGGTCACCTGTTAATTCACTTAATTAGGGGAACTACTCTAGCCCTAATAAACACCAGCACCTCTATTGCCCTCATTACTTTCATATTCTTGTCTTACTAACAATTCTTGAATTTGCTGTGGCCTTTATTCAAGCTTATGTCTTTACTCTGGTAGTAAGTCTATACCTACATGACCCACCAAACCCATGCATATCACATAGTTAATCCAAGCCCATGACCACTCATGGGAGCTCTTTCAGCCCTCCTAATAACTTCAGGATTGTTATGGGTTTCAGTTGAACAGTTTGTTTTTTTAAGCTCTTCTCCATCAATCATCTTCATTGCTATCTGTGATATTCCTATAAACAATTCCTGTCAAATGGTATTTTTCGAAGTGCCATGTCAGGAAAAGCTCTTAGATGTCCTAACAGCCAGATTATTTAAATAATTTCTCTATTGTCCATTTGTATTTGCCACTAATTTGACAGTAGCTTTTCCTCTTGTGGTTATTTTCCTTTTTCTGTTAAAAAAAAACCCTGTCTTTTCTATCTATTTTCCATTTTCCACGCCTCTACTCCCTTGGTTGGAATTGACTTCCATCTTAAGTGCCTTTAAGAATCTGATCTTTATGATTCCCAAAACATTTCACTTTTGTGTGAAGTTACAAGAATTGAAATAGCCTCTTGGTACTTGGTAGTTTTTCAAAATGTTCACAGTTTTTCAATACTGAGTGTATTTCTGACTTTAGAGATCAGTAAGAACATGAATAAGATTAATTTTTCATGAGTGTTTTCATGTACACAGCTTGGCGGTCTTCAGAGGAAAGAAGCAATATAAATCTCATATTATACATAGTTTTTGCATGGCTCCCTACTGTAAACTTTGGTAAAGTAAAAAACTTAAAAAAATATTTGTGTAATGTATAAGTTGAAGATTTAGGATAGTTAGATAGTAAATTTTTGTTCATTTATTCAGTGATATTATTCCTTGAGTCTTTTGCAATTGGCCAGTAGCTATAGGCACATGGGGGAACAAAGGCCTGGACATTATGGAGTGAGCTGTGCACTGGAGACAGACATGTTTGCAAAGTGTTAGCAGTTCTTTGTTTTCTTTTTTGTAAATTTCTATCAGGGAAACACAAATTGTTTCCACCTTTCAATCACACCCATTTCTTGGGGGAAAAATTGGCCTATCAGTTTGGTAAAACCACAGGGATTTGATATCCATTGGTTCAAGTCTTCCACTTGGATAAAGTTGTACATTAGAAATCAAGGGCACACATGATCTTGTTCTCTGTGTTCTCATTTCTCACTGTCATGACCATGCCTCCTGATGGACCAACCCCTGAGCACAGGTGGTCTTGTTCTCTTTGTCCTCAACCTCCTGGCTTTTAGATGTATGAGATGGAAGCTTCGTTTTATTGTACAACACATGAGTAAGTATCCTCTGTAAGCAGGCCCCTGTAACTGCTGTCTCAGGACTAACACTTGGAAGGAAGTTTTAGAAAGTCTGAATCTGGCCGCTGGTCTCTGCCCTGATACAGTGACTATAACAGGTTCAGGTTGTCATACTCACACATCACAGATTTTCATCTGTGATTTAACTGCATAAAAGGATACAGGATAAGCAATAGATCAGGTAAATCATCTTCATATCATTAGATGGTGCTGTACCCACCCAAGTACACAGCTTCTTTTGCTCCCTCATAGAGCATGTCTGGCTGTCATGGACGAGAGCTAGGTGGATGAGGGTCATTTTCACACACGGAAGTTCTGTCCTCTGTTTCTCTGTAACTTTGAGGAACCATTCCAGTTACAGAAGCCCAGGCCTCCTTGCCATCCACAGTTTCTCTAACCAGGTACTGTGCCATTAGCAGGCAAGGAGGATACAGCCTTCCACATTTATTTTCCCTGTCGTTTCCAGGCAAAAAGAGCACTATAGGAAGGCAGACTCTGAGATAATTTTCCCAGGCAGGCTAGGTCAGCCCATACTTGATCTTAACCATTTTCTTAACAATAGCCAATCCAGATTTATCAGCAACAAAGTTTATATTTCGATCCTTATCTAATTGTTTTGTCTTTTCGCCATTTTCTAACCAATGCATCACTTGTGGAGATCTCTGGGAAGCCTCTGTGTCCCTCTGTGTTCAGGACAGTTGGGACACATCAGTTGCACCCAATTAACATACATGGATCAGTGGATGTCAAACTTCTTCCATCAGGCCAATCAGACAAATTAATTACCTTCCCATGAAGTGGTCTAAAGTGTTATTGTTACCAACCCAGGAGTGAGATCAGGAGTCTTGTCACAGAAATCAAGACAAAGAAGTATGACACCTCTCTTTTAAGAAGTTTAATGCTCTATCAGAGGACTGTCTAAAGTATAGTGAGATCCCAAATAAAGGTGTGTTCACGGATGCCTTAGGAACACTTGTAGTGAGAATTTGAGCTGAGCTATGAAGCATGAGTAGAATATTCTAGAGATATGAACTGAGAAAGGGCATTTCAGTTAAGGGTTTAGTAAGTGCCAAGGGAGAGCTGAGAAATAACATAGAGAAAATGGAGACTACAAAAGAAAAAAAAAATCCCACAAATCTCTACTTACATTTTTGAATCAGTCCTTTATTTCTTTTAAGTCAATAGAACTAAATGATTTATTTAAAACTTTTTAAATCCTGAAATTATACATTGATGTTACATATTCACTCTTAACTAAAGAAGTCCACTGAGATCTCAGAACTCTTTAAGCTATTCTCTCACCCATGAAATATTTCTTGAGTGCCTACTATATGTCAGGAATAATGTTTTCTATCAGCACAAGGAATGCAACCATGAACACACAGCTGGCAAGGTCCCTGCTCACACGGAGCTTATATTCTAGAGCTGCACTGTCCAGTAAAGTCACCACCAGTCACGTATGGCTGTTGAGCCCTTGAAAAGTGGCTAGTCCTAATAGAAATGTTCTAGAAAAGTAATAGTCACACTAGATCTCAAAGACTTTGTATGAGAAGGAAAATTGTAAAATATCCCGTTAATAATTTTAATATTGATTATATGTTGAAAAGCTAATACTTGGGTTATATCGGGTTAACACAATTTGGGTTGTATTGAGTTATACTGGGTTAAGTATTTTTCCTTTTGCTTTTTTTACTATAGCTACTAAAATTTTTATAATTGCATAGGTGGCTTGAATTCCTATCATACAGTGCTGCTCTCACTCAAAAGAGAAGAGTGAAAAAATAAACTGCATCACAGATAAATGAACAAGATGATTTCTCATTGTGATCAGTGCTATGAAGAAAATAAACCTGGAGTGGCAGACACTGAATTAAATCAGTCAACTAAGGAAGGCTTTTCTGAAAACCAATTTTTACTGGCATACGGATGGTATGCCGGAAGCAGCCAGGTGAATTTGTTTGGGAAGAGCAGCATTCTAGGTACAGAAATAGTAAAGGTCCCAAGGAATAGCTTGTCATCTTCAAAAAAAACAGATGCCCAGTGGGGTTAAATAGTAATGAGCCAGAGAGAGAGTGGTATGAGATGAGGTCAGAAAGTTAGGTACAGGCCAGTTCCTGACAGATCTGGAAATGAGATGGGCTGTATTTGAAGTGCAGTGGGAAACCACAGAAGAGTTCTTGGCAGAATGACATGAACTGATTTACATTTTTAGAAGTGCATCTCTATCTGCTTGAAGGAGGATCATATGCAAATGGGCAAGAAGGGTAGCAGGGAGGCTAGAGGCCATTTCAGTAGTGCTGGCAAAAGATGTTGGCAGCTCAGAGTAGAGGTCCAGTAGCAGAGGTGATGCCAAAAAGTGGACAGATATTCAAAACTCACTTTTGCCTTCCAGCTATCAGAATCTTTTTTTTTTAAATTTTTTAATGTTTATTTATCCTTGAGAGAATGAGAGAGACAGAGAATGAGCAGGGGAGGAGCAGAGCAAGAGAGGGACACAAAATCTGAAACAGGCTCCAGGCTCTGAGCTGTCAACACAGAGCCCGACGTGGGGCTCGAACCCACGAACCGTGAGATCATGACCTGAGCCGAAGTGGGACGCCGAAGTCGGACGCTCAACCGACTGAGCCACCCAGGCGCCCCCCAGCTTTCAGAATCTTGCTGATGGTTTGGACAAGGGAGGGAGAGGATGGAGATGGATAAGGATCAGTCCTGGGTTTCTGGCTTGAGGTATAGGTGTTATTGCCATTTACTGAGACAGGGAAATTAACAACAGATTGTGGGGAGGGGAAGGGTATTCTGATTTGCCCGTATTAAGACAAATTCCTATTAGAAAGCTGTTAGTCTGTCTAAGTTTGGAGTTTAGTGGAGAAATCAGAGCAAAAGGTATAAATTTAAGAGACAGCTCAAGCTACTTTAAGCTATCACATTAATTTGTCTTTCAGCATGTTTAACTAAAGGTCTAGATACTGACATTTAGTAAGAAGTGACATTCAGCTTCTTACTGAAACATCCTTTCATCTAATTCCAGGTAGCTTCTATACAGTTCTACCCAAAAGTTGCTAATATTATTCTTTTCTGGAGTGAAAATAAATAACACAGCCATGATGTAGGGTCATGTACAGTGTTGTGTGGTGGACAGGAATTCAAGAGGCTGCTTAAGGCTTTTAAAAGGAGCCTTTGGGGAAAACGAGAAGCCGCAAACTGGGAGGCTCCTCTCAGCTAAAGCTTTGCAGAATAAACCTCTTTCCTTCTCTTTATTCATGCTTTTTGCACATAGTTGGAGGTAAAAACATCATTGTTCATGTTGTTTTTCAAAGAATGAGAAAAAAGGATGCAGTATAAGCAGGAAATCATAAAGGCAAGAGGGATTGCTTTATCTGCCTGTGGCTAGAATCTATGTTAGAGAATTACACAGAAAGGCATTAAAAAGGAATACAAGAGACGAGAGTCAGATTTTGTTAGTCTTAGCTGACAGATGACACTCCCTTGGAAAGCTCTGAGAGGCCTGAGTTGAGAAGTGCCAAGGCACTGAGCAGTGCATCTCTGAGGAGGCTTCCACTTCTAGTAGCATGGAAATCACAGCAGGTTTAGAGATAAAGAAAATCACATCATGCTTCATTGAAAATACTTATTTGTAAGGACAGTTGTCCATTCCATAAACACAAGGCAGGGCTGTTTTTGAAGACAAAGCCATTAGAAAAAGTCTGTAGGAGAGCCAGGATTTCAGCAGTCCATGTCCAGCTGAGGAAAGAGTCTTCCATGATGCTGTTGTACAGCCACTTCCAGACCTTGAGGACACTGTGAGAGGGCTATGGTCTGAGACACTTGCTGTTCCTTGATTGTGTTGCTTGCAGCTGCCCAGCAGTCAGTTGAGGGACCTTCACCTCTGGCCTGAATAGCCTTGGGTCCTTTAGCAGAAATGGATGGTGCACTTACATGCTTATGTCTGGATTGCATTCCTCTCCCTGAGCCAGCTCTGGTTTCAGTCGTCCTTGTAAAATGTCTTATTTGGAGGAGGAGCCTTTGAGCTGGGGTGACAGCAAATCAGTCTCCTTAACAGAGACACTGAAAACAGCACACTGGCTCCATTATTAAATATGCTAAATCTCAGCTTTTTATTCACATTGTACTCTTTTCTTGTCTATTCTCTCTATTCTCTTATAATACAAAATCATTACTTTCAATTCAAAGTCAGGTCTCTCTATCTATTACCTATCTGTCTCTCTATCTATCTACCTATCTATCTATTATCTATTTGAGTGTGTGCGCAAAAAATATGCAAAACAGAAGTAGAAAATATATTGCAATAGTTACTCATCAAGATCATAAAAATATTTTTAGTTTTTTCTTTTTTTTTCTTTTTTTTTTTAAATGTTTAATCTATTTCTAGGAGAGAGAGAGAGACAGCGTGAGCAGGGGAGGGTCAGAGAGAGAGGGAGTCACAGACTGAAACAGGCTCCAGACTCTGAGCTGGCAGTCAGCACAGAGCCCGTCGCGGGGCCCGAACCCACGAACCGCGAGATCATGACCTAAGCGAAAGTCGGACGCTTAACCGACTAAGCCACCCAGGCGCCCCATAAAAATATTTTTAAATAGCGGATGTTATCTGTGTTTACTTGGATATTCCTAAAAGTGTATTTCCCTATCTCTAATTTCTTAAGATAAAGTTTAGCAATATATGTCCTTTCCAATAATATATAAATAACAAAAAATGATGTTATGTTGTGTATGAATGGAACAATTTATCTTGCTCAATATCAGGTTGGATTAAAAAAACAAACAAGTACATTATCTATCACTCCAAAACAAATTACACACAAATCACTTTAAAATCATAGGATTATACTTAAAACTTATTTAAGTTTTATATTTCTGTATATTGGAAATAAAGAAATAGGCAGAGACGTATAAAGTGAATATAAACCAAAATAATGAAGAAGTAACAATATCGACATTAGATAAGGTGGAACATAAAGCTTAACCACCAACAGGATAACGAAGGAAATGATGAGTGCTGACTGGGTGGCTCAGGTGGCTGAGTGTGTGACTTGATTTTGGCTCAGGTCATGATTCCAGGGTCACGGGATTGAGCCCCAAGTTGGGGGGCTCAGTGTAGAGCCTCCTTAAGGTATTCTCTCTCTCTCTCTCTCTCTCTCTCACTCTGCCCTCCCTCCTTCCCTTCCTCCCTCTCCCTCTCTCCCTCTTCTCTGCTCATTCTTTCTCTCCCTCTAAAATAAAAATTAAAAAAAAAAGGAAATGATGACAAAAGATGAAGTCCCTGATGTTCAGGAGTTGTCTGGTACTGGCTTATGAGAGCCTGTTATTAGTATTTATTCCCAACCCCATGTTCTATAACATCATGTTGAAATTGGCCATGGTGTGATTACTTACACCATGGAAACTGGCAAATGATACACATAGAGGCTGTCCTCTTCCCAAGCCAGTTGTTAAACATTGTCCAATATACCCCTAGATACAATTGGTGAAATTAAAATTATCCTGAAATGTATATGCAGGAAACAGTATAGCAATTAAAACTATCATACAAAAACTAATTAGAAATGTAAATAAACTTTATTTAAAATATATAATCATACTGGCATATGTTAGTTTACTTTTTCAAAATCATTTAGATCCAAAAATATTTAGTATTATAACAAATTTTAATGAGATAATCCATAAATTTGATAAATAAATATATGATATTTTTATACACAAATATAAAAACAGGTGCATTGGTTAAAAAGTAAGAATTTTTAACAAATATATAAGCAACCCATATTAGCTTCAAAATGGAGTTACCTTTTAAGCATTAATAACTGACTTAATATTATGAGAGTTAATCATGTCATTTTCCCTCTAAAGTTTTATATTGTAGCTAAACACTAATTTTCATTTACTTACTTTGCTAAAAATCAGATTCACTACTGGAAAATGCCTCTTAGATGCTTTTAGCATATTTTGTAAATTACTATAGGCTCTAACCAATTGTAAAAGTAGTCAGTTATCACTGAGACATTAAACACAAATTTAAACTTAGTATTTCAATATTAACTCCTTAAATAAGGTATAGATATACAATGGGAGGTAAGTATTACTGAGCCAGCAGAAAAAAACCTTTTTTTAAATTTTTTTTTTTTTTTTTTTTTTATTATAGAGAGACATCATGAGCAGGGGAGGGTCAGAGTGAGAGGGAGACTCACAGACTGAAACAGGCTCCAGGCTCTGAGCTGGCAGTCAGCACAGAGCCCGACGCGGGGCTCGAACCCACGAACCGCGAGATCATGACCCGAGCGAAAGTCGGACGCTTAACCGACTAAGCCACCCAGGCGCCCCAAAAAACCTTTTTTTAAAAAGGAATTAAAATGCCCCGTTAAGACTTTTTCTACATGTTCTTGTCAGAGGAAGGAAAACGTTTTCTACTGATACCCTTGATTGCTAGCTGGTCACATGATTACTCCTCTGGAAATACCAGAGACCCATCTGAAAGTGACGTAAGAGGGTTTCATGTAACTTCCTACTTAGAAACCAAGATTGCCCTTAACAAGCTCCAGTGGATTCCTTCAGCATATAGCATTCAGGCAGTTTCCTTCTCTAAGCATCAAGAATAGGACAGAAATGCAAGGATAATGTGAGAAGTGGTGTCTGAAGTTGAGAACAACGTTACCCTTGTGAGAGTTAACGTGTCATCATTTGAGGATACCTTGTGGAGAACATATATTTATGCATCTAGTAGCAGCCCTCAATCATATCTGAATAAATGCACCAATAGATAATAAATGACAGAAGTGGGCAAAGGGTCAAAGGTACACATACTAAGGGGTGCTTGGGTGGCTCAGTCGGTTAAACAACTTTGGCTCAGGTCATGATCTCATGGTTCGTGAGTTTGAGCTCCTTATCAGGCTCTTTGCTGACAGCTCAGAGCCTGGAGCCTGCTTTGTATTCTATGTCTCCCTTTCTCTCTCCCTTCCTGTACTCATGCTCTGTCTCTTGCTCTCTCTCAAAAATAAATAAGCATTAAAAAAAAAAAAAAGTACACACACTAAGAAATAATAACATTGTACTGGAGATGTTAGAAAATGGAAAAAGGCCAGAATATGAAATACAGATAAAAACACTGGAAAACATTAATTATAGTTATATAATGATATAAATATTATATAAATATTAATTCATTGTTCACAAAGCACTAGCCCACAGTATCCTTACCATCCCCTGTGAGATGCAGACCTTCTTATCATTTTTCATACAAGATCATTACCAATCTGACAGGCCAAGGGACTGTTCAAGGTCAAATGACTATTAAAGCTAAAACCACTAATTTTTAGCAATATCAGAAAATGGACACGTATCTTCTGATTATAATAAACCTAATGGTTGTTGTAAAATATCACTGTTGCCCTTAGTGAAATTGACTCAGAGAGGAATCAACACATTCTGCTAAAGTTCTTATTTGCATGCATTTGCCTTAAAGCTTTCTAATTCCTGGTTCTTTCTTTGATCCCCTCCTCTCCCAGCCTAATTTCATAGCTATGGAGGCTGTGCTACTGTCCGGATATTTTTGCTAAATATCTCACTTAAAAATAATCTTTTATTCCCCCTCAGATTTTCCTTTGACTTACAGTGTTAATCATCATTAGTCACAAAGAGTTTATAGTCCTACCTAGTGCCTAACATGACAATTCTTCCCAAAACAAAATAAGGGGATGTATAGATCACCTAGCTTTCAGAGGATAGTATAAAAAATCAAGGGGAACAATTCTGAAGTGTAAGAATAAAAGCTCGTATTAATAGATAATAGACTTGTTTAACAGGCAACACTGTGTTATATAAATATCTGATGACAATATATTAAAAATAAAATAATTTTCTAGAACAGGAAGAATTAACCAGAAACCTCTGAAGACTAGTGGATTTGGAGTCCTTTGGAAGAAAACATACAAAAAGCTGCCAGAAACTGCCAAAGAGCCACCTATTGACCACTCTTGCACTCAATTTTAAATTGGTATTAAGAAGAGAATGCTCAAAAGAAACCCACATTCATAGATTCTCCCCTTAGGAAATTTATAATCTGGTAGGTTCAAAACAATTTCACTAATGTAATTGTACAAATGCCTTCATAAAAGCGAAGTCTAGATGAAAACATTTGTCAATATTATTTACTCATTTTAATGCACTCAGACTTTGTACAAAGTAATATCTTTAGGTACTCACCAGTATGAGACAAATATGGATCTGAGTGGGCAATATTTACTCATATAATCCCATTCTCCAGTTCAATTTTTTTAGTCTTGTGTCTTGTGTCACATTGGTTTGCATATAACACCCAGTGCTCATCCCAACAAGTGCCCTCCCCCATGCCGATCACCCCGCTTCCCCTCTCCCCCACCCCTGTCAGCCCTCAGCTTGTTCTTGGCATTCAAGAGTCTCTCATGGTTTGCCTCCCTCCCTCTCTCCCACTATTTTTCCCCTTCTTCTCCCCCACGGTCCTCCATTAAGTTCCTCCTAATCCTCCTATATGTGCAAACATATGATATTTGTCCTTCTCTGCCTGACTTATTTCGCTCAGCATAACACCCTCAAGGTCCATCCATGTTGCTCCAAATGGCCAGATTTCATTCTTTCTCATTGCCATGTAGTACTCTGCTTAGTTTTAACACTGAGCTCTGATGACTGCCTGACCATCTTAGTCTATTTGGGCTGCCCTGACAGAATATGGTACACTGCATGGCTCACAGTAGACAAATATTTTCTCATGGCTGTGGAGGCTGAAGGTCCAAGACTAGAAAGCAGCATGTCCAGGTCCTGGTGAGAGCATTCTTCCTGGCTTGCAGATGGCCACTTCACTGTGCTCACAAGGACTTTTCTCCATGTATGTACTGGCCAGGGAAAGGAGCTATCAGATTACCTATCTATCAGATTAGAACTTCATCTTTGTAACTTCATTTAACCTTAACTTCCTCCTGAAAGACCTATCTCCAAATAAAGTTATATCAGGGGTTAGGGCTTTATCATATGAATTGACAAGGCAGCACAATTCAGTCCTTAGCATTGAACCAGTCAGTAGTTAACACATATCAGTATATTCATTGTATGCCTTCCCAGCCTTACTCTTGTCACTATTAATAGGAATTTGGATTCTTCATTTTTGTGGGGTTTTAAAAAATTTTTAAGTTTGCTTATTTATTTTGAGAGAGAGCCTAGAGAAACAGAGAGAGAGAGAAAGTGAGTGAACAGAAGCAGGGGAGGTCCAGAGAGAAGAGACAGAATCTCAAGCAGGCTCCACACCATCAGTGCAGAGCCTGATGCAGGGATCAGACTCACAAACCATGAGATCGTGAGCTATTCCGAGATCAAGAGTCAGATGTTTAACTGACTGTGCCACCCAGGCACCCCAGGATTTGTTTTATTCTTTGTTGAGTTCCTAATACCCAGGACACTGCCCTAACCATGGTAGGTTCTCAGTGTGTTAGATGGATAAAGAATGAAAGGATTCTTCTTTCCTACTGGAAAATATTTGTAGCCTAAATGAGGGAAAGGGAGAAATGATCTTGTGTTATCTCCATAAGTTTATGGAGCCACTCTTTGCTTCTGAATAAATTCACAGCTCTGTTAGCTGACCGTCTAGGCACTAGACACCCTGCTTATCACCTTCCACAGCCCTTCCTGGGAAGGGGCAGAAGCAGGTAGAGTTGCACACCAGGCTGCTACCTGTGAAGCACACCTGAGCAATGAGGACTTGGCTTCGATTGTACCAGAGAGAGGAATAAGAGAGAAGGTGGAGAGAATGGTTCACAGTTGAGGAATGACTAGTCATCTGATCATCTACCCAACACTCATTGCAAAGAAGTTGCTCCCTGCCAATTTCTGTTGGCTCTACTTCCAGGGACTATGCTTCCCTGTGCTTCTTGCTTACTTGTTGTGGGTTTAGGACATATATTTGGAAATTCATTTTTAAATGTACATGCTCAGGTTCTCATGTCCTGGAAGGTAACTTCTCTACCCACAGTACCTCTTAACTCAGGCCTCTAGGTAGGAGGGGAGAGTGTTTGATAACAAAACTGGATACTTCCTAGGAAAGAAATTCTTCTAGGTTTTCAGAAATGCTAGGGTTTTCCCCCTCTCTCTCTGAGTGTGGAACACAGGATCTGTTAGTGCTGCCTATGATGTTGGTGTATGGATTAGATAACAGCCAAAATCTACATTGCATATCCCCAAGAAGCCTACCAATGACTTACTAAATCATATTTATATTACTGGACATACTAATCACAGCTTACTTTGATATCTAAATCATAATATTAATGTTAACTGCCTGATTTTATCCTCCTGATGATTAGAGACAGAAGTTCCATAGGTTCAGGGACCTTGTCTCATTCATTGTCTTCAGCCTAGCATGAAATCATGAATACTTGTTGATCCAGTGAATGGTCTTAAATCATGTTTCGAAGGGATTTTTTTTTTAATCACCTCTTTACAGTTTAGAAAAAAATAGGGGGTTTGTCAAGTTTATGTAGGAAGTGGCATATCTTAAAATGAAACCAAGATCTCATGATTCAAAGAACTTTCTGGTGAACAAGGATCCCGCCTGAATGTAAGTTCCACAAATACAAATTATTTGTTTTGTTTCAATGAATTCCAAGTACCTAGGATAGTACTTAACGTATATTAAATACTCAGTAAACACTTTAAGGAGCAGAGTGAGTAAAATGTTTGAAGTTTATCTCAACCCATGCTTCATGTGACACACTGCACTCCCTTCTCTAAGGGGCCTCTCAGTCGTTATTTGAATATGTTCAGTAAGAAAGAAATCACTAGTGCTTTAGGTATGACACATTTTGTCAATTCTAAAATGTTGAAAATTACCTTTGTCCACTTGGAATACTTCACAGGATTTTACAATTTTCACAATAAAATAACTTCCTGACTTTTTGATAAAAAAATGGTAAATAGGGCAGGACTGAAGATAGTCACAAGTCTCTAAATTAGTAAGGTTATATCGAACTGAAGTGAAATTATTGTTATACAGTCAGTTGGGGATCTGTTTATCTGTTCTGCCATTCTGACTACCTTTCCTGTATCAAGTGAGAATTTGTGCAGTGCTCTGTTGCAGTTTGGTTTCACCCAGATCCTTAGCATTCTGCTGGCCACTAGTCTCATAGTTGCATCAGTAACGGCTGGTGGTTACGTAGCACCGACCTGAGCCAGCCCCTGTTCTGAGTTCTTTATGTGTATTAGCTTGTTTCATCCTTGCAACAGTCGTGTTTCCAGGGTGCTGGAAACTATTATGCTGACTTGACAACTGAGAAAATTAGGGAAGAGAAAAGGTGAGTAATTTGCTCAGGATCACACAACTAGGAAGTGACAGGTCCTGCTTAGGCCCAGAGCCCACAGCCTGACCCCCTGTGCCACATGGTACCGTGCATACTCATGAATCCGTGTGAGTCACACTGGCTCTCCAGAGCTCCTTTCACGTCTCGTGTTCAAAAACCATCTGCTAATTAGTTCCGAAGTGTTTTCACGGACCAGTACCAGAATCACCTGTAATACAGTTGTAGGACAGATCTTTGCTCCTTTTCGGAAAGACAGAAGATTGACCTGATGGAGGTCCCCTGTCAGCTCTCCTGTTCCCACAGCCTGAATCACCTGGTTAGCTTCTCTCACTTTCCTGGAAAGTGACTTGCATCTGTGTTTTTCTGTTCTTTCCATTATTCTTCATCCATAGGTCACTCCTCTTGTACACTCTTCCCCTGTGTTGAAAATTTCATGGTGGATGTCTATGTCCTTGAAGATATAGAGTTACTGGACTAAAACATCTCATTTGTATCATTATCCAAACTTTATGCAAAAATATGCCATCCAGTAGCATATATGTGTTTCTCTCAGTCACACTCCCTGTCCCTACTAATGTCTATCTCTTTAATGCCTCTTATTATTGTTATTTTCTCTCTCCGTCACAAAGCCCTCCTTTTCCCCCATTTACCAGTATATTTTATCTCCTCCTGAACACATTTGCAGCTTTGAACTCTTGTGATCAGATTGGGGATTACATCTCTGAAAAAACACAGGCTTTCCAGCATTGTAAAGTGCAGTGTGTCCCAGCGGAGAGTCCAAAGCACGATGCCTGGAGCCGAACCCCCCTGTGTGGCAAGAGATCTGAGTTTTTCTTTCTTTGGTACAACTCTCAGTTGGAAGCTGAGATGCAGACAGCACTTACATCCCTGCAAGGTGCATGTCTGATACAAGATAGTTGCTGAATATGCATCCAAGGTTTTTCTTTTATTGGTATCATTTGCCTGAAAGTGACTCACCAGAAATGGCTGGCAGAGGGTAATTTCATCATATTGCAGATACACTCTTTAAGAAGTTGTCGCTCCTCCTGGCTCACCAGCCACATATCAAAGTTTCCTATGTTCACTATTGTCCCCTGTGTGTCTCTTTTTGAAAAATACTATAGATTGAGGGCAGAAATTGTCCAACTTATTCTGTAAAGGACTGGTACTAAATATTTTAGACTTCCTAGGATATAAGGTCTCTGTAGCAACTACTCCAGTCTGATGCAGAATGAAAGTAGCCATAGACAACATGCAAACAAATGAGTGTGGCGGTGTTCCAGTGTAACTTTATTCACAAAAGCAGGTAACAGACTGGATTTGGCCCATGGATCTATAATTTGCCATTTCCTAGTGTCCAAAAGAATGAAGGATGAAATAAAGAATAGACCCAGGAAAGGAGAAAGGTGTCATCATTTCTCAAAATTCTCACATTTATTTTTATTTTTTTCTGAGTGTAGTAACTAAATAGCCTCCTGGTCCTAGAGGATGTGAATATCTCACATTAATTTGGGGTCAGGAAATTTTGTTTTATGTTATTTTGAGCTATTTTTCCATTTTGTTCTATTTCAGATTTCTAGAGTTGATTTTTAAGTATTTCAGCTGGGCCTTAGATATACGAAGGGGCCGACACTGCCACCCTGAGGCCAGGAGGTTGGTTGCATACAGAGAGATGAATATCTAGGGGCTGATTGAGCCTGGAGAAAGATTACCCTGCCCAGACTGTGATGCGCCGCCCACTGGCAAACTCGAAAGATCTGCAGTTTAATTTTATTGAAGAGTTTCCTTCAAAAGGCCTACAGTTTTTGCACATTGCTTTTGTGAGTGCAGTGTTTCCTTCCTGGTAGACTCTGAGTTTAATGTTCTTAACGTTGTCTGGAAAAAGGAAAGGTGGAAGGCTTGAAAAGAATTTCTTTTTTCCTTAGAAACCCTTTTCATTGTTTTATGTCAACAGTAATAAATATGCCTTATTGAATTATTATTAAGATGGATTTGCATTCCCTCGCAAAAAGTAACGAATGACAGGTACACCCCTTTGTGTATGTGTACATATGTGTATGCATCTGTGTGTGTGTGTGTGTGTGTGTGCACGCGCGCACGTGTGCTCACACACATGCATGTGCAAGTTGGATAATGAAAGGAAATTTTGGGGAAGCAAAACATTAAAGTTAATAATGGTGAGTAGTCATTATATATAGTCTCTATACACATAGACATATGTCTTAACACCCTTATAGGAGGAGTCAGTGCCTCAAAGCTACATAACAAAGAGACGGCACCACCTGTTGGTGGCAGTAAAGTAGGAGAGGCCCGAACAAATACATGTTGACGATATTAGCAAACTTTGCCAAAACTCTCTGACTTTTGTCTGTTAGGAAGATAAGAATGATAGTTTTCTTTAACAAGAGCAACTGAACACACAAACAGACAGTTCTTGGACCAGAAACAAATGTTCAAAAAAATCATCACTGAGATAAGGAGATTAAGTTCTTGGAAACGAGTAAGAGAAAATCTTGGCAGCAAACCTTGTAAGTGTGGAGGGGTGTAAGCAGGTCTTTCAGCATTAGAATTTAGGAATATTACTTGTGTCCCAGTTTAAATGGAACACAGAAGCCTGACCTGGCTGAAATCTGGGAAATGGTTTTTCTTCCATCCAGTTAGGTTCAGTGCTTGCCCTTTGACCTCTTTTCTTCTGAATATATTATTGCCAGAGAGAGCCACCTGAGGTTGCTAACAAGAAGTCTGCAAAATAATAATGGCTTGTGCTTCAGGCTGAAGATAACAGATAACATTCCATTGTCAGTAAGAATGCCTTTTCCCTTCCCTTCCCTTCCCTTCCCTTCCCT
>NW_024080864.1:138612-163843 GCF_003009895.1 Hyaena hyaena | reverse complement strand
GAAATGGGCAGAAGGTATGAACAGACACTTCTCCAAAGAAGACATCCAGATGGCCAACAGACACATGAAACGATGCTCAGCATCCCTCCTCATCAGGGAAATACAAATCAAAACCACACTGAGATGCCACCTCACGCCAGTCAGAGTGGCTAAAATGAGCAAATCAGGGAACTCTAGATGCTGGCGAGGATGTGGAGAAACGGGCACCCTCCTACACTGTTGGTGGGAATGTAAACTGGTACAGCCCCTCTGGAAAACCATGTGGAGGTTCCTCAGGAAACTAACAATAGAACTCCCCTATGACCCAGCAATAGCACTGCTAGGAATTTACCCAAGGGATACAGAAATGCTGATGCATAGAAGCACATGTACCCCAATGTTCATAGCAGCACTCTCCACAATAGCTAAAACATGGAAAGAGCCTAAGTGTCCATCCACGGACGAATGAATCAAGAAGATGTGGTTTATCTATACCATGGACTACTCCATGGCAATGAGAAACAATGAAATCTAGCTATGTGTAGCAATATGGATGGATCTTGAGGGTGTTATGCTGAGTGAAATGAGTCAGGCAGAGAAGGACAAATATCACATGTTTGCACGTATAGGAGGATTAAGAGGAACTTAACTGAGGACCATGGGGGAGAAAAAGGGGGGAAATGGTGGGGGAAAGGGAGAGAGGCAAACCATGAGAGACTCTTGAAGGCTGAGAAACAAACTGAGGACTGATGGATTGGGAGGGAGGGGGGAATTGGGCATGGAGGAAGGCACTTGTGGGGATGAGCACTGGGTGTTATATGGAAACCAACTTGACAATAAACTATTTGTAAAATAAATAAATAAGTAAATAAACAAATAAATTCTTTTATAGAAAACCAAAATTGATGTTTTTTTACCTTGTGCTTAGTGCAGAATACCTGTGATTTCTTAAATACTGTTTTTCTTATGGATTGAGAAATTGACATAAGTATTAAAATTAACTTATATATAAGATATAAATAACTTAAATCATTCAGCATTAGCAGACCAGCTGAATGACACTTATTTACAATTTCATTAAAGGTTCAGAAAAAACCATATAAGGTGTAAGTATTTTGTTTCCCATTTTACAGATGAGGATGTTTCTAGTTAAAGCAAAAGATTTGCCTGGAGTAGTTTAATAGTAAGGGTTGGAGCCAGTGTCCAATCTAAGCAGAGTCCAGGTCCTCAGAAGGGTTACAGCCAGTGTCCTACTCAAGCTGAGGCTAAATTAAGAAGAAAAAGTGGGCAGTCCTTTCAATAAGCACACAATATTGTGTAATATGCAATGTACTTTGTTCTCTCAGTAGGGCTTAGTTGAGAATTATCAGAAAGGCCCTTTGGGACATAAGCTATCTCATTAGGGAAGCATTCAGAGGCAATGAAAAATAGAAAGTCTGGTAACAGCTCTTGAACAAATGAGGACCTATGTTTCTCGCTATATGGGAAAATTCTTTAAGGCGGCAGCTGCCCTTGGAATGGGCTTTTGCCCTTCTGTCTCCTTTTGCCTTCTCTGCTTGGA
Source organism: Hyaena hyaena (assembly GCF_003009895.1). Classification (NCBI taxonomy): domain Eukaryota; kingdom Metazoa; phylum Chordata; class Mammalia; order Carnivora; family Hyaenidae; genus Hyaena; species Hyaena hyaena. Next base: position 162,303 of record NW_024080864.1, on the reverse strand, counting down.
CAGAGCCATCCTGCAACCACAGTGCGACAGGCATGATGGTGACAGTTATCTGCTAAAATGACTGAATTGCAAGCATCGAAGTATCTCAGGTATTTGACGATACTGTGGAGCCACCATCCCAAACTTGGGCTGCTGGACATGTTGTTAAAGAGGAAAAGAAAACCTTTAAACTGTTTAAGCCATTACTCGCTTGGGGTTCCTATGGCTTGAAGCAGATGCATTCGTGACAGATACATAGGGAGTTTTGTTGTGTTCAAATGAGGAAAAATACATGGCTCTCCTTCCCACCTAGAGGTCAAGAACAGGACTTTTCATTTTCTGCTTCTGACTCCGTGGTGAAACAACCAAATCTTCTCGGTCAGGGTTAGCTTCCCAGAGTTTTTCATGCTTTTCGGTTGAGTTTGGCTTAGTGAGTCCCATTAAAGAGAACGTGCTCTTAGGTGTCTAGGATCCTGATTTTCCACTTTGGTTCCCACCACACCTTATTTGTTTATTAGGTCACAGATATTTCTTGAAACTTATTCAGGCAGTGTAGCTACTGGGACAGCATTTCCTCAGCTGAAGCAGTGAATGTATTTGAAAGTGTCAAACAAATATATTCACTACAGAATGAGGAGTATTTCATATTTCAATTGACATACAAGACGGTTACATATCTTCTCCATTAAAAAATAATTTTAGTCCCATCAAGCAGAGATAACCACTGTTAACATTTAAGAATATTACCTCCCAGTTACATGCAGAGACACACACATCATACCCACACTCATACGCTTGAAATCTTAACATATATTCAGCTTTATATCTGGCTACTGTTTCACATTATGAACAATTCTCGATTTTCCCCATATATTATAGTTTTTAATAGGATTTTTTAAATGACTGTTTCATATTGTATTATATTACAAATTATGTTTTATTTTTAAAACTCACTGTAGACAGATATTATCCTTGTTTTCAATATTTGGCCATTATACACAATACTGTAACGAACAACCTCATGTGTAAATTTTTGTGCTTCTGGCAGTTCTGAATATTTTCTTTGTTTTTAATGTTTATTTTGAGAGAGAGAGGGAGAGAGTGAGTGCACAAGTAGGGGAGGAGCATAGAGAGAAAGGGAGAGAAAATCTTAAGCAGGCTTAGTGCTGTCAGCCGCCCATGAACCATGAGACCATGACCTGAGCCAAAGTCAAGAGTTGGGCGCTTAACCGACTGAGCCATCCAGGTGCCCTGGGTTCTGAATATTTTCTTAGAACCGATTGCTAAAAGTGAACCTTCTAGACTAGAGTTATAGTTATGTTGTGACCTGTTAGGAGTGTGTATGCTGCTTTATGTCACACTAGCTTCAGCACTTTCATTTAACTCTGACAAACAAAAAAAATGTTTGAAGTCAGTTTCATAGAAAAATAAAAGTCTTTAAATCTTACATCTCTTTAATGAGTACACAGAACATCTAATTCATATGTTAATTTGTGGCTAAGCTTTATTGATCTTATGAATTATATGGGTGTATTTTCCTTGGAGATAGTTAAATGACTTACATATTATTTATATAAATCCTTTCTTCTCTATTTATGAAAAATATACTTCTGGTACAGATTACTGGTATTTCCTAAATTTGACATAACGGTGGCCTTTCTGTGATACTCCGATAAATACAGTAAATTGTAAGCCTTGGGCAATTTACCAGGAAGCATAAGCATCTGGTATTCTAGCTTGGATTTGGAAGATGTTGCTCTTGGTATTAATATTTCTAAACAGGATATGCCTCCTTTGCTAAGCTTTCTTCACAAATGACATGGTGCTTAGAGTACAGGTCCATAGTTTTTCCTGTCATATAGTTACTGTGAGCAGTAAACTTTGAAGTCTCTATTCCCTTATGCATGGTTCATCTGTCCCTGACTTGCAGGTCTGTAATTCCTCAACAGAATTTCCCCAAATCCTTGACTCTGAATGCATATATTACACTGGACATTGTATACCACTTTTTGAAACTGAAATGTTTCTATCCCTTTTGCCATTTGTCTAGAAATATTCACAAACATTAAGCTTTAAGCAATTCTTTAAACCTGTTTGGTACTTTAATTTCCCTGAAGCTAAAACAAAGTCTTGTGTGGGAATAGAGTATGCCTTATTTTTATTATAGTCACATATTATAAATTAGATAACTCTTGAATACTTTACTTTTCTTAAGACTACCACTTTAATCACCTCTTTGTTCTCATGAAAAGATTCTACAATTCCTAGAGACCTTATTTCAAGTGGATCCTTTTTAAGAAAGTAACTGTTCTCCAGAGTTTTCACCTTTTCTAGTACTGGTTGCATCTGCTCCTCATTCTCCCCAGACCAGCTCTATAGTCTAAGATTCCTCATTGTGAAAACAAAAACTGATGATGTCATGTCTGAGAATTTCATTGTGCAGCATTTACAATGGGAAGTAAAGTACATTTTTCCCCGTGTCTCTGAATAAAACACCATACTATCTCTCAACCTTTCCTAAAATAAATGTGTTCTGTGCCTGATTGTTACTTTAACAAAAGCCCTGTAGGACTATTCTGAGCCAATCTTCTAAGTCAGACATATTATGTTTCAAAATTAAAGTAAGGGGTTGACTCAAAGGAATATTTCTGTTTTGTTTTTAATTTTTTTTAAATGTTTATTTAGTTTTTGAGAGAAGGAGCCAATGCACGTGTGAGCAAGCATGAATGGGGGAGGGGCAGAGAGAGAGGGAGACACAGAATCAGAAGCAGGCTCCAGACTCTGACCTGTTAGCACAGAGCCCTACACAGCGCTCAAACTCATCAACCGTCGGATCATGATCTAAGCTGAAGTTGGACACTTAACCAATTGAGCCACCCAGACACCCCAGGAAGATTTCTGTTGTTAAGGTGTGAATGTCAACTATACCAAAAAATAATTTCTGGTTAGTGTATAAACAATACAAATAAGATCAATGAGTGAATGTATAGTTGATTACAATGCCCTTCCTTTGGTTGCATGTTCAGTGTTTCCATTAACTTAAAGCCCTTAATACTTAGTATCTCATTAATTTGTCCTGAGATAGTCTCCTGAGACACTTAATATTTGGAGTCAGTAACAGACTTACAATAGCTAGGATTTATGAAGCTTGGGTTAAGTCCTACCATGGCCTACACTGGCCCAGAACCTTCATATAACTTAGAAAAACCTTAGCTGGTGGGCTTAGGGTTTAACAATCAATGGTATCTTTGCACAGACTTAAAAAGGTGCTTTTCCTCCAAAATAAATAAAAAAATAAAAGCCTAACTGAGACCCGGAAACATAAAACTCCTAAAAGAAAATATAAACAGTAATCTCTTAGATCTAGGCCTTAGCACCATATTTATGGATATGCCTCCTGAGACAACGGAAACAAAAGAGAAAATAACCTCTCAGGACTACTCTAAAATAAAAGCTTTTGCATAGCAAAGGAAGCCACCAACAAAACAAAAAAGCAACCTACTAAATGGGAGATGATATTTGCAAATAATTTACCTTATAAGGTGTTAATATCTAAAGAACTTGTACAACTCAACATAAAAAAAAACTGAGTAAAACAATGGGCAGAGAAACTGAACAGGCATTTTTCCAGGGAAGACATATATAGACAGCAAATGAACACATGAAAAGGTATTCAACATCACTCATTGTCAGGGAAATGCAACTCAAAACCGCAATGAGATATTACCTCATACCTGTCAGAATGGCTTGTATCAAAAAGACAAGAAATAATAACTATTGGGGAGGATGTGAAGAAAAGGGAACTCTCGTGCACTGTTGGTGGAAAAGTAAATTGGTGCAACTATTGTGGAAAACAGTATTTAGCCTATTTAAAAAATTAAACATAGAAATACTGTATGACTCAGTAATTCCCTACTAGGAATTTAAACAAGGAAAATAAAAACAACAATTCTAAAAGAAATATGCACCCCTATGTTGACTGTAGCATTACTTACAATAGCCAAGATACAGAAGCAATCCAAATGTCCATCAATAGATGACTAAAGAAATGATCTGTGTACACACACACACACACACACACACACACACACACAAATATTACTTAGACATAAAAAGAATGAGATCTTGCTATTTTTAACAACTTGGTCAGACCCATTTGCTAAGTGAAATAAGTCTGTCAAAGACAGACAAATACGTTATGATTTCACTTACATGTAGAATCTAAACAAAACATACACACACAAACAAAAACCAGAAACAGACTCATAAATATAGAGAACTGGTGGGCATCAGAGGGGAGTGCACATACTTTCAGTTACAAAATAAATAAATCATGGAGATGAAAGGTAGAGCATAGGAAAAATAGTAATATTGTAATAATACTGTACATACATAAGTACATTTAACTTAGTGTGATCAGCAGCGCATAAGATATAGAATTGTGGAATCACTACTGTGTGTATCTGAAACTAATACAAGAGTCTATGTCAATTATATTTTGAAAATATTTTTTAAAATAATAAATAAACAAAAGTCATAAATACTCAAATAAATGCATAAATAAAGTGCTGCCTCTTCCTCTGGGAAGGTCAATCCCATAACCAGGCTCAGGCTTTGGGAGTGGCATATGGCTGAATTCTATCTTGCTTCCTCAGCAAGATACCTTTGTTCATGCTACAACCTACACATCCACACACAGTGTGAAATGCTTTATGTGGATTAATTAAATTCTGAGGGCAAGTGCTCCACAGTTTGAGAACTATTACTGGAAGCACAGTGAGCTTAAGAAACTTACTGAAGGAGAGAAGGGGTGGCAAGGGACAGTGAAGGAGACTTCCTAGCTTCCTGACAGCACACCAGGTGGGCTGAGAACTTAGTCTGCAGGAGGAGAAAATTGCCTTCCATGAATTCGGAAGCCCTAAGTATTCATATGAGACAGTTCACAGAGCCCCTGGAAGTGCCTCCCAGCTCAGGCCCAGAGTTTCAAACTGTGGGAGGGAAGGAGAAGGGTTTGTGACAAACTTGGAAAGCAAGCCTAATAAAAGAGGTGTAACAACAGTTACCAAAAGCCTCAGCAAGGCAATGGTGAGACAGTCACACATTACTCAAGGCTGTGTCACCTGGAGCTGTCTTGTCCTTCAGATACACTGATGTACTCAGACCTGATAAGATGAAGATCTGAGGAGCTTAAGTTGTATCCTTAAGTCATCTATAGATTCCAAAGTCACCCAGCATGACTTCGTGCCATCAGAAAGGATCATGAGCAAGGGAAAGAATGGATAAGGAGTGCTGGGGACCGTGCTGGGGATCAAAGGACGTCAGAGGGGCAACCACAGCATCACAGAGCGCCACACAGCAACAGTGCTAGGATGAGCATGAGTGACTGTTGCAGCAAGGCAGCAAGCATGGGGGCACCAATGGAGGGTGACATGGTTGGACACTGCAGGAGAACATGTGCTCATAGGTCTCTGCCACAGGCCTGCTTGGGAGTTCAGAGCTAAAGACTTCAGAGCATTTCCTACATCCTCTGTTTGAACACTTCTTTTTTCTCCTGCAAAGAAGTGAGAGCCAAGGAGACATAGAAGTGAGAGCCAAGGAGACATAGACCAGAGTAAAATAGAAGGACTTCTACAAACAAAAAAGGGGATGAACATCTTTAGGAAGTGGAGATGACTTGAGCAAGAGAGTGAGCTCAATGTGTTCAAGAGCCACACCCACTGGCTAAGGCAAAAAGCTTGTGAAAGGCATGACTGAAGGTAGATGGGAGCCACCTTGCAGAGGGAAGAGAATTCACATTTTTTTGAAGATCTTTTATTTACGGGGCAATTTAATATACATGAGGTCATTCCATTCTTACCATAGCCACTATTATGGTTTTTATCTATAACTGTAATTCCCATTTTACTGGTGAGGAAAATGAATTTTGGGGAAGTAACTCACTCACATTTAAGGGTAGATCAGGAATTTGGACACAAATTTAGGTGATTTCAAACCCAATCACTTTTTATTATCCCATGCTGTCAGCTTTTAACAAGTCGGTTCTTGAGAAATAGGAAAGAATGAAGGTCTGAGGAAGACTAAACTAACTATGATGAGTACAATGGACTGAAGCAGAGAGACCAGAGGCAGGGAGCCTTTTTAGGAAGTAATTGCAAGTAGAGCCTAGACTAGATTGGTAGTAAAGGAAAATGACAGGCACATGAGAAATTCCAAAAGAAGAGTCAGTAGGATTTGGTATCTGGTTAAATAACAGATGAAGGAAAGGGAAGAGCCAGGTAGAGCAGTGAAAGAAATACTCAGTAGGGCTTTAGGAAACTGAGTATTAGGCCTGGCTCTATTGCTTGTAATGTGAATTTGGAAAAAAAAAAAGCGGGGGGGGGGGGAATCTCGTTCAATTGCGTGTTCTTTTTTGAACAGTAAAGGGATTAGATTAGGTATGCTTTTAAGAATCCATCGAGCTCTAAAATTCTATGCATCTCTGACTCAAAGATGACTCAAGGATTGCAAGCCTGGCTGGTTGGAAGAAAATCCTTTCATCAATGGGAAGAACATCATTTCATTGATGGAAATACACTAATAGAAAAGGGGAAAAGTTATGGTTTTGGATGAATAATTCATGTTTTTAGCTTTGCATTTGACCTTCAAGTCAGGATGCACCCGTGCTCTTCACCAGATTCCCTGTGACAAAGATCCTTCCAACCCTCCTCCTTTACCAACCTTTCATCTTCCAGCCACAGCCCCACATTCCAATCCCTAGTTCCCCCGCCTTGTGCTGATACTATACTGAGTAATCTCTCTTGGTTTTGCAGTTTCTGTAAGTTACACTACAGAGTCTATAGTTGTCCATCTATCTACTATTTCTTCTTGAGAGAGAAAGGCAAGACCAAGTGAATCTTTCACATAAATTATTTGCAGAAGAAACACTTCTAGTTTGACAAACAAACAAAGAAACAAAAAAAACCCTGCGTATCTTGGAGTCATCCTCACAGTAAAATCAAGAGTATATGTGGAGTATTTGCAGTGTTTTTAATTCCCTTTAAGCAAAACCAACACATAGAAATCTATGATGGAAAAATTGATGAATTAGGGAAACCCGTACCTTCTTGGGAAAAGCTTTTCAGTATAGACTCTCTTAAACAGTGAAATTCTCTAAAGTATTTAAGACATGACTCTAGCTATAAAAAATGTTATTAGGAGGAATGTTTTCAGGTCTTCACACAGGGTGTAACATGAGGTATGCTTGAGAATGGACAGGTAACTACTGTAATCACATTAGCAATCTCCCTGAAACAATCTCCCTGAAGTATGCTGCACCTAATGTTCCAAGATTTTTGCTGACTCAAAAGGGCAATATGAAATATGGTAATAAACTCTTCCCAAACCTTCTAGTTTGAACAAGATTTGCAAAGCAGATGCTTGTTGGTCACTAAGATGAGTCCTTAGACATCTCTTGACAAAGACATTTTCTTAAATAATTCAGATTCCACTGCAGACATAAGAGCTTCAATTTTCACCAGTTTCTTATAAAGCAGAACTGCAAGGCAGGGTTGCACCCTTCACTTAGACTGAGTTGGGAAGTGGCTTTTCATAGGTCTTCAGGCATTCCAGGTAAGACCTCTTCCAGTCACACCTGTCAGACCTGAAATTCCACCATTAGAAACTTTGGTGTTAAGGAATTTTGATTCCACAAATACTGGTTAAGTGCAAATACACGATCTGGATGACAAAACAGATCTGGCATCAATTCCTGCCTCTACCACACATACCTTTGGGGCTCTAGACCATTTGCATAATCCCTTTGAATCCTTAACTTGACAAATTTGCTCTGGTAGGACTTTCCTATAATGAACTCCCATAGAACTATTTAATTTTCAAATAGAGGAATCAATATTACCTAATTTTCATGGAGTCACAGAGTTGGAGATGAATGTCTAGAAAATGCTTTTACACTATGTAACTGACTGATCACATAGAGACAAAACGAATGCGCCCAAGGTCAAATAATGACAAAGCAAAGGCCAGGTTTTCAAACTGTGATCCAACAAATGCATGATGTGCTGAGCACATCAGTTGGGGAAGGACAGAAGGTTCAGGCCACTGTCAACCATGAGAAAGTCTTAAGAAAGCACAATAAAAATAATACAGGAGAATGTCAAAAGGGAAGGGGGATATGAAAATTAGAACTTCTGATATTGAGATAAATGTTCCCATTACTTAAACTAAGGTCAGAAGAAGAGTGAAAAGGTACTAACTTACATGTCAGCATCTCACAAATATGCTTTTCTTGGGATCCATTCTGGAAGGGGTCCTCTTGGTGGGTTTGGGTACTTTGCATGTTACAGCAATCACCTTCATTTATAATTAAAACAGTCGCTTTATTCTAAATCTTTTTGGTAGAAGGGGAAATAGCAAGGTTCCAAGATAGGAGTATTGTATAACTTCTTTTTCCCCTAACGTATCCACACCCACAATGGCCATGCTCACCTCGGTCACTGAGTTACTTTATTGTTGCCTCATGCACATGCTTTTCTTGGCAGCAGGGAAAGCAGAGAAAGGAGAAGGGAGTGGAAACAGAAAAAGAAGGGAAAAAGAATGAAGAGCTGGTTCTTTCCCTGCTGCAGGCATTATCTTATTTCCTCACTGAAGTCAGCGACTGCCTGCACAGGCAAGCAAAGCTGAAGCTTCCTGGCAAGGTAGGGCTCCTAAGCTTGCCAAAGTCAATCCATGAGGATACTAGCCAGTTTCCCCTTCCTGGATTTAAAGAAACCATCCTTAGGGAACCGTGTTATTTCTAAGACCTTTTAAAAGCTGTTCTCTCAGGTTTTGTGTTTTGGAGTGTGGACTGGGGGAACTATTTTCATGGCAATTTCCCCCATGATAAACTGATAATACGTTTTCATCCTGAATGTAATGGCCAAGGTTTGCTGAACGGGAAATGCCCATTGCTCTTCTCTCTGTTTTGCCAAATGCTACCACTGGCTTTGGTAGTGCACTTGATTTAATAACCTTACCTGACTTCTTTTAAATCACGTGCTGTTGAAATGGATAGATTTCTATTCATGAAGCCATACAGAATCGACATTTTTAAAAGGCCGTTCCCTGAAGTAGATCATCATCTTTCCAGTAAAACACTGTGTCAAGCTGCAAAGTGATGATTACCCTTGGGTGGGGCTTTGGTATTTCTAGTTGGCGGACAGTCTGTTCTCAGTCAAAATTACAGTACACAGGAAGCCTTATTCTCACCAGCAAATTAATTGTTCAAACCCCTTCAAGTAATTAAAAACTGAAGGAAAGTAAAATGTGACATTTTCTAATGTGGTGAGTCATACTGCATTTGTACCTTTTTATGCCAAACCCAGGTAGCCACGTGTTTGCAATCTGACAGTAACTGCAGACACTTTTATGCAAATGGTGACTGTGTTGGGGATGTCATTAGATGAAAGATACAAAATGAATATGTGCCATAAAAAACTGATACTACCTTGTTCTGAAGATTTGAAATTTATAACTGAACTCTTAGGTTTCATGATTATAAGCAGCTTACCTTTGTTAGATTCACACCATTTTGAATTTTTGATATTTAACATCATGGGCAATTAATGGCTTATATGAGACCAATGAAAAATTTAAAGAATAAATATGTGTTAGATAAGAAACATTTTGATGGAATTTAAGCACAAATCCATATAGGCTTTTTGTTGTTTGTTTGTTTGCTTGAAGGGGGTCAGGTTGAGAATGAGAAACACTTGTAGCTATTATGCACCTACAAGGTTTCAGTGAGGTTTATGTACTTATTTTTATAGAACACATTTTTAATGGTTCTGGACTTATATATTTATACAATAGAGTTGTATCCATGTCACATACTTTCCACTTGAGATTTCAGCTAAGAAATTACAGCTACTAAGATATCTGTAGCATTTTCAATGTTTCATGTCTTGACATGTCTCTTTACTCAGGTACAGTTTTGCAGTGACAATCTATTAACAACTTATAAGGTTTTGTGATTTGTAAATGCTTAAGTTTCATTTAGACAGGCAAGTGCAGACTGTGTCTTATTCTCTAGAGTCACAATAATTATAATGGGCTGTATTTCCTCTTAGTGTCTAAAAGATATATTAGAAGAGTGTTTCTAGCAGTCCTCAGGTCTCTGGATGTCTGCCTGGGTCAGTGACCCAGTTGCCATCTTGTGGGCTGAGTGGGCAAGATGAGCTCAACCACAATGGTATCCTACAGAAGAGCCAAATGCAGAAATATACAGAGAAGAATGCCCAATTTGGGGACTACTTGTCAAAGGTTTTCTCCCAGGAATCATCCTAGAATAGTGGAAATGTTTCTGTAGCTATCATAGAATATATTTTCTCTTATACCGATGGCCAACACTCATTAAATAAGTCAGACTTTTGGGCAGCCAGGAGGAACCTCCAACACTAAGTGTCTCGTCTGTATGCAAAGAAAAAAATAGTGGTATGAATTTCCAGTATTGGATAATTAAGTTGATAGCTTAAATGGATCACATTCTAAATAAAGAAACTGGGGAAGGGGATCTCGTAAACAATCTGGAATCCCTTCATGGAGAATTGTAAAAGCTATAAAGAAATTTTCATAATTCACTGTTTAGATATCTGTAGTCTTCTAAGAACATGGCAGTTGTGCAATTTACTGCACTTAAATCTATGATGTTCTCTTACCTTGAACAAACAGGTCTCAAAAGTAGCCTAATGGGGTTAGCTAAGTCACTGAAAGTAGTGAAAAAGCTACTGGATTATGGAAAGAGGGCCTACAAAACTAATTATTCTGCTGTATTTTCTATTTTCTTTAGAGGAAATTTAAGCTTTAGGAGGAGGCAGCAAGGTTGACATACATTTCAAATTGCCATTTGATGACAAAGGAACATAAAATCACTTAAATGCCAAAGATTTCCTCTAAGATTTAAGTGCAGAGACCGATATTTGAATATAAAACTGAAACACAACTTACAGAGATAGTTGATGCTGGGTTGGATGCTTAGGATGTATGGAAACATCCTAAGAGGATGTTTATCTACAACTTATAATTCCTTCCTTTTCATTCAGGGCAACTCTGGATCACTTATAGCATTCTGGTTGGCACACAGGTAAAGAGACAAGAAATAGTTTTAATTACTCGCCACAAGTAAGGAGTTTATTTTCTATGACTACACCACTTATAAACTAAAACAAACAGCTTAAGAAAATAGATTTAGCAAAACCAATTCTCCAACAAGTAAGGAACAACAAAAGACAGGAGTTGGCCTTTTCTTTCTGTGTGTTCTTATTCTTTTTCCCTGCAATTTCTACATCTGTAAAATTCACTCTCCTTTCAACTTACATCTTCACCTCTATGCTGGATTCTCATATGTGACTGCCACTCCAGCAGCAGCGCCATTCTGGGATCTTGCTCTTGGCCAGACACACAGTGACACTAGTTTTGGGACCAGTGTGAGCCAAGAAGGAGTGAGAAAGGAGGACTTGCAAAGAAAAAAGGGGAAATGGGCCAAAACCAAATCAAACTCTGTTCTCTGTCCTCTTCCTGATATATCTGTCCATACAATGTCTCTGTCATAAATTTCTACAACTTGAACACACGTAAATATTTATTTACTGATGCAGTTCAAAACTTTTAAGTCGTTTTCATGTTGCTTGACAGAAAACACAAAGACAAATAAGGCCTGGTGCTGGCCAAGAAGTTCATAGGAATTTTGATGATCAATCCTTTCAATTCCCTTTCATAAGCCCTACATCCATGATTCTCAGAATTTGGGGGGGAGTCCAGTTCTAGGGGAGAAATCTTGTTATGGAGAAGAAAGCCATTTTTTTTTTTCCTTTTCATACTTGTTCTAAGTAGGGCTTGTGGCCCGTTGTATTAGAGAAACATCCACCTGCTACCTTTAGATTGTTTTCAGTGACCTGGTGCAAGGGTAAGGGACTCAATGAGCCATGCTTGAGGAGGGAAAGCCAGAAGTGCCAGAGGAAAGAGGTGGTTCTAGTCCCTGGGAGTTGAGTAAGCATGAGAGACCTGTGGAAGCCCCAGAACCATGAGCAGGAAGAAATTCTTTCCCTTCTTCAGGAAGACACATAAGAGTCCTCCCTTGTGCACTGCCTCCTACTCCCTGATCCTCTCCTCTGTAATAAATCCTCTCAGCCCTCTGAGCCAGTCCCTAAGAAAGCCACCTGCTCTAGGGATCTGTGAGAGTCAGACAACAGAGGTCCACACCCAGGACAGACTACCCTACCATCCAGGGCAGTCATGGTTTGGCAGAGTCCAAGACCTAGATGCCAATCCTGGTTTTCTCTCTAAAACACTCTATGATCTGGGACCTACCACTTGGTCCTGTTTCTGAGATAAAACTAACTTAGAAAACTGAAGATCCTTTGGGGGATCATATCACTATACAACCTGTTGAGAGTACTTGGCACATAAAACCTATTCAGTAAGTATTTCTTCTGGACTAAGGGATGACTGGCCAGAACCCACACCCAGCTTGCAACTGGAGCGAAGAAATAGCTCTGGGCTTTGTGACAAGGTCAGGTAATGCTCATTATTATAAGAACTGTCCAGTGTGCATGGACTAAGGCCACATACCAAAGGGTTAGAGAGGTAAGGGGTCACCTCAAAATTGATGGGCAAACTCTGCATAGGGTTACATTCTTTGAATCAATGTTTCTCTTCACTATTATGACAGATCAGATAGGATACAGTTACTTCCATTCTGTGCTTCTTCCCGTTTCCTAACCCACATCAAGGAAAATGTGAGAATTTGAACCTGTATGTTTTAATCACATTACAACATGTTTTCTAAGGAAATTGTGGCATAGCATTTGTCAAAAAAATTTATAAATTCACCAAACATGTACTTGAAACACTAGCATGTCAACAATCCAAATGGAAAAAGTAGGGGCCATGACCTGGATGATTGTTTGTTCTGTTTTCCACAGTCTGGTCTAAGCACATATCAGAGAATCCATGCTTCTCTTCTGAACAAATAGTTCTGTTGGAATGATCAATTCCTGGCAGGAGTCAGAGAGCATGCAGAGCCTTAACACTCCAGAATCAGTTCGTTTGATTTAATGATTGGCACAGGTTAAGTTTTTCCTGAAATTGCTGAAAGTGTGCTGGTCCCCTGAATCAAACTGTGCGGTTAACTTGGGATTTTAATAGCTCCTCACTGGGGATTTATACACATGCCTGATTTGTATCAAGGGTGTCTTTTTTAGACAATCAAGGGTGATTTTACCTGATGTCTTACAGCCCACAATAAATGGTGACGACTTTTCTTAAAAAATAAGACTCATTGATCTTCCAATGAATAAAAAAGATGACATTCATCTGCCTATTCTCAAATTAGCATAAACTTCAAATATGGCTGTAAATGGATCAATCAAATCAGCGAATTTTTACTGAGCACCAAACATTTTCTTAAGGGAGAATACAGCAGTGACCAAGACCAAACAGCCCCTTGCCTTGTTGGAGTGTACAGTCAATGAGGAAGACAGTGAGCAAGTAATAATAACTGTAATAAAGCCATCAATGTAGAAAGCAGCCTGCTCTGGGCATGTGTGGCAGGAATTTAACCGCTGGAGTTTTCCCATAGGAAAGGTGAGATCTGAATATAACTGTTATCCAGGCAATGAGGAGGGGGCTAAAGTGTTTTTTTCCCTTAAGGATTTTAACATATGTTAAGCATGAAGATCATACAATCAAGCTTTCCTTTATGAATACTATCTTTCAACGATACTGAGAGTGAATTACAGAAACTGCGAGAGTGATTACAGGAAGAATAAAGGAAGATATCACTATGGCCAGGAAGAAAGAAGACAGTGAATGTGAATATAGATGTACACATACATAAGTGAAAGGGAAGTGACTTGGTGCTCACAGCCTTGGTGCTTCCCAGGCAGGCCCTTTGAGGCAAATTGGGGATTATGGCCAGCAGTCTGAGCATCACAAAAATGCAGTAGCATGTTCATGGTTATTTAGTTATTTTATTTTGTGGTAGACAATAAAGATGCTTAAAACAGAATTCAGAAATTTTCCTGCAATTTGTGGCAGGAGTGACCTCTCTGGCTGTCTGCAGTAATAGAGCTGAGTGTTGAATCTGCACCTTACGTGATGATGAATACATAGTTTTGATTAGTGAATCAAATCAGTGATCAGTGATTAAACACTAAATATGTCAAACATCCAGTTTTAAAATTTCAAAGCAGGTCCAAACCATACAATTTACAGGTGGAAGGACACTTAAGCCAAATATAAACTCTCTCTATATGTACATATACGTATCTACATATAGCAGAGCATGGGAATTATTTCTTTGCCTTTTTTTTTTAAACTGCCTTTTTTTTAGTAAATCCAAGAAGCAGATTATAGGGCTAAGTGTCAGGCTTTGGCATCAGACTTGGATTCAAATCCCAGTGCTACCACTTACTGCGTCCCCTGGGCAAGTTAACTTCCCTGTGCTTCGTTTTCCTGCCATGATCCAGGTCTATTATGATTTTGAAAATGATACTCCCCAGTCACGGTTTCACTCTCTCTCTTCTTCCAATTCACTTCTCTGCCTTTCACACTGTCCTTGTGCAGCACGGTGTGTAGTGTTCTCCAGTTATTCCCCTCCTGTCACTCAGAGTATTTCTTGCTTCTGATCTCTGGTTAGTGTTGCTTGTTAGCAAAAGTTTGTCTCTAAAGGTTAATACCTAAAGCAATAGGACTGGAACAGATGCTCCAGGACATATTTGGTAAGGCTAATTATTAAATCTTAGTTTCAGGCACAAGTGTGCTTGGGAAAGCATGGAGGAGGGTCACCTGGTTTGGGGTTTACATCATCTCCTGAATTGCTGTGTGCTCCTATCCTGTGCCTGTTGCCTGACCCAGATGTGTTACAGTCCAAAAACAAAAAGTTTGAAATCCCAATGGCTTATCCCTCCTATTTTACAGCCACCTTCTCTAAATTTTATAACTCACCAGGCAAAATGGGAAGCTTTCATCTGATATTCTGAAAAACATCCTAGAGCAGGATTAAAGACTAGTTTCTGTTAAAGGCATACACATAATTTATATCTTCCAGAATCCCATGTTCATTCCTTTCTTCCTATTTCCTATCTTGCCTAAATTAACATCAATCTTTTTTTCCAGTAAGTTGCATGAGGAATAATTAGAAAACTTCAAAAATGCTTTAGTTTTTCATGCCTTGCAAATTAATGGTAATGATAACAAAGCTCATCTTTTTAGAATAATCATACTTTATGCTTTATTCATGTTTTTCAAGAAGCTGATTTCAAGTTTCATGGCTGAAATTTTACTATTGGTCTAGAACAAACTACATACTAGAAGGCAAACTCAAGAGCTAATCATTTTATTATCCTCACCAAAGAAAGCAAACACTGGTACAAAAGAAAAATAAAATTTCCATAATCTACTCATCTGAAAGACTGAAGTTATCGATGCCAGGAATGAAATTCTATCTATCAAAGCTGGGTCTCTACCTCACATATTCACCTCCCAGTTTTGGCTTTTATAAACTCTAGTTTGTTCCAATCCTTTATTGTTACACTGTTCAAAGTTTTACATTTTATCCCTGTTGACCAAAAAAAAAAAAAAAAAAAAAAAGCATGGGACTGCTTTCTTTTTTCTTAGAGAGCAAGCGAGCACGCGACCATGTGCATCAGTGGGGGAGGGGCAAAAGGGGGAAAGACAGAGAGACAGAGACAGAGAGACTATCTTAAGCAGGCTCCACACTCAGCATGGAGCATGATGCAGGGCTCAGTCCCATGATCCTGGGATCATGACCTGAGCTGAAGTCAAGAGTTGGATGCTTAACTGACTGAGCCACCTAGGCACCTCTGCAACTATACATTTTTAAAATTTTGGGGGTGCCTGGGTGGCTCAGTGGGTTAAGCATCCAACTTCGGCTCAGGTCATGATCTCACAGTTCGTGGGTTCGAGCCCCGCGTCGGGCTCTGCACTGATATTAACTCAGAGCCTGGAGCCTGTTTCATATTCTGTCTCTCCCTCTCTCTCTGACCCTCCCCTGATCACGCTGTCTCTCTCAGAAATAAATTAAAAAAAAATTTTTTTCTTTGAGTGTATTTATTTAGAGAAAGAGCAAGCATGAACAAGAGAGGGGCAGAGAGAGAGGCGGAGAGAATCACAGCAGGCTCTGGGCTCCCAGCACAGAGCCTGACATGGGGCTCTATCTCACAAACCATGGTGAGAGCATGACTTGAGTCAGATGCTTAACTGAGCCACCCAGGTGTCCCTATAACTATATTTTTTAAGGTAAAGTACATAGTTTCTTTGTTTACCACGAGTTCTTCATCAACTGTGTCATGTGAAAGTTCTCAACTGTACTCATCTTTTAGGCTGCAATTTGGAAGTATGTTCTGGAATCTTTACAAGTAAAGTCTTTCTGTTGCTATATAAATGATGTACAACTTAAACAGATATAAGATTTTCAGATCTTAATCTTCTTCTCAAAACTCTAAATACGTATCTGTTGCTTGTATTATTTTGGGCATCTGTTGTATCTGATATTCTTTATGAGATATCTCTTTCATTTTCCCTTTGACATAATGGACAGTCCTTTCAACACAATTATTTCTTCACATTGGCAGATGGGATTCTACTATAGTTTTAAGAGTTAATGGCATGCCATTCATTCTAATATCTTTTTCTTAGAAAAATTACTTCTATCTTGTATTTTGACTGTTCCCTATTTCTATCATATTCTCTCTGATCGTCTCATCTCTTTATCTTCTTTCCTCTATAATACGATGGTTTTCCAAACAGTATTTATCAACAACTCAATTTTATGCAAACAATTTTATGTGGTTTTTGATACTATTTTAATTCTGCAGTGGCTTTACTCTTTAGAACTTTACCTTAGCTCTGTGAGCTATCCCCTTATTTTAACCCCTCCCTTTTAAGTCATTTTTCTTTTCATAGTACCGTATTGGAGTATTTTTGGGAAAAACCAAAGCATTTTCTTTTTTTTAACGTTTATTTATTATTTATGAGGAAGAGACAGAGTACGAGCTTGAGAGGGGCAGAGAGAGAGGGAGACACAGAATTTGAAGCAGACTCCAGGCTCTGAGCTGTCTGCACAAAGCCAAATATGGGGCTCAAACTCATAAACTGTGGGATCATGACCTGAGCTGAAGTCAGACACTTAACCAACTGAGCCACCCAGGCGCCCCTAGCATTTTCTACCTAAACAATTACTTCTGTTTCCTGGAGTCAATCTTTAGAAGTATGCTCTTTACCTCATCCTTCCAAGCCATGTTTGTGGCCTTTCATGTTGTAGAAGCTCTTCAAATCTCAGTGGTGGTGTTTATTTATTCTTCTGGTTACCCATTCTATTAGGTAAGTACACCACAAAATCTGTGCCATTTCTCCTTGGGTTTCTTTCTGGTTTTTCTGAACTTCTCCTAGGTGTTCCTTGTAGAAGTTAATCTGCAATCCTGAGTAACAATTAAGGGGAAAAAAATCATATAACTATTTAAAAACTTGGGCGTCAGTAGTTGGAAGAGACTGTCAGCAGAGTGGCGAGTCTCAGGAGGGCACTTTTTCTCTGTATGGTTTTCTTTCTTTGTTGGTACCACTGCACTGTGGACCGGCTTTCTGTCTCCTTCAATTTGTCCTAACCTCTAGTCCAGATATAAAGTGTGGTTATGTTCTTGTGCACTTCCTTCTTGAAGCTGTAGACTTCTAGCTGAAAGGGTGCATTCTGTTTCACACCAGGGACGCTTCTAGCTTTAAAAGTGTTCCCCCGAGGTCAAGGTTAACTGGCCACAGTGACAGGAAGTTTAGGCACAGGGAAGCACTGGCTTTGCTCTCTCTCCAGCAAAAGCTGTTTCCGGTTGCTCTTCACCTGCAGCAGCTCTGACTAAAATGAACCTCATCTTTCAACAGGACAATTTCACCTCTAGCTTTTCCCCCTTCAGGTTAGGAGATTTCACTTCATTTCCCCAAGTTCTATCTCACGGTGGAGTCAGCTCCTGACTCCACTGAGAAGTTCGATTTTGAAAACTCATACTACTCTCAAGGTATCTGTTGGGTAGAGCTGCCATTTTCTCTCAAAGCCCTGCTCCTTGAGATTCAGCCCACTCTTCAACCATGGTGGCCAGAGGCTCCTCTTACAGTGATACTTGATTTTTCAGGGTGTTCCAGGACTGAGCCAAGTCCTCTGACATAAGGCTTTCTGGAATATTCTTCCAGGGCTCCCATTCTCAGAGCTTCCTTTACTTACACTGCAATGGTGCCCAATTCCTTGGAGAGAAGGTTTGTGAATTTGACTTTAATAATGCTGTAAATCCACTAGAGCAAACAAAAATTCCTCAAATTTTGTGGTAAGGGGTTGTCACAGTTCCTTAGTTCAAATTATGATGAAAGTCTTCAGACTTTTTTTCTTCTTTGGTTCTTTTCAGTCGGAAGCTTCATTGTAGTATAATCTTGTCAGGGATTGTAAATGTTCTTCTATCATAGTCTTTAAAGAATTCATTTATTTGTCCAGGAAAACACTGTAAGAAGTTTCATTAATCCAAAGAATTCAGTGCTATATTTACCAGTTTTATGTAATTTTAAAGTTGCAAAGCTGTTGCATAAGTAATACAAGTTTGAAGCAACTACTATGGCTATCTTGTTCTCTTTTATAGATGAGAGGTCTGTAATCTAGTGACTAAGGTCAAGCCACAGTGTTCTTTGGTGACCTGGCCAACACTCCAGCCCAAGTGTCCTGACATATTTTCTGTTTGTTTGTTTTTCCACTATGATCTGGCCTCACAGCCTTTGGGCTAAGATCAAATAGGCATACATTCCCTCTAGATCAAAACTAAAGTACCTATTTTGGAATATCTTGATTACAAGTTTATTAATTTTTTTAATTAAATTCAAAACTACCATATTACTATTTCTAATAATGTGATGGACAAATACAAAATAATAGAATAATAAGACCTAAATGACCTAATAATATTTATGCCTTGCTCTCTAAGGTGATGAACAGGGATGGTCCTCTACCAAAGGTGGATTTTTTGGGGCAACAGCATTAGTGTACAGCAAATTAACTCTTGCCTGATTCCTATATCTAGTGCTACTGAGCTGCCTCACCCGAGGCGTCTTGGCCAAGTGTGTCGGCATTAGAGCTGGAATCTATGGCGAAGCCAAAGGCATGCTGTGCTTGCAGCCACAGTGTCCCATCTGCCAGTTGTCTAAAAGGAATTTACTTTCTGAAGATGTCTGCTTATCTGTCACCTATTTTTGTGTAAAATTTCTGTGCCTGCTACTGGTCTATGGCTTGCTGAGGTACCACACTGTCATCAAACCTATTTGCAGAGAAAATACTCTGAAATGATATTTTATAATGATCTTATTTAATCTTGCAGCATTTGGCCATGGTGGCTACTCTTTTTCTCTTAAAACTCCACTACTGATATCCCTGTCATCTTTCAGGTCGGAGAAGAGAACAGGATTCTGGAATCATATTGTCTGGTCCCATTTTTGCATCAGTTAGCTTTTCCCACAATAATGCTGGGTAATGAATAACCATCACCCTTGATGGATTATAGTAAGCATTTGTTTCTCATTCATCAGCTGGGGAGGCTTTGCTGATCTCAGGTGATTTACATGTGTCTGTGCATCAGCGGGGGTTGGGGGGGGGGCAGTCTGCTGATCCAGACTAGGTTTGCTAGGCAAAAGCACCTCAAGTTGCTGGTCCAGCTAACTGCAGACAGAATTCAGGTAACCTCCCTGCACAATCATTCCAGGACACAAGCTGAGGAGACTTGCAGGTTGGGAGTATTGCCAGAAATACAAGAGAGCAAGTAGAAGCATGGCATGTCTCTTAAGTCCTATGCTAGAACAGGTACACTTTCACTTTTGCCCACATTCCTTTGTCCATAAAATTCAAAGATGTGAGCCCAAAGTTGAAGGGTAGGGTTGTATATACTGCCTCTGCAGGAAGGACTACAAAGTCACATGGTAATGGGCATGGATACAAGGAGTCATACACAGGTAGGGCCAACAGCTTACTCTGTAGTAGAATTCTGAAAGGAATGTTCTCACCTCCATGGAGAAGACACATTACTTCCTTTGTTCTAAATTCTGCCTATGTTCTGGAGATAATAATAATAACCTCTACCTCAGAGCACTGTCGTGATGATAGGGTAAAAAAATGCATGTGAAAAGATTAAGGTGTGTTCTGGCATAGATAAAGTACTAGTAAATGATAGATGACAGTGGGGGTGACATTATTGCTGCTTCTCTCCCACCTCCTCTGCAGCCCACTCCTCCCTGGCCTGATCCTCACCTAGGAGTACTTCCCAACAGCCGAAGGCTGTTCCCTGCTCTACCTGAACGTGTTGCCTGGGTGACCTCTTTTAAATCCATAGTATAAATCCATGCTGATGATCTTGCATCTCCTACCCAGACATCTATATAATACCTGTAAGCATATGTCTTGTGTTCTGTCTTCCTTTTTGGTTTTCCTGGAACTCAAGCAGCACCTTGCATTTCTACCTTCCTGTGCTTGAAGTAGACAGCACCTAACTGATCTGTCTTCAGGGGTATAAAAGAAGTCTGAGTAAATACCTGTTTCATTTGCCTGCCAGTGACAGAAATAAAAGACAATCACTCCTTGGGTCCGTCTGGTGCTTTATTATTGTCCACAAACTTGTCATCTAACCTGATCTCACTTGAGCCTCTCTGAAACTCCTCTAAAGAAGACCGTCTATCCTTGCAATCCACACTGTGGTTATTTGTATTAGGACTGATTAAAATTCCTCCTAAAATGCAAACATTCAAGGAGGAGGATCAAGAAAGGAGCCCATTCGACTTAGCACCACTCATCAAGGCAGATTGGCATATGGGGTGAAGCCAAGAGGGCAGAAGGAGGGAATGGAGGGCGGGACTGCTGCATTCTGACCAGAGGTGGGGGCTGCACACTGAAAAGCCTGAGGTGGAGGAAGCACTGTGAGTGAATAGGTGCTAGGGGACACGGCAGGAGAAAATGAGAAAACCTTTCTCATGAAGTTGCTGGGAGTCAGTTCTGCCCCTCAAGGTTTCCCCAAAAAGGAGCTTGGAAGCCTCTGAATAGGTTTTGGTAACTATCTATAGCTGTTGTTTCTATAAATGTCAAAGAAGTTAAGAGGGGGAAGAGATGAGGGAGATCTGTATCTCTCAGATGTTCAGGAAAGTAAGTTATTTAATAAGAAGACTAAAATTTGAGGCTTAGAGAAATGGTAAGGGAGTAAAAGAAAAGCTCTGCTTAGGGAGACTAAGGAGAAAATGAGTATTTTTTAAAAATTAAAATGGGAACTCGTATAGTAAATTCAGAAATACTTTAGGGCAAAGACAGAGTTCCAAAGGAGAGTTGGAGGGCCAAAGAAGAACTAGAGAAGTTCTTTCATAGAAGAACTCACAGAGCACACCTTTGTGAGTCTGTTTCCTTCTAACCACCCAATCATAAATCGGTGCTCTCCTACTTTTCTGCAGGCTGATGTTGGCAGCCTGAACTGAGAAGATGAACCTAACTATAAACATCTGCATTTTATTCTACTCCTAAGGCCATAAGGGGCATTTAGCAGGCAGCTTCCATCTATGTGCTCTGTAGACTCATTTTATCATCTAGAATGTGTTCACCAACTTCCGTGAAATCACAGTGCATACTGAAAGAAAAGAAATTCTTTTGAAAAGATACGCAGACACTACCTTCATGGCCTCAGGGTGGTGAAGAATATATTTAAAAATATAAAAATCACAAACCATAAGTGAAAAGAATGATCTATTCGACTGCATAAATATAAGTAACATTTTTAAAATGAAAACATATATAATTCATTGTGACTTCTATGATCAACTTTGGTGGAAAATAGTAGAAAACATAGCTCTACAAAACCATCTCACTGTTTTGAATATACAGATTATCTTAGAGCGAATTACTATGTTAATAATATTGAAACTTTAGAAATATGATATAGTTCTCCATTTATTTAGGTACTTATTTTTTAAATTTTTTTTACAGGTTTCTCCATAAGCTCTGCATCTTTTATTAGACTTACTTATTCCCTGGTATAAAATAAATTGTTGCTACTGTAGATATTTTTTAAAAATATTTTAAAATTGTCACTGGTATAAAGAAATTTAAATATGTGTATGTAGGTGTGTGTGTTTATATATATTTTAATCTAGGATTTTTAGTTATTGCAGTTTCTCTATAGATTCTTTTGGATTTTTATCACATAAACCTATGGTCTATGAATAACGACAACTTTGTTAATGTCTTTCCATGGGAGATAATGAAGCTTGCTCCCATTATATCCATTATATCTTCCTGAATGATAACTCCTAATTTTGTTCACTGAAGCCCCGTACTCAACTAAATTTCCTAAATTCCTTTGTAAGTACAGGTGCTGTGAACACACAGTTCCAACCAACGTACCAGCAGTAGACATCTTCTAAGGATGTCTGAGTGTTTGAAAAGAACAGATGCATTTGGTCCCCTTCCTTTTTGCCCTTTGTCCTTCCCCTTTCTTCCTGCCTGTAATGTGTGTATGATGCCTGGGAGTGCAACATGAAGACAAAAGTTCCACAATGAAAACGATTTTCCTATCACTAATGGCATTTCACACCTCTGTAAAAGCCTACGGCTGCTTGCTTCTGGATCACTTCTTACGTGAAAACAAAAACAAAAATAAAAACAAAACAAAACTCACATTTGGTTAAGTCCCTATTTGAGGTTTAAAATAGGTGGCTCAGTTGGTTAAGCGTCCGACTTTGGCTCAGGTCATGATCTCATGGCTTGTGGGTTCGAGCCCCACGTCGGGCTCTGTGCTGACAGCTCAGAGCCTGGAGCCTGTTTCAGACTCTGTGTCTCCCTCTCTCTCTCTGACCCTCCCCTGTTCACGCTGTCTCTCTCTCTCTCTCTCTCAGAAATAAAAACATTTAAAAAAAAATAAAATAAAATAGGCCGCTGAATAAATGTACCTCCAATTTCTTAGTGTTCATTTATTTTATTCTATTCTGGAGTTTTGTTTCCTTCCTCCTAAACTGGCTCAGTCTCAATTACTTCTTGAGATGAATAATGAATATCACCTTTTGAAGATAAATTCTTTATAAACTTTTTAAGGCAAGGATTGAGCATAACCTTTACAACAAGGTGAATGCACAATGTATTTCATCTGTCTGTGTATGAGTTGATTTACTGATGAAGAATTTAAGATGGCTGAATATATTTACTCAACTATTATTACAGAGAATCCAGTAAGATTCATTTAGTCTTAAGCAACAATCAGTTAAGAAGAGTCACAACCATTATTTTCTGTAACATTTATAAACAAATCATACTTTCTTATTGATCTGCATAAAAAGATAGCACAGCATTGTGTTTAAGAGTATGGGTCTTGCATTCTATCAGCTTAACTTCAAATCCCCGTATGATCATGTTCAAATGTGTGACCTGAAACAAGTTAGCCACCACTTCCATAATGATCTCAGAATCTGGCAGGGGAGAATACCAGGGACATACCAGATATGGGGGAACATATGAGTGATACGAATAAGGAAGGTGAAGCAAGGCTGAAGGTTATGACCTTAGGTTTGACCAGAGTGCTGTAGAGGAAATAATGGAGGTTTTGGAACTAAACCATAACCAACTGCATTAAAATTATTCCTTTGCTAATAATAGTTGACCTTTTTTTTTTT
>NW_024080864.1:0-138493 GCF_003009895.1 Hyaena hyaena | reverse complement strand
CCCTCCCCACCCCCCCCCCCCCCAACATCCATCAGTCCTCAGTTTTTGTCAGCATTCAAGAGTCTCTCATGGTTTGCCTCTCTCCCTTTCCCCCACTATTTCCCCCCTTCTTCTCCTTGTTCCTCCATCAAGTTCCTCCTAATCCTCCTATACGTGCAAACATATGATATTTGTCCTTCTCTGCCTGACTTATTTCGCTCAGCGTAACACCCTCAAGGTCCATCCATGTTGCTACACATGGCCAGATTTCATTGTTTCTCATTCTTGTGCCTCAATTTTAAATGCTAAATTAACATATAAACTTCTGGGTTTTTTTTTAAGCTTATTTTTGAGAGAGAGAGAAAGAGACAGTGCAAGAAGGGAAGGGGCAAGACTCCATCCCATGAGCCATGAGATCATGACCTGAGGCCAAATCAAGAGTTGGATACTTAAGTGACTGAGCCACCCAGTTGTTCCTGAACTACTTTTTTTTGGTTAAGAGTTAATCTTAGCCTGTCTTGAGATAGAATGGGTTCTACAGGGGAATGCACAGAATATCCATGTGGAAGTCCTTATACCACCACTTACTGATTTTAAAGTCTTGGGCAAGTTATAGGGCTCTTTGAACTTCTTTTACTGATTTGGGATTGGTATTTTCTAATATTTGCTTTAACTACTTTGTAGGACATTCATGAAGTTCAATGAAATAATTGACATAAGAGTTTTTGTAGCACCACTCAAATGTCACATTTCACATGGCACTTGGTCCTATAATAGGTTCAGAGGATATTCTCAATAAAAAATCAGATATTTGAATTCTGTATCCTTTCTGTTACATTAGAGTTTTATGCTAAAATAACTTATTTTACTTTGAAAAAATTGTTTAATTTTTTAAATTATTCTCATCAGAGATAAAGCATGAGCAGGGAGGGGTCGAGAGAGAGGGAAACAGAATCTGAAGCAGGCTGCAGACTCCAAGCTGTCAGCACAGAGCCTGATTTGAGGCTCAGACCCACACACCATGAGATCATGACCTGAGCCAAAGTCAGATGCTTAACCAACTGAGCCACTCAGGTGTCCCTAAAATAACCCATTTTAAAAGTATGAAGTAGAGGGGCACCTGGGTGGCTCAGTTGGGTAAGTATCCAACTCTGCTCATTCTCT
Source organism: Hyaena hyaena (assembly GCF_003009895.1). Lineage (NCBI taxonomy): Eukaryota > Metazoa > Chordata > Mammalia > Carnivora > Hyaenidae > Hyaena > Hyaena hyaena. Next base: position 137,350 of record NW_024080864.1, on the reverse strand, counting down.
GTCTCCCTCTCTATTAAATTAAAAAAAAAAGTATGAAGTAGCATCCTGAAGTGCCCATTAGGTTTGACTTCTTTGATGCTACATTATTTTTATTCTACACAGTTCTTGCAAGTTGTAAGGAATGGGATATGTAATGCTCAACAATCCAAATCCCAGCTCCTCAAGGAAGGGAATATGTCTTTACCAGCTCATCTCAGCTGCATTTCAGTTCCTTGGAAATTAATCCCACTTCTAACACAGGCCCAACCAACAATTAAAATATCCAGTCGGTACCTGTCTTGTCAACACCAGTTAACAACCAAACTCCACTGTTATTCTTGGCTTGTAAAATATTCTCAGCTCTTAGTTTTCTCATATAATGCTTTGAGAACTCCTTTACCTAAATATAATTCTTCTATTAGGGATCATCATTATTACCCCACCTAAAGTTAACCAACATTATTTGTCCATTATAATTATTTTGTCTCATGAAAGCTATAGTTTAAATACATGATAGGACTTCCTACCCATGAGAATTATTTGCATATGAAATTATCTTCAAAGTGAAGTATTAGTATCACCGAAGCTTCTATCCCATAAACCAGCCTGGGACTCTCCCCACTTACTCCCTGAAGGAAATAACCTGGGAAAGATCTCAGAAAATGAGAACAAATATACTACTCCCACTTTTTACATCTCCCATTCCTGGGGGAATTAGGAGCAGAGTATAGAAATGTCTAAGTTATTGACTATGAATAACAGTTCCTTACAGAAGAAAACACAAATGGCTAATGATAAGATTTCAAGTTGATGATTTTCTACCTTGTTTTTGAGCCAGTCAGATTCAATTTGAATCATTGTATTATATACACATATGAAATGTCAAAATGCTTTTTTTAAAATAAAGTCTTATCTGTCTCTTTCTGCTTTTATTTTCAAATCTCTTCCTCAAACACTCACCCATTCACCTCTATATTACTGCCTGAAAAATCTGATTTCTTGTTCCACTTTCCTTATGTTAATTCCATCAACTCCTAGTCTATCTGAAATACCACTACAGACAAATTTTTCTTGAAAAAAATCCATTTTATTCTGTCATTTAAGTTTAAATGTTTTAGTGGCTCTCTCTCTTTCTCTCTCTTTCTCTATCCTGGGAGTGAGAGGGAATAAGAAATCAAAGATGACTCTGAGGTTTCAGCACCAAGGAAGGTGAGGGTGTACCTAACACAGGGGACCCAGGAGAAGGAAGACAGGTTTGGGATCAGAGGGATGTGATGAAGGCAATAGAGTCTGAGGGACACGTGAGATACAGAGTGCAAGTAAGTGAATGCTTACACCTGATGCTCAAGAGAGAAGTGAGTTGGAAATAAACATTTGGGAGTCAACATGATACTGAGAGGATAAAACCACACAGAAAAAATTCTTTAGGGAAAGTGTATAGGGTGAGAAAAAACAGTCTACGACATACCCCTGATATTATTAGAAAACTTCCAATATCTGAGGAGCTCTATATATGGAAGAAAAATCAATTTGGCATAACTAGGGCCTACGGGGGAAAGTGTGAGAAATCCAATTTTATCCCATTATTCAGGAGAAATGTACATTAACTAGATCAATGGCAGTCATTTCCCCAGCCTAGGAAGCCCAGGAGCCTGGGCTGAGTCACAGTTTATCGCTATGTTGTAGAGAGATTACCTCTGTGGAGTATGAAAGCTGATCACATAGCTTCTCAGGTTCTTTCAATTCTCAGATTTTGTGATTCAAATATGTTCTATTTTTCTCTCCAGTCTGTAAACACCTTGAGCATAAGGATTATTCCTTAGAGAAGTGTCGGGCATGATGTGGGTCTCAAGAAGTATGATTCATCACTAAGACTTTGGAAAGCTCTGTAAAATTAGATTAGCAAATACTTTTTAACCATCTCTGTTTAAAGAACACTGACAACAGGAGGGAGAAATCAGACAAAGGAATGGAGCGCTGGTGGGTGACAGAAGAGAAGAGGACAGATCGTTCAAGGAGAGAGAAGAGCCAAAACAGAGGAGAAATGTGTAGTTGTTTGCTTTAGAATAAGAACTTAGTTATCAAAAAAAAGTGCATTCTAAGGTAAATATTTGGAGATAGTTTAACTGTATGAGATGCCTTCACTGGGACAGTCTGTGGGAGTGCCCAACATATGATGCACAAACAATATACATACTCAAACACATAAAGACACAAATTTGAGTTCTCCCTTTTTTGCCCTGCAGAAAAGTAGGCTCTCTATCAGAAAGATAATAGCCATACTAAAAGAGGGTATTCTGCATGATGCTACTTTAAAACCAAACACAAATCAAACCACATGTGCACACACACCCTAAAGCTTCACTGGGATGTAAAAGGATAAGACATTTAACATTTCACTGTGGAACTCCTTGGCTTTAGAAGCTGAAGGCATACAGTTGGTGAGTACTTGGGAGAAGGCGGGAGGGCAGTCAACAGGCAAAATGACATCTTCATTCAGCACCTTGACTTACATTTAGTGCCAAAATAAGCAGTTGGTTCTTTGTGAAAACCTCATTATTCAAAGGTGTTCCTCTAGATGTATTAATTGAAGTGTACATCGGCTAAGGCAATTTACAGTTGGAAAAGTGTGTTCTCCTGTTTTTCCTACATTTAAAAGGGCCCATTAGATACAGAGCATAATTTCCCTCGTGTTGTGGATTGTAAATGCTGCAAAATGGCTGCTTTCCTTCCCTGTCATTCCTTCGTTTAAGACAATTATACTCACTAAAGCAAACACTTATGTCCTCAATCTTTCAGTGCAAAAATATTCCCTTTGAATTGGGTCATTTTGCATGTGTCTGGCAGCCATTTCCAGGGCTCAGCCAGTAACTCATTTCAAAGGCAAATGATAATTTGCAGATTCCATGCAATGGAATTGAAATTAGCCTTGTGTGTCCTAATATTTTGTACTCTGTCTGCAGCTGCCAAAAATGATCTCCTTTTCTTGATACTGAGCTAAATTGGGCTAAATCCAATTCAACAAAATGATGGTAAGTGCATTCGGAATGATTATTTAGAGGAATACCACACTGTCTTTTCAGAAACCTGAGGCACCTACAGGCAATGGATCCCAACCCTTACCTGTCTGGCAGGTGCAAAATGACTGGGAAGGAAGTAGATTTCCTACAGAAGAACAAGTAGCCTCTGTTGCATCATGAACCCTACTGCGAGCAAACGACATTCTTGGTGGATTGCCTGTCACTTCAAAATATGTGCACCCTGTGACTGAAGGTGATGGGCAAGACCTGAGAATGATAAGAACCTCAAAACCATTGGCTTGGTCCCAAAGAACTGGAATGTGCCCCTCCCTTGGTCCCTAAACAACCAAAAAATAAGAAGTACCACCATATTCAACAAATTCCAGTGCTAATAACATTAATAACAGTCAACATTCAATAATTCCTATTTTGTATCAGATGCTGTTCTAAGCTCATCACATGTACAAACATTTAACCCCCACAAAGTCTAATAATACAAGCACTATTCCAACAATGCCTCTATTTTACATATGGGGACACTGAGGCTCAGAGTAGTAAACCAAGGTGCTCAAGTTCATATACCTATTACCTTGCAGGGTCAGGATTCCAACGAAGGCAGCAGGGCTCTAGTATCTCAGCTCCTGACCACTTCACTGAGGTTACTGTGATTTTTCAGTGTCTGATAGTCCTTATTTGAGAAATGTTCCTTTAAATCTTTCTTCAAGCATTCCTGTTATTATTTAGGCTATTTCCCTGTTGGCATAATTCCATCTTGTTAATCTGCTTTTTTCCCTCCTCTTTACTACCTTCCAGATGATCATGTGTCAAGCACTACCATGTCATGAGCCTATTTCATTTAAACAAGGAGCACACTTAGTACTCATGCTCTATGCTGATTTGCTTAGCAGTTCTGATAAAAATCATATTTCTATCACTGGTGGGAGATAACTTCTAGTACACCTTTTTAAAAAACTGTTTATCCTTTTTTTCCAAACCTTGCCCACCTTCCCCAACCCCTACCCCAAGTTACTTTATATTAACCCCTAGTTATTTGACTTCGCATTCACCAAAAGTCATGGACTGTCATTTTCAGGTGGAATAATTGTAATAACTTCAATTTGTCCTTAAGAGGTACACTTTCCATCATTTCTCTTGATAGCAGTTTCTAAAATCTTAAGGTTCATTTAGTCAGCAAGCTAGCGGGCCTAAGTATTTCTCCGTCGTTCCTCGTATCTCCACCGGCACTTTGTAAGTACAGACTTCCTTACCTGAGCAACTACAACAGACCATTAACTACTTTCCTTACCTGTAATTATGTTACCTTTCAACTCATTTTTCACTCAGCTACTATAGTGATTTCTCAAAACACCCATTTGTCTTTATCATATTATGGCCCAGGACATACAGGATGGAGCCTGCATTCCTTTTGAGGAGACATCCGGCCTCATCTCTGCCCCCCATGACTTCCTCATTCCCGCTTACATCCTCCACATTCACTGCTATCTGCTTTATCTGCTGGTGCTGGCTCTTTTCTCTTCTGGAACAACTGCCCTTCTTCTTTACCTGGCAACTGTGAGACTTCTTCTAGGATGCCGTGGCTCTCCCTCCTAAAGATTCTCTCCTACAAATCACTCCCACTGGAATAGCTATTTCTGTGTTTCCCCCACTCATGCACTTACTACATTGATCTGAGATGATCTGTTTCTTTCCTCAGTATATCAGGTCTTAGTGAACCTTAGGTCCATTAGGTGTATTCACATTCCAGTGCTCAGCTCAGAGGGGGATGTCATAAATACGTGGGGAAGTGAACTGCGGTTTTCATACATTCTTCACCAGAGGAGACCAAGGTTTGATTTTTGTGAAGAGAATAGGAAGGTTGCTTCAGAGTTTCATCAGACTCTGTAATTTATTGTACATTTAAAAATTTTAGTTGCTTTAACAGAACTGTCACAGGACTAACTCACCCAAGAGAAGGCAACGAAACGATGATGCTGGAGGCCCATTCTATTTAAATTTAAAGCTCTTCTTGCCACGAAATGTCAGTGCTGATGCTATTAGGATCAGAGGCCCCACTTTTGCAGTTCTCCTGCTGGGCTGAAGTGAGCCACAAGTAGGTCAAGTGTCTCACTCCCTGAGTCAATGGCTCTGCCTGAAATAGAATGCAGATGGATAAATCTCTTCCCTCAAACATTGCTCAGACAAAGCCAGCAATTTGATGTAAGACCAAGCACAGCTAGAAATCAACATGGATGCCAGGGCACCTGTTGAGAAAAATAATATTTGGAGCAAAGATTTATGATGAAGGGAGGATGTGAACATATTCCAAGTAGTTTTCAAAGAATGCACTATCAATATTAGGAAAAAATAATTCAACTATATGTGCTTGGCCCTAACAGAATAAACTTGATCCATATATATGATTTAATTCATCTTCTACAAAAATGTTGCTGGGATCCTGTTGCCAATATTTAAAATAATCTTTTATGTGATGCTTTTTAAATGGCATGACTCAGGTGTGGATGTGAACTAAATTTAGTTTGCATGGAACAAATGAGAAGAAGTTGGCCTTCAGGGATCTGCTGCCTGCCTCTCTTTCATCCTTATCTCTTACCCCGGGTTGCCATGAAATTTAGATGGCAGCCACATCAACCCTTTTATTCTTACTACACTATCTTGTATCTATGTCCTAACTCATGCTGCTCTCCTTAGTTATTTGTCCTCATCCACCCTCTGTTCTCTCATAATACTCTATACAGTCCCCTGTTACCATATCTACCATGTTGAGATTTGGAGACATTTTTGACAGTCACAAGTGGATGGGGAGGCTACTGGTATGGGTAGAGGTGAGGGGTGCTGCTCAAGAGTCTACAATGCACAGGTCCAATAAAAAAAATTGATAATGTTGATGTTGAGAAACACTAACTTAGAATGCTACATCAAACAAACTGAGTGAATGTTTGAGGAAAGAAGGAAGTCTTAGGCTAAGGAATATGGTACATCTGGAATAACTATTTTTCTTCAAAGGAAGAATTCCTTTGCCATTCTACCTCTCTGTGCTTGTCTCTTCTCTCTTGGGAAAGTGCTATCCATTCTCCCATTTAGCAGCAATACATTGTAAAGCCTACTACTATATAACCATAGCTAAAAATATACTAAGTTCTTTGTTAACATATGCAAGGAACATATTTACCATGGACTTGAGCTATTGTAACAAACCAGACATGAGGAGTTTGTTTAGTTCTGCATATAGTGGTTCTAGTGTACAAGTCTGAAAATATATTTTTTTAAAAAATGGATCCCAGTTTTGCTTAGAAATTACAGCATTATCAAAACTATCTAGCTAATCAGATGCTTAGAAGAATGAAAAATCACAGAGCAGAAAATTTATGTGTCAATACATCCTCCAATTGAAATGATCTTAAGGGATTATACAGGCCTCCCCGTCTTACATGCTTATTTGAAGATCAAGGAGGAAAGTGGGAAATTGACACCAACCTTGATAACTAGAATTCTGGGTTTAAAAAAGCCTTTTAAGTTTGTCTAATTTTATTCTTCTATTAAATGGCTTTTAATACACAAGAGAGAGCTATCTCTCTACTGTCCCTTCCTGGATATAATTCTTAAGCCCTTTCAGGCCATGAGAACACTAGTGGCTACCTCTTAGCTCTGCATCAGCCATGTCGGAAATGGAAAATCCCATAGAGATTAAAAATGCCAAGCCGGGGTGGATATGGAGGGTGGGGTTATTTGGGATTGGGAGGGGAGGGAGAGACCTAAGAATCTGAGATGCCTTAAACTGACATAACTGCCCATCTTTTCCTGCCTGCTCTTTCCAGTCCTGCTTACAAAGGGCCATATCTCCATCTGGGCAACTCATAAAAGCCATCATCTAAGGGGATATAGGAGGTCAGAAGGTTCAGCCCCATCTGCAACCCAGGTTTTTCTCTAGAGGGAGGAGAGAACACTCAGTTTATTTGCCTTCTTCAAACATCAGCTACTCAGTGAAACAAAACTGACACATCTAAAATTTTCCAGGAGCATAAAAATCTCAAGTTCTAGTTATCCTAAATGGTGATGGGGTAAAGGTGAAAGAAAAACTTTAAAACAATCATCCAATCTAATTAATAACAAAGCTCTAGAAATAGAAGAAAATAAATGCATACAAATGAAATTATCTTAGTAACAAAAAACCTGAAATGGAGTCCCCACATTTAATTTTGCGTTAAGAGAAATGATAACCCTATCAAGTGATGATATCACTAAGTGAAATTCCTAGAGCAATGTGAAGACTTTGCTTTGCTTTTGCTTTCTTTCCACAGAAAGATAGATCAGTTTTATGTACTCAATTTTTCTATCTACTCTTAAGAATTTCTGTTTAAAAATGAATTGTTGTACAGCTATCTTGCTGATATTTCTGTTAGTAGGAGAGTGTTCTAATACTTCCAAGTAGAAGTAGGCATGCCATCTTTGCCAAGATTACCTGTTAGAGGCATGTGGGCCTTGCATGACTGCATATTTAGTGTCCTTAGGCAGGAATATGACACTATTTGCACTTTAATCCTGCCTTTTTTCCAACAGTGCATGTGTCATCTAAAGGAGTGAGTCTGGATTACACCACCTTCAGTCTTTTGGATGGCTGTGCATTCTTGATCTTAGACTCACACGGTCAGGCTGAGGTCGTACTCTTTAGCTTTATGAGTAAGAAGTATCTGGATAATGACGCATGGTAGTTTTCCCTGTCCACTAAACTAAATTCCTTATAACATACAACAAAGCACACATCCCATCACCAAATGTTTGATTAAGCTATGGAAAAACTAAAATGATTACTTTATAGTGATGTTCTTTGCTTTGAAAGGAATGATTGTGCAAGACTGGTATCTAAGAATTTTCTCTGGGTAGTTGGCAGACCCTACATGTAAGGAATTTGAGTGGATTGATATGCATTTTCTTGAGAATGATTTTTTTTCTTAGCCTACTAAGGATATTTCATGTGAATACAGTAATTACATAATTTACTATTCAATAAGAGATGGTTATGTCTGGGATAATGCTCAAGTAGAGGGGACACTTGGACAGCAGATACACACTGAGACTGCCTCAGGCAAGTTGAAACTGTAGGTCATCCTACAGAAGAGCAAATGGGATGGGAGACATGGCACACTACTCCAGACATGTATTTTAAATGAGAGGTGTGGCAGAAGATTGCATCTTCTATTCAATAAAGGCACCGAGTTTTTGCTGCTGTTGTTTTTAATAAAATCTATGCCTGTGAATTGTTTTGGTTGCTTGAAGAGAAAGTGAGGGCAAAAAACAAATGGAACCCAGTATGTCTGCTTACTTACCAAAGCATGGGGCATCATTGAAAGTCTAAGAAAGGTCTTTACGAGTATCTGAGATCAGTTAGCTCAACTGGGAAAAATTCTGAAAGATGAGGCAAAAGAAATACATTCTTAATCACAGTCCAAAGAACACACTGCCAACTTGTGTTCAATGCCAAAGTAAAAGTGGGATTACAGTCTTGTTATTTTTACTTTGTCAACCATGGGATTATCAGTGAACTCTCATTCCATTCTGTTCCTTTTTGCAGGACTGTAAGATGTATCACTGATCGAAAACACTTATAAATCTTACTCTGCACTGATTATTACCTGCGGTCATCGTGTTGAAATTCTTAGCATCTTTAGAACTTTAGTCTGAGTACTTGAAGATACAGGTGTTTTTTACCTGTTTTTATGGTTTTGCCAAGGGAATGAAAGCCACTCAAATGGCCAAATGGCCAGAATTTTCATAGTGACAGAGTAAAAAAGGGAACTAAACAACCCTTCATTCCTCATATTTTTGGTTCTTTTAATCCTGCTTTTTGGAACCCAGTTTCACACAGTTGCATGTATTTATGTTTTAGAACCTCGGCTATGAAATGGTTCAGAATGTCTCTATAAGGTAGGCAAATCAGTTTCAAAACAGTATGTTAAAAAAAATCTGGGGGGCCTGGGTGGCTCAATCAGGTAAGCATCTGACAGTTGATTTCACCTCAGGTTATGATCTTGTGGTTCATGAGATCAAGCCCCATATCAGGCTCTTCAATGACAGTGTGGAGCCTGCTTGGGATTCTCTCTCTCTCTTTCTCTCTGCCCCTCCCCCACTCACTTACACACTCTAAGTAAATAAATCAACATTTTTTCTTTTAAAGCTAATAGCTTATGAACTGCAAACAGGAATGGTGAATGCATCAATGGATATTTTCAAGAAGGTGGTAGGGCCTACGGCCTGATGAATCAAGCAGATAAATCTGGTCAGGATCGTCACCCTTCCCTCTCCCAAACGGTTATATCAATTTAGTTCTCTTTATCTTGAAGGGACTCTCTGCACAGTCCATTTTCATGAGTTCTGCCTGGGGTGTCATCCCTGTTTTCAGAGCATATGTGCTGAATTCTGCAGACTCGACCCCCACCTTATGTATCTCTACATGTTTTACAAACTTAGAATGGCATTTGGGTTGCTTGGCTCCAAACCTCACTTGGTGATAATGACAACAGAGTTGCTGCCGGAGAACTATTGTGAGCTTCTTGTTTGCAATCGAGTAGGAGGTGGCACCTGCTAGGCAGGACAGCTCAGGGACAGCAAGGACAAGGAGGCACTCCCCCACACATTTCTATTTTGAATGAGTCTTTCTCATGCACAGAGCCTATCAAAGCAGAGTTCTCTGCCCCTTGTTGTGTTCACCAAGCATTACATGGAGGTTTTCAGAGGAGCCAACTCAGTGCTGACAAAGAGAAGAGAGTAGCCACTGACTTAAAATTTTATCAATTATCTCCTTAATTATGGAACATGTATCACCCTGGTCCTTACATGCTCTCTCAGACCAAAAATATACTGAAATATATAAGGTCCAAATATGCCAAGAGCAGACACCTTTGGATAAAGATGTCCCATAACGACTATAATGTTCTGATGTGCCTCCTAACATCATGCCCATCTGCGCAAAAGGCATCCTGGAAAGCGTGTGCAATATCAGACACAGGGTGGCATCAAGGAAAGGTTGGAAGTGCAGGTCAAGTTCTAGAGTGGGCAAACCGAAACTGGATTAAATGAATGCAACAGTGTATTTATCTAAAAATGAAATAAAAATTAAATGCTAACATGGAGTGAAGGGGCCTCACGCTGCAAGACCAGGCTGCACTAATCATGAAGAGAGGGCTAGGCCAGGTGATAGACTGGATGGGCATAAGGGAAACGACAGCCTCACAAAGGACTGAAGGAGGTTTTAGGTCAAGGTGAAGAGAGGCCATCATTGTATAATTTACATTTGCCTCAACAAAAGCTTATGAAGCTTTCAGAATTATGTGGAGTCATCAACACATGTACGCACACATCCCGGCAGCAAGCAGTCTGGTTTCTCATTCCTTTTAAATTTTAGATGCTAAAAGTCTTCACAGGTGGAAAATCAACCACCACATTTTTTAGAGGACTAGCCATCCTTCAATGTCTGGATACGCACCCAGCCAAATGCATTCTTCACACAACTCTAGTTTATGCCACAACACGTTGCATTGCCTCTCCACACCTGTGGAATGCATTTGCCACTTCCATTTTTACTGATGAAGATAACTACCCCTGTGGCGTGATCTGCCAATTAAAACTTTAGGAGAAAATGGTAATTAGAATCCAAGACCTGACTTGCTTTCTTTTGGCCCTGCCTATTGCGTTGGGCTGTACCATTCACAGTCCTAACATTTCCAGAACTTAGTAAACTGTGATAGGAGATGGAAAGAAGTACTTTCTAGTTTATTTTTTTAGAGATTTACAGCAGATTAAGAATGACCAAGGCCAGGTATGTTTTACAAGTTCAGAGAACACTACTTTGTTGCTGCTCTCTGAATGAGGACGCTTCTGTAGTTCAGGTCTCTGGCTCTATTTTTCTGTGTCCTCCCTTCCTTGCTTTGTTCATTTCTTACACGTATGCCCTTATGGGAACAAGAAGATGAGGAAGAGGAAACATCTTTGATGTTTTCCTTTGAAAATTCACATCGGTGTTAAGCTCTTTACTCCACCGGGATCTGAAGGTCTATGAAACAGTGTCTTTGGAAGGGAGGATCCACAGGGAAACATCTACTGGATGTCCTGGTAGTCATTCGACAGGCCACATAATTGTGCTACAAATCAATATATCATGCCTCTAACGTAGCAAAGCTCACAGCCGGAGATAGAAGTTCCTGTGAGGAAATGCTCTTTCCAGGAAATGGAGCTGAACAAGCCCACTGAGAATGAAGAGTGGGAATGGCAGGGAAGCTGCTTTTCTGCTCTGAGTGGTAATAACTGCAAACCTAGACCCAGGGTTCCCTGGGGGGGGAGGGGGCAGACTGCTATGACACTCGTCCCGCTGTTCCACACTTGCCCACTCAGAGACTGCCTCTCGTTTGAAGGGGTGTGTGCTGGGTTTTATATCGAATAACTTCAATTTCCTCTGTTTCTTTTAATGGCTATCATCTTACATTTCCCCCAGGGTAGTTTCTACTGCTCTCATGGTGTGATCATCTTAATTTCACACTGATTCTAAACTGAAAATAGGAAATGTCTTAGGTTTAATTTGTTTAAAAAGGCTTCTTTTTAATTCTCAACATTTCTCAGTATTTGTTTTTCCATGGGTAGCCAGAACATTTAGTGGAAAAAAAAATGTGTTTGGATGGGCTAGTTGGTAACATCAAATTAGGGGTCTAAATCATCTTAAGGCACTTATTCCATTACTCTACTCTCTATTGTGATTTATTAATATGCAGTTAATTTATTGGCTTGTCTAGTGCCCAATGTATGCATAACTAAAATGGGCACCATTCTGCTTAGTATGATAAAATTATGTTAAGTCAGATATTGCCAAGAATTTGCAAAAGATAATCAAAGAGAAGGTTACAAAAAGGTTAAGAGCATATAAGAAGAATTACTAAAAAATTGTATAATTGAAAAAACTGGGGGAAGGGGCATATTTCAAGGACTCAATATGCTTTTCAAATTATAGTCTTTGAAAGTTCACAGTGGAATTTAACAGACCTGTCTCAGATACTAATGTATTACATTTGTGCAGGACTGGTTAGGATTCTAGCTGGAAAAGAGTCAGTTCATGTTGTAGTTCTGAGGTGAAGTAGTTGGAAGCCAATCTCATGATCATACGCATACAAGTTCTACCGGTATGGGCACTGTTGTGATAGCCTACATAAGGTGTATCATAGCAGACGAAGCAGCAAGTCACTGACAGGAAGAAAACAAGGCCAGACCAATACACAATCATGTCAGTTCACAAGAACTTTTCAAAGGGCTAATATGCTGGGGTTTTCATTATTGCCAGTGGGGAGTCGTACTGGCCGTCTTGTTCATATTGGTGACATTCATATCAAACACTCAGTGTCACAAGAAGGTAAAATATTGCAAAATGACTGTCCTGACGAGGATGCATTCCTACAGTTGGAATCTATTTCCCAATGGATTATAAGGGATTAAGTATTAAAAGTAAGGAGTGTTCCATCCTCATTTTCTTCTTATCGAGGAGCAGTATCAGATAGAACTGAGGTTTACATTCTGTTTCTGCCATGCCCAGTGTGACCTTGAGCAAAGCCCTTAACCTCTCTGAGCCTTAGTTTTTCTCACCCATTAAATGAAAATAATGATGTTTCGCAGAGTTAATATGAATTTAGCAGTTTTGAACCCATGATACAGGTTCAATAAACAATGGTACTTCCTAGGAATTAGATTCAATATATCTAACTCCATAACTATAACTATTGTGAGGTAATCTAGGGGCACCTGGGTGGCTCCGTGAGTTAAGCTTCTGACTTCAGCTCAGGCCATGATCTCACAGCTCATGGGATAAAGCCCCATGGCAGGCTGCGTGCTGACAGCTCAGAGCCTAGACCTGGAGCCTGCTTCAGATTCTGTGTCTCCTTCTCTCTCTGTACCTCCCCCGCTTACTCTTTGTCTCTCTCTTTCTCTCTCAAAAATAAACATTAAAAAAAAACTTTAAAAAATACTGTGAGATAATCTAGATTCTGTGAAAATAGACGAATAAGACATAGATTCTGCTTTTGGGAGTCTGCAATTTAGTGCAATGGAAGAAGAATGCACAGACTAAAATGATTAGTGTCCAAAGTGAAGTATAAACACAGATGCACTGGAACACTGATCATGGAGCAATTTGTTCTGATGGGTGGGATTGGACAGGACTTCACTGAGGAGGTGGCATTTCAAGTGATATGTGAGTAATGGATATGTATTTTTCCCTAGTTCAATCTGTCAGCTCAACTTATTCCAAATCACTTTGTCATGATAATTACGGTGGCAGTGAATGGCACACCCTAGACTGAATGTCTAATTTGGGACAGGAGATAAAAAACATATTCCTTCTTCCATATATTTTGGCTACTTAATCACTACAATTTTTATTCATTATCCAGGAAGTAATGTGGGCTTGAAGAGAAAAGATGCTCTACAGAACCATTTTTGGAAATAGGAAAGAAAATAACTCCTGATTCCCATCCAAAATACACTACCATCTAATTCTCTATTTCCAGCAACTAGCCAACTCAAAAGCATTACTTTGAAACACTGGTTTACATAGTAAATAGGAAGGCAAGGTGGTAAACAATAATAACTAATATTAATAAAGTACCTACCACGTATCAGATACTCTTCTATGAATTTTAAATACATTAATTTATTTAATCCGCACAGAAGTCTATGAATTAGACATCATTTTGATGCCCATTTTGTTGTTGAGGAAGTCGAGGCATGAAACTGCAATAACTATTCCTGAGATCACAGAGCTAAGTAGAAAAAGATAGGAGCTTGCAATGTGGGAGACTTAGTTTCAGATCTGTTCTAACTAACTAGCTAAGACACCTTGGACCTTGGTTTTGTTTTTTTTTCCTTTGGCATAGAAATTTGGTGAATTCTCTAAGTTCTTCTAATTGTGCCAAACTATTTGTAATCCTTGTTTCAAACACTTAGGTATTTTAGATATGGGCATACTTATTCATTTTATATTTTAATGTAAAGTAATTTAACTTAAAGTAGTTCTTCAGCTTTCTTTGCCTTCCTGTTTTGTATAATTAAGGGCATCAATGCAAAAACAGTTTTACAAGACGAAAAAGTAATAAAAACTTGAGATGGGAAATGGTGGAAGAAGGATGAAGTGGAGAAGGCACTTATGGCAACGAATCTAAGTCACACCTATTGTTTTCCTGCATCTCTGCTCCATATTTGTTTGCCCACATGTTCCCCTGCTTCAGAGTGGCCTCTAGAATGAATTTTTATACTTCCATCCAGTAACATTTAAAGAATCTTAGTTACCATAGATCACTATGGTCATTACATTATCTTTAAAATTAGGTCCTTTTTTTCATGATCTTAAATAGACAAGTTAAGCAATTGAATTTTTATATTTTCTAAGAATGAACAATTCAAACAGAAATCTGAAGGGGACAGATGAAAGATATATGCATGACTAGGAAACATGAAACAAATGCTTGAGTCAAAATGACACCCTCTCTTCTAGTCTTTGGTAGAAGGCTTCACGTCTGGAAGATGGAGGAAGAGGAAAGGAACACCTGAGTCTGGGTGCAGTCTAGCTGGGAGCCAGCCTTCCTGCATCCTGGGCTGAGCTACGTAGCCCCTGGCTTCCCCCAAACATGCTGTGCTGTAAAAAAGAAGCCCAGAGAATTGATGGGCCAGGTTTTCTCTCTCTGTGACTCCATGAAGTCTTTTTCACTCACGTAGTAAGATTTCTCCTCAGAAGAGCTTTAGAATAAAGCACAGTTTGAAAACAAAAGGTTGGATGTGGCCCTAAACAAATATGTGAGATTTGGAGAGGAAATCTAAACTTGCCGAGGGGCATGACTTCTTGCCAGGCTGTTCTGAAAAGCCCTCATTTTTCCTTAGCTTTACTAAGTCACCTCTCCTTTACCAAGACAATACAGTTGATCCAAATTCTTGACATCTTATGTTTTAACAAAGAGTCCCTTCTGTGGCCTACACTTAAATGTACTTCTCCCTTAAATAATCCAAATTATAGGGATGGAATCATAATCCTCTCTTTTTAATCATGTTGCTTTCTCTCTGACATGTCTGGCTTCCATAAGACCATTCTCCCAATTTATATCATTCATATTTTATATTCTCTCCTACTTGTCAGTCCACTTTTGAATAGGCAGGCCAACTGTCCCTTCTCTTTGTGATTCACTACTGTTACCCTCCCTGTCCTCTCCGATGCTGGTACACTTTTAAGTTCTGGGCTTCCCCATCCAGGTTATATTCCATTCCTCACCACAGTGCTGGGGAGGGATTGTGTTTTATGCATCTAGTCAATTGGTAGCTGCTCATAAATTTGGAGTGATGAGGAATGTCATCAGTGTAACATCCATAGTCACTCCATGAACTCATAAGGCACCTGGGCCCTTCTAGGGTTGGATGTAATTTTCCACTTCAGCTGGCAGTACACTACATGCACAATACCCCTGGGCTGTGGCCACATCAGTAATGGGGGTGGAAGTGGGACCAACCCAATTGCAGGGCTACTGTAACTTTAGAGCCCTTGTACCAATTACATTTATCATGTTTTGATGAGAGAAGGGGGAGAGATAGGCAAGTCGTCAAATTCTACTTAGTCTGACATCCCACCTCTATACTGTACCTCATGAGATGCTCTAAAACTCTGGCTTACTGCCATCACATCTGTTTCTCTTCTATTTTTGACCCTAATGCTTTAAATCTCCTACAACCACTAGCAGTAGAAATGGCAGTCAAGCTACCCAATTAGTTGGCTTCTTTCTTTTCCTTCCTTCCTTTTCTTTGCTTTTTTCTTTCCTTCATTTTCCTTTCCTCGTGACGGAATGTGGAGGGGTGCCTGGGTGGCTCAATCAGTTGGGCAGCTGACTTTGGCTCAGGTCATGAACAAAGGCGGTCTGTGGGTTCAAGCCCTGCATCAGGCTTTGTGCTGCCGGCTGGGAGCCTGGAGCCTGCTTGGGATTCTATGATTCCCTCTCTCTCTGCTCCTCCCCCACTCAATCTCTGTCTCTAAAATAAAATAAACGTTTAAAAAATTTTTTTAAAAAAGAATGTAGAGGGGCACCTGGGTGGCTTAGTCGGGTTAAGCGTCCGACTTTCGCTTAGGTCATGATCTCGCAGTTCGTGGGTTCGAGCCCCGCGTCGGGCTCTGTGCAGACTGCCAGCTTGGAGCCTGGAGCCTGTTTCAGTCTGTCACTCCCTCTCTCTCTGACCCTCCCCTGCTCGCACTGTGTCTCTCTCTCTCTCTCCTAGAAATAAATAAAACATTTAAAAAAATAAAAAAATAAAGAATGTAGAATACCTTTTCTTACTAATAATTCAAAGATTCATTCTATTTCACATAAGCTTGTAGTAAGCTATTTTTATACTTGTAGTTGCAATATATTCTGTTTCACATGACTTGAAATCAATGTGTCTTTTGCTTCAGTGACTGTCCCTAGCATTGCATATTTCTGATACAAGGTCAGTTGTGTGAAAAGGAGATTCAAGGAGGAGAGACACAAGTTCTCAACTAAAGCTTTGTAAAATCCTAGAAAGTGTTCAAATAGCCGCTTCTGTAGATACTCATATCCTCTCACATTTCAGGAATGTCTTCCATCTTTAAAGACCTTTTATTTATTTATTTATTTATTTATTGTTTTATTTATTTCTAGGAGAGAGAGAGACAGCGTGAGCAGGGGAGGGTCAGAGAGAGAGGTAGTCACAGACTCTGAAACAGGCTCCAGGCTCTGAGCTGGCAGTCAGCACAGAGCCCGACACGGGGCTCGAACCCACGAACCGCGAGATCTTGACCTAAGTGAAAGTCGGACGCTTAACCGACTAAGCCACACAGGCACCCCTTTAAAGACCTTTTAAGACATAAATCATTTAACAGTGCAATAGTAATACCTTCCTGTTATATCTGTTAAACAATATAGGAATCCACAAAAAAAGCTAACACACTCAGTCACAGCCCTGATTATCCATGTCCATGAGTCATCAACAGGAAAAGGTTTATGCTTATTTTTTTCATAACTTTCTCTAAAATTACATTACTAATTATATTATATGAATATTCACAAATATAAGGAATTTACATTCTTTCTGCTTGGATTTTGGTTTTAGTTTTACAAATATGGAATTATACACATGTGTACATGTATGTACGTGTGTGTGTATGTGTGTGTGTAATTTATCCAACGATTTCCCTATTCATGGACATTAGGTGAATTTCTGGGAGGGGGGGCAGTGTAACTTGCTGTTTTAATTGCAGGCCATGCTACAATAAGCATCCATCAATATGTGGCCAGTTTTAAAAATCCTTTCTTGCCTGGTTTCCAGATTTGAGTAATATACTTAAGAAGCTGGCCTTTTAAAGACTCTGTTATTTTTTCCTTATATACAAAAACTTAATAATATCAAATCTGTGACTTTCTTGGGAGAAAACTGTAGCAGAGGATAATATGACTTAAAATCTTAAAATTTTATTTGTATACACGCCTTATTTTTAAAAGTTTATTCCTTTATTTTGAGGAAAAAAGAGCATGCATGCACATGAGCAGGAGAGGGGCAGAGAGAGGAAGAGACAGAGAATCCCAACCTGTCAGCTTGGAGCATGCTGCAGCACCCGATCCCACAAATCCTGAGATCAGGGCCTGAACCCAAGTCAAGAGTCCAGTGCTTAACTGATTGATCTAGCCAGGCATCCCTTCACAACTTTTGTCTTAGGACAAATTACTGCAGAGTCCCACTTTCCACACCTCATTTTTTGGTTTGTTTGTTTTGTTTTGTTTTTTTGTATTTTGTTTTTTGCTTTAAATTTCCTGAAAATAGAAAAAATAGATTTTGGAGATGGTAATAAATTATATGTTTAAACTCTGAACATGAAGACAGAATGTTAACTAAATAGGAATAAATATATTAATGCAAGAAACCTAAAATTGTCTAAAAGCAGATGTCAAAGATTTATTCAGCCTACAAATATATACCTAATTATATTTGGCTTTATTCAATCTTGCTTATTGCATACTGCATGAGAGATTGCTGTGTGTTGGGAACTCTTCTATAAGGAACCCATCAGCAGAGATGAGAACTATCTCAGTTCTCCATCTAAATTTAACTTGACTACATCAACCAAATGTCCACTTCACTCAGCCTTGTTCTATTTTCAATCAATGATTAGGTGAATGACTTATTTTATCATTAATACCCAATGGAAGATCAGACTTACTCCTTAGGTACTGAATAGCCCAGCCTACAAAGGAGAGTACCTTTGACCTAAATAGCAGCATAATTATCCCTAATTAACTGTTTAGACACAGATGGGCCTAATGTGAAGTCCTTGCATAGTCTAACCTAAAATCTTAGATTGCAGCCAGGAATGAATGTTTAAGAGCTCTAAACCTAAGCACTTATCACAGCAGTACCGAACTAATCTTCACTGAATGCCCATTAGATACCAGGCATTGGTCTAAGGGATTGTGTGAACTTACATAATTCTCACAACAAACTGATTGACATCACTTACTATCATCATCTACATTGTATAGACAATGAAGTTGAGGCTCAGAGAAATTAAACTCGCCTTAAATCACAGAGTTTAGTCACCGTGGGAGAGCTAAGTGTTAAACCACAGTTCAGGCTCTTTCTGCAAAAATTACAAGGTTCAGTAGAATGACTGGTAGCTGCTGTAACAAGTAAATCCACAAACATGTGACAGCTCAGACACAATCGGTACTTATTTCATGTGTACCAAGCAACAGTCCAAGGCAGATGGTTCTGGGTATGGGCAGCTTCCTCAACAAGATGATTTTAGGACTTCAGCAACTTCCATCTTGTGTTCTGCCAATCCTTAAGGACTCATTTTTACCAGAAGAAGAAAAAAGAAAGAATGGTAATGGAAACCTAAGAAGTTTAAATGGAATAAGCCTCGAAGTGGCACAGACCACCCAGGGCTTGATTTCCCTGTAGAGGAGGTTGGGCAATGAAGTCTAACTATGCATCTAGAAAGAAGAGAAAGCAAATTTTGATGAACAGATTCTCTGCCACAACCTCAATTTTTGCCCAGAAGGAACTGGCAAAATATCTATGCCATGGGGTATATGGAAACAAAGACATAGAAAACAGAGCCATGTCCTTCACGAATTTATAATTTAATTTGGGAACAAGGAACTTAATCTATAATGAAAAATAACAGGACAGGTTGACACAATAGGAACCAACTGGGATAAAGGAACTTAAGGAAGGGAAATGTGATTATGGATGGTATTACAAAGGATCTGAGTTATGTCCTGAAGAGAAAGAGCAAGGAACCTTTGGTTCCAGAGGGGAAGACAAAGACACTTAAGGTGAAGAAACAGTCTGTATTTGGACTGGAGGCCTCAACTTTACACTGAGAAGGGCAACTGAACAAAAATAGGAATATGGAGGCAATTTTGTATGAATATTATCGCTTAATGGCTTGTTTTAGGTAATCTGTAGGACAGTGTATCACTGATACACTCTGAATCATACTCTGTTCTTCCTGATCTAGAGTCGTCATTATGACTTAACCAGAACCATGCAATTTTGCTGTGGACAGAAATAGCTTTATCACTTTGTAAAATTGTCTATTTTTGCTCCAACAGATAAAGCTCTTCTTAGTATCCATGTGCCTCATTTTATTCTAGGAAATGAGAATGGTGCAAAGACCATCAAATGCACAAATATCCTAAAGGCTTTTTCACTGGTAACTCAATGCCTGTATGTGTTAGTAAGTAAGTGGAGGTGGAAATATCCACTTCATCAAGAAATGGTATAAAACCTTTATTCACCATAGGAGGGAGTCCACCAATACAGAACATTTTGCTGTCCACTATCCCAGACACAGAAAAAGGAAGCTAAGGGAAGACACCTCTTAAATATACCACTGGATCAGAAGAGAGGAAAAAGGTTAGAATCATGGACAGTGGGGAATTAACAAAATTTGGAGCAATCCGGAGAGTCCCTTTGTGATTCCTGATGAGAGGGGGTGAGCATGAGGTTCTACATCTGTGCCATTCACTGGATCATGCTCTACTCCAGGGCCCGCTAAGAAGGAGAGCCATCTCCCCAGTGTCTATCTGGTTCCTAAGTTGTATCTACTCCTCTTTAACAAATCAAATCAGCAATTCCAACAAATACCCTTTATTCCAGTGGGAACAGACTCAGGTCAGACATCAGAGATAAGACTGAGGCTGTGTATGTGAATAAAAATATTTGCTTAAGGAACCCACATGGTGGATCTTAGTTAATATCAGGCATTTCTACACGGTTTCCTCTAAAAGCAATGATTCACCAATGTGTTTGCACTGACCCTGTGCTTGCGCCAGCACAGTGACTTCTGGTTAAGTGGGACTTTGAACATAGAAGGTACCTTCAGGGCAAATCAAAAAGAAGAGGCATAAATGGATAAAAAGCTGGGACTTTGTGTCTCAAATCATAGTAGTCTCTGAAGACATTTGCTTACTTGACAAATAGTAATTGAGCTCCTGTTATGTGTCAGTCAGGGCAATTTTAACTCTTCTTATATAGTGTTGTACAAATGAAAGTCTCAGCACTCACAGGACACACAGTTTTATGGGAATGACAGACAAAAATCAGTAAACAGACAAAGAGAACACAGAGTTAGCTTGTGATAAGTGCAGTAAAGACAAACAATAGAGTGCAGGTGCTTCTTGGGTGGGAGGGGGAGCTACACAGAGGGAGTAGTAAGGAGAACTCTCTGAAGGAGATGACATTTAAACTGGGGTCCTGGAGGATGGAAAGGAGAAAAGGTGTCCACCACCCAAAGAGAAGAGTTCAGACAAGAAAGAGATCAAAAATACTCAACTACCAGTAGACAACCAGCAACCACATTGCTGGAAATTTGTTGTTGTTGTTGTTTAAATGTGTTTATTTTGAGAGAGAGAAAGACAGCACAAGCAGGGGAGGGGTAGAGAGAGGGAGAGAGAAAGAATCCTGAGCCAACGTGGTTCAAACACACAGACGGTAAGATCACGACCTGAGCCAAAGTCAAGAGTCGGATGCTTAACCAACTGAGCCACCCAGGCATCCCTGCCACAACGCTTCTGATGTTCAGTTTTATGTGCTACTTTAGCTAGGGCTATAGTCCCCAGTTATTCAAACATTAATCTAAGTAACGTGAAGGCATTTTGTAGATGTGAGTACTGTTCATAATTAGTTGACTTTAAGTAGAGGCCCAATTTGCTCAGGTGAAAGGCCTAAGAGCAGAACTGAGGCTTCCCCAAAGAAGAAAAATTCTACGGCCTGCAGCTCTGGCTTGTGCCCGAGACTTCCAATTTGCCCTTCCTTCCCCACAGATTTCCAACTTGCCTTGCCAACTCCACAACTGCATAGCCCAAATTCCTTGCAATGAATCCCTTAATATAGATTTCCTTTTGGCTTTGTTTCTCTGGTTGAACCCTAATCAATACAGGATCTTGCAGCCCTCAAAGAGGGCCCGCCATTATTCCTTTAGTTGCTCGGTAGCATGAAAGTCCGGGAGATTCTAGGAAAGGGGCAGGTGGATGTACAGGGGGCTGTGCAGGGGCACGGGGTAGCAGTACTTACCAATGGGCGGGGGGAGAGGCAATTCACCGTTTTCACAACTAGTATAGTTTATTGGATCACGCAGGCTGATCATTAGCAAAAGTTCCAGAAAGGGTGAAGAGAATATGTGAAAACTCTAAAACCAGAAAGTATTTGGAATCAAGGAACTAAAAATAGAACAGAGACGCTGGATACAGTGGCCAAGAGGGAGAGTGGAATAAAACAAAGGAAGACAGGGTCAGGGGGTGCAGGTATGGTTCAGTACAATGGGTTTTGTTTAAAAGCTCATGGAGGCTTTTCAGATAGATGAGAGTCGGCTCAGCGGGGAACAGATTACCCTGGGGTTATGTTGAAGCTAGACAACAAGAGTGTACACTTTACCCCTGAACAGCATGGGGGTCAGAGGCACCAAGGCCCATGCAGTCAACAATCTAAGAATTTTGATTCCCCCAAAACTTCTACTAATAGCCTCGTGTTGACTAGACTTTATCAATAACATAAACAACTGATTAAAACATATTTTGTATGGCATATATTATATATACTGCATTCTCACAATAAAATAAAATATTAGGAAAATCAGAGGAGAAATTACATTCACAATATTGTACTGTAAGAAATCGGGATCTAGTAGTCAGTGAACCAGGTGGTAGCCCTCTAGGTGTGTCTCTTGCTTCAGCAGTGTCCGGAAGGAACAGACGGACCCCAGGACGCCGCTTCCTCCAGCCTCCCACCACCCCGCAACCTCTTTTCCAGTCGCAAGCAACCTTCGGAACCACCTTCTCCGCCATCCTGTGGCTCCCCGTAGAGCCAACACCGACTTCCGCACTTCTCTCCTTTCTTGCCCACCAGCACGAGCTCCCACATTCGTCAGAATTATGCCACCCGGGGGGCGGGGGGCGGCCGTGTCCACCGCCTGGTCCCCCCGCCTCTGCGCACCTCACCTCTGGCTGGGCTGCTGTTTTCCACCCGGAGGGCGAGGCTCTGTGCGCGCAGGCTGCCTTGCGAGCTGGCTGAGAAGCTCGGGGTCCCCGGCGTCGATGGAAAGCGCCAACCAGGCCGGGCCACCGCGCTGCTTCCAGGACGTACAGAAGGCGCGCACGTGAGCGGGGTCGAACCCCGGATGCCAAGGAGGCCCTCGCGGGGGAGGAACCTGGATCCGATCCTTTGAGTCAGCCGACCCGGCGTCTGCCCACTCCCACCTGCGTCTGCTGACCATCTGCCGGAGCTTGGCCAGCGGCGCAGGTGCGGCCTCTCGGGAAGATGGACACCACCTGCCTGACCCCAGGTGGCTCCCCCTCAGGCACCGCGGGGAGGCTCCTGAGCCCACCGCCTTTCTCCCAGGGGACCCCTGTCCCCTTGCTGGTGTCAGGGCTTCTGCCTGGACCTCCTCCTGAGGCCACCAGGCAGCTCTTCAACCACCCTGGAGCCCTCTCCCAAGCCATTGACCAAATGGAAACAATAAAGCTTTTTGCAGAAAACAAATATCCAGGGGTACCTGGGTGGCTCAGTTGGTTAAGTGTCCCACTTTGGCTTAGGTGGTTCGTGGGTTTGAGCCCCCCGTCGGGCTCTGTGCTGACAGCTCAGAGCTTGGAGCCTGTTTCAGATTCTGTGTCTCCCTCTCTCTCTGACCCTCACCCTGCTCACACACTCTCTCTCTCTCAGAAATAAATTAAAACAAAACACACACACACACACACACACAAACAAACAAAAAAAAAACCCAACAAATATCCATGTATCAGTGAGCCCAGAATTCAAAACCATGTTGTGTTCAAGGGTCAACTACATGCAGTGGTCTAGGCAAGAGATCATGGCATCCCGGACAAACTTGACAATAGTAGGGATGCAGAGGAACTGGGTGGTATATTTGGAAAATGATACTGAGTGCTTGCTGATCAAAGGAGGGGTACTGAGGGATGAAGCTGAAGACCCCAATTCTACAGTGGGTGGTAAAGAGATGAATATTTGTGCTCACCACAGGAGGCTTTCCCCCTCACAGCTGATAATCCACCAGGTAGCATGAGGGGTTGTGTTGTTGAGGTTAGGCGGCTGTGACGAGACTGGATCTAGGACTCTGACACCAACATCTGGGGATTATGAGACAGAGATTTCACTTCTACTTCTTTTTTCCACTGATTCTTGCCCACGCCCTTGTTTTCCTAACCCATTTCCTCCTGCCTTGCGTGTCAGGTGCTCATTTCCCCGGTGTGATTTCCATGTTGTTGTGAAGGAATGTGTTGTATATTTGATTGCTGTGTGTGTTTTATGCTATGGAAGTTTTGAAACACTAAGGTTGTTTTTATATGACTGTAGACATATTGGGCCAGGCCCAAGAAATGTGTTTTGCTCATCTTCATAGAGTTTGTGTTTGTACAAAATGAGGAATGGACTCTTTGATGTCACCCAGAAGAATGTTGTGCTGGAGTTTTAAATATACCTTGACAAATCCTCAAAAGGGATTTGTCATGCATGGTTAATTGACAGGGACCTGCTTAAGAAAGTATCACCAAGGCCGATAGGACAGCTTCTGGAAGGGTCTCGTGGCTACTATGTTTTATACTCAAATACGAAGTACTAGGAGTTAAATCGTGTCCCTCCAAAAACAAAAGGTAGGTTGGAGTTATAGTCCTCAGTATCTCAGAATGTGACCTTATTTGGAGGTATGGTCTTTATCTAGGAAATTAAGTTAAAAGAAGGTCATTAGGGAGGTCCCTAATGCAATATAACTGATGTCCTTATAAAATAGGAAATTAGAACACAGAGACACACATCGAGAGATGATGTGGAATGACAGAGAAGGCCATACTACAAGCCAAGGAGAGAGACACACCCTTCCATTGTAGCCTTTAGAAGGGAACAACCATAGTAACTCCTGGATTTGGAACTTCTGGTCTAGACCAATAAGACAGTAAATTTCTGTTGATTAAGCCACTCACTTTGTGGTACTTAATAAAAGCAGTCCTAACAGACTGACATGATATCTGTATACTAAATATTCTAAAATATGGACCAACAGATGAGTAAATCAAATTCAGTCTTTCTAACCTAGGCTATCTAGATTACAGCTAATTTAGAAAAGAAGTGAGTTCATAAAAAAAAAAAAGGAAAGAAGGAGAAAGTACAAGGTGGTGCGAGGGGCTGAGAGAGAATGGCGAGAAATGAAACTGGAAATCTTAAGAAGGGAACAAATGTCTGAGAAAAACACCAACCTAGTTCAGGCTGAGTTCAAAATGTTATACTGAAGTGGGCTACATTGATCTAGTGACTGTTTCTGTGTGCCACAACTTTGTACAGTATTAAAATACCTACATACACACTCAGCTTTAAACAAAAATTTCCAAGCAGTTTTTCCTCCTGAGAGGTCTTCTCCCCCAATAAAACTTATCTCCAACAAATAAAGGAGTGAATTCATAAAGTGTTACTTTGTTGAATGAAATGAATCTAGGTAAATAATTCGCTGATTCTTATAAAACATTTAAGTGTTCATGGCTATTTGCCCTTTATCTGTGAACTTTATTAATATACAGATCATGTCCATCAGTCAGAATAAGCCTCTCCAATTGTTTTGAGGATCTTGCTTAATTTACTGTGAAATTCTTATGTAATCATTTTATATAATTAAATATATTTCTAGATTTTCTGTATTGTCACACAGATCAATTTTGGTAGAAGTGCTACATTGTTTTAATGTTTGTTACCTTACAGTGTGTTATTTTGGTAAGATGAGGTTTTTTTTTTCTCATAATATTATTTGATACAGCACAGGATAGTAGCTAAGAGCTCAGTGTTTATGTTTCGTAATTCTCTTACTGATCTAAGTACAGATCTTGGTAACTTGGGCTCCTTCTAGGTTTGCTATGAAGAAAAAGAAAGAAATGTGAAATACTTAGAACAATGTCTCATCCATAATAAACACCCAGTAAATATTGCCTATCATTGTTGCTATAAGCCAAGCATTAAACGAAGGCCTTTGCAACTCTAATGGATGGTACAAATAAAAGACCCATTTACAGCTGAGGTAGTTGAGGCTACAGAGAAGCTCAGTAATGAGTAGAGGATCCAGGATTCAAACCTGAGTTGTTCCAAAGGCCACTCTTGTCACCAAACTGCAGGAAGTCCTCTGGGTGGGAAGTCTCAAAAATGTCAGCTTTTTTTTTTCTTTATCATTTCCATTCATATTTACTTTCCCACATTAATTGTATATTATTTTCTAGAGTTCCAAAATGTGCTGGTTGAATTGGGATGTAATTTCACATGAGATAATAATTCCACATTCACCTTATTATGAGTGAGGTTGAGCACACTCTTATATGTTTTGTGTTTTCTCTGCCACATGTATTTCTTTTCTGTGGAGTCTTTAATGTGCAGTTTTGTTCATTTTGCTATTGATTCCTTAGCTTTTTCATCCCAAGTTTATCATTATCTTTAGACGCACTCCATTTAGGCTTTTCCTTCCATCATTTAGCCCATCATTACCTTCATTCAGCCTAGATCAATAGTTATTTTCTTTTCTTTTTTTTTTTTTTATTTTTTTTAATGTTTTATTTATTTCTAGGAGAGAGAGAGAGGGACAGTGTGAGCAGGGGAGGGTCAGAGAGAGAGGGAGTCACAGGCTGAAACAGGCTCCAGGCTCTGAGCTGGCAGTCAGCACAGAGCCCGACGCGGGGCTCGAACCCACGAACCGCGAGATCATGACCTAAGCGAAAGTCGGACGCTTAACCGACTAAGCCACCCAGGCGCCCCAATAGTCATTTTCTAGGCCTTGTCTTATCTTACCTCTCAGTAACACTGGACACAGCTGATCCCTCCCTCCTACTATAAAGGCATCCTTCTCTTGATTTCTGGCATAGAGTACACTCCTGTTCATCATGCCATCTCACCACCCTCTACTAGTCAGCTTGCTTTCTCCTATTTCACACATCTTCCCAACCTCTAAATGCTGTATTCTGGAACTCAGTCCAGTTATACTTCCTCACTCCCGAAAGGGTTCTGCCGGTCTCATGCCCTTAAATAGGCTGATGGCTCCCCAATGTAGACCCTCCCCCGTGAATTCCGCCTCCAGGTGCCTGGTTGTGCACTCCATCCAGATGGCCAGTAGGCATCTCCAATTTAACTTGTCTAGAATCCATCTTCCCCCTCCACGTGTGTCTCCTGAGTTCTTTTACTTCCTTGTAATAGTGGGGAAAAGCATTTCAGATTTGTGTTCAACCCCTCTCTTTCTCTCACAGTCTACCTCTAATCTCTCAGCAAAACTTGGTGAGCATTTCTTCAAATTTTATCCAAAATCTGATCTCTTCTGTTTATCATCTCTCTCCTGGGATATTGTCCTAATTGGTCTCCTGCCTTCTACCCTTGCTGAATTTGCGGTTCATTATAACACAGCAGCCAGGATGGTCCTACTAAAATTTAAGTCCAGTTCCGTCGCTTTTCTGCTCAGAGTGTTGCAGTAGCTTTCCATTTTTTAAAAAAATATTTTTATTTTATTTCTAGGAGAGAGAGAGAGACTGCGTGAGCAGGGGAGGGTCAGAGAGAGAGGGAGATACAGACTCTGAAATAGGCTCCAGGCTCTGAGCTGGCAGTCAGCACAGAGCCCGACGCGGGGCTCGAACCCATGATCCGCGAGATCATGACCTAAGTGAAAGTCGGACACTTAACCGACTAAGCCACCCAGGCTCCCCAACTTTCCATTTTATATAAAGAGAAGCCAAACTGCTTACAGTGGCTACAGCCCTTAAAGGATGTCCCCCTGGCCGCTACCCAGGCTCCATCTCACCCTACTTTCATTCTGTTTCCTTAGCTCCAGCCACAGGACCTTTGTGCTGTCAGTCCAATAGACCCAGTATGCTCTCCCTCAAGGGGGTTTGGCTTGCTGTGTTTCTGCAGTGTCATTATCATTCCCCTTCTTCATGTATCTCCTCAGCAATCCTTCTATAGCAAGGCCTTCCCAGACTACCTTACTTATAATTATGCATACTCATGTGCTTGTCCCTCCTCTGGCCTGGTATCTGTGTGTCCATTCTCTATTTTTCTTCATAGCACTTAACAACTATCAGCTGTGCCTTATACCTTACCTGCTCATTCATTTACTGTCCCTATGTGCCCACTAGAATACAAACTCCATGATAGCCCGAGTTGTCAGATGGTTCACTGCCACATTCTCAGTGCTTTAATACAGTGATTGGCTCCAAGTAGTTACTCAAATATTTGTTGAATAAGCCACTAGGTGTACTGAGTGACATCCTCATTTTCAGGGAAGGGAAATTGGGACTCAGGTAGCTACATAACTTTCCTCTGTAGCTAGAAACGAAATAAGAACCTACGCTCAGATGGTTTGGACTCCAAAGTGCTCCTTCTTTATTTGACACAGGCTGCATCCTAGAAGAAGGGCTTTTTACTTAAATTTTAATTTTAAGGAGACGGTTGAAGTACAGGATAAATCTTCAGAGAATCTGGGTTCTGGTCCATATCTCAGCCACTAAATAATAGTGAGATCATGGGGAAGCCACTTAAGGTTTTTGGTTCTCAATGATCACGTTAGTAATCTGAAGAAAAGTTTCTATAACGTTTAAAGTTTCTTCCAGTGAGCAGTCTACAACCCATTAGCTTATAGTGCTTAAGTGGATGATACACAGTTTACCCAATGTTGTTCCAGTTCTCATAGTAAGAAGTACAGAAAGACCATAGGTTAATTTTGGTTTTGGTTGGTTTAAGCTCTTTTGCTAAGGGAAGTGTTAACATACCATAAAGGTTTTATTGTTTTTCTCTGAAGCAAGAGGAACAGCTGAGATATAACTTGCTTCATATCCTTGCCAATGTCTGATAGACCCCCCTCCCTACCACCTCTCTCTTTAAGTGAAACAAGACATAATTTCTTTTTTTTTTTAATGTTTTTTTATTTCTAGGAGAGAGAGAGAGAGAGACAGCGTGAGCAGGGGAGGGTCAGAGAGAGAGGGAGTCACAGACTGAAACAGGCTCCAGGCTCTGAGCTGGCAGTCAGCACAGAGCCTGATGCGGGGCTTGAACCCACGAACCGCGAGATCATGACCTAAGCGAAAGTCGGACGCTTAACCGACTAAGCCACCCAGGCTCCCCGAAACAAGACATAATTCCATATCCCTGGTCTAAGCGAAATGGCCATATGTTTTATAAAATGTGAAAATAAGGTATTATGCCTTGTCAAAAAGAAACTCTTCTGAAACTTGTTTAAAATCTAGGCATGAAAGCACAGTGCAATAATTATAACTTGAAGAGCTTCCCTAAGAGAGTTGTGAAAGGTTACAGAAAAACCTGTAAGGTGGACGCATGTAGCAACAGATTAGTTGGTCTCTTAGCAGTTATTATCCTTCCTCTGTCCCTTGGTCTCCACTCTGGCAGTTAAAAACAAAGAGATACTCAGAGAGAAATCTCAGGACTGACAAGCTGGTTCCTGCCACATTTGGAGAGTGGCATTTGGGATCGGAATATATTATGTGAGTTATAAAGGAAATAAATCTCATTTGTGGTCTCTCTAGTCCTTTAATTAGAAAAAGAAAAAGAAAAGCACAACAAACTGTCTGAGGCCCCAAGAACTATAGTTGGCAGGAAGTAATTATTTTTCTTGGAGCTGGTGCAAATGCTCAGGGCCAGGTACAAAGCCAACTGCAAGATTTGACATACATAGCATTACATAGCATCAGAAGAGCCTGCTGCAATTATCACATTTTATCATCACAAGAGTGGCTTCTCTTGTGTTCACTCTTTCCTATTGTCCAGATGACCAAGTTGGGAGTCCCACTCCCATCTCAGTTTCTGTAGTGTCTTTTGTGCCATTTAATCAGGGTGGAACTTCTGTTCCAGAAAAATCTCTGGATGAACCGGCAGAGAAAATCCTTGCTTGTCCACTGCAATGACCCAGTAGGTTAAGGAGATGCATACCAGTTAAAATTAGGCTAGAACTCCTATGTACACACTGAAGTTGTGAGTGCTATCAATACCATGGAGGCTAAGAGTACCAGTGAAGTAGTTTCATGAATAACTGGTCAATTTCTTTTTGCTGTTTTCCAGGACCCATATGAAAACTTCAGTGTGGCCTGGAATCATCAGTGGATCTCTATATTTCTGTATTTATTTATATATTTCTCCCTCTGGCTTTATTGAGATATAATTGACATAACATAACATTGTGAAAGGGTAAGATATACAGTGCGATAATTATATATACATATATATTATGAAATGATTACCACAGTAGGGTTAGTTAACACATCCATCACCTCACATAGCTACCTTGTGTGTATGTGATGAAAACATTTAAGCTTTACTCTCTTAGCAACTTTCAAAGACACAATACAGTATTGTTAACCATAATGACTATGTTGTATATTAGATCCCCAGAATGTATTATCTTATAACTAGGAGTTTACAGTTTTTTGCTTTTTTTTCTTGGAGGGAGAGTGTGAGCATGAATGAGGGAGGGGTAGAAAGGTGGGGAGAGAGAGAGACAGAGGAGGGAGAGAGAGAGAGAGAGAGAGAGAGAGAGAGAATCTCAGGGAGGCTCCATGCTGGACTCAGAGCTTCACATGGGGCTTGACAGGGCTTGATGCCAGGATCCTGGGATCATGACGTGAATTGAAATCAAGAGTTGAGCATTCAACCGACTGAGCCACCCTGATGCCCCAGTTTGTAACCTTCTACCAACATTTCCCCAAATGAAAATTTACACTCCTAGGCATGCCTCAAGAGTTTGATTTCTTTGGGTTGGTATAGGCATGGGGATCTGCATTTAGCCAAACAACCTAGTCACCAGAGGTCAAACTGGATGCACCTTTCTTCCATGCTCTGGGTTAAGGGTGGTGGTAATGACCCCAAGGAAATCAAGTAGTCGCTCCAGGGTTTTCCTGAAGTTCAGTCCAAGGCAGCCTCAAGAATGGTTCTCCTTTACCTTTTTCTCTCTTGGCAGGTACTTTCACCCTTTGGGTCCTTCAAGTTTTCATCTCTGTCCCCTTTCCTATGCCTAACACTCAATGCACAATAGGACAAAGTCTCTGTATCCTCCTTTCTTGCACCATCAAGACAAGCAAACATAGTCTTTCCATTATGAGACTTTTATTGAAAATCCTTATGGATAACAAACTGGACATAAATGTAGGAAATGAAAAACATCCTGAATTTTATCTAAGACTTTCTAGTTGTGACTCCAAGTCTGCTTTTCATATGAAGGAATGGAAGAGACTTAGGGTTTTAAATTTTTATTTTTAGGGGCGCCTGGGTGGTTTAGTCGGTTAAGCGTCCGACTTTCGCTTAGGTCATGATCTCGCGGTTCGTGGGTTCGAGCCCCTCGTCGGGCTTCGTGCTGACTGCCGGCTCAGAGCCTGGAGCTTATTTCGGAGTCTGTGTGTGTGTCTCTCTCTCTGCCCCTCCCCTGCTCACGCTGTCTCTCTCTCTCTCTCTCTCTCTCTCTCTCCTAGAAATAAATTAAAAAATATTTTAAAAAAATTTTTTTATTTTTATTCCTGAAACTAGAAATCCCCAAGCTTCCCTTACTTCCAGCTCCTATTTCTTGTTCCAACTTTGGTAAAGCCCCAACATCTCCAGTGTTTCATGGATCCCTGCCAAGGGAATCCATCATTCTCTTTGTTTCCACTGTTTCAATAGTAACAAATGCAAGCTGACTTTCATGTACTGTGGACACCAATTTCCTTAGTCAGAAGAGACTTTAAATGTTGGAAAAATGAGAACTATTAGAAAGAGGTAACTTCTCTCAGAAATTGTCCATTACTGGTAGTTGGCAATTCTCTTTATGGTTCCATGCAAAGAGCCTATGGGGACAGTCCCTTATTAATTTCCCCCCTAAATTTCAAAAGGACCAGATTTTTTAAATTTAACTTTAAATTTAATTTTATTATTTTTTAAGTTTTTGTTTGTTTGTCTGTTTGTTTTTATGTTGATTTATTTTTGAGAGTGAGAGAGACAGAGCAGGAGCAGGGGAGGGTCAGTGAGAGAGGGAGATAGAATCTGAAGTAGGCTCCAGGCTCCAAGCTACTAATACAGATATCAATGTGGGGCTCAAACCCACTAACTGTGAGATCATGACCTGAGCCAAAGTCTGACGCTTAACCAACTGAGCCACTCAAGTGCTCCTATTTATTTATTGTTTGAAATGGGGGGAGCAGACACATTAGAGGGGCAGAGTGGGAGAGGGAGAGAGAGTATCCCAAACAGGCTCCACACTGTCAGCACAGAGGCCAATGCAGGGCTCAAACTCATGAACTGTGAGATCATGACCTGAGCCGAAATGAAGGGTTGGACACTTAACCGAGTGAGCCCCTTCCAGGCAACCTCAAATTTAATTTTTCATGTTAAAATTAAAACACACCCAGAAGGTTTAAACTGCCACTTATTTTATTATACCTTATTGTGAACACCTTCCTTTCTTTTTCTTCCTTTCACTCCCAATTTTATTTTACTAGATTTATTTAGTTTTACCTTCTCATTGTTTTCAGGTTCTACAGAAACAGAACAAGACATAAAGTGTTCATCACTTAATGGACAACTAAAAACAAAATACATGATTTAAATAATTAAATTTATTAAAAATGTTTAAATAAATGAAATATAAAATAATTACCTGTGCTTGAAAAAACAAATCAGGAAGAAGAGTGGAGAGTGGCTGATGTAAAATATGCAGAAAGCAGTGTCTTGATGGAAACACTTGAGAGCAGGGGCACTACTAGAGAGGGAGCCCTGAGAAAAGTTATAAAATAAAACAGGTCAACTATGAGGTAAAATTGTGGAAGCAAGTCTCATGCTAGTGGGAGGTCAGGGTGGGTGGAGAGGAGAAAAGTGTGCAGTGGAGCTCTCCTTTGGTCTGGCTTGGTTTATAATGTTGTTTGGATTCCTGAAGATAATCTTATTGCATCTGTTTGTGCCTCTGATAATGATCACATTCACTGTTGGTAAATAAGCATATACATATAAATTGTTCAGCTTGTCAATGTAGATTCCCAGACTCCTAGTTCCTTGTTTCCACCTGAGGGTGACCACCCAGCTCTGCCTGGGGTCTCCTCTCTCTCAGCTGTTTACTCTCTCCAGACGGTTAACTGGATGAATTGTAGGGTTCACCTGATTTGTTTTGCCTCCCTCAGGTTTCACTGTCCTTCATTCACAGATGGTCAATGACTAAACAATGTTATTTCATACACAATGCCTATTTTAAAAAATTATTTCAGGTGAGAGAGTAAATCTGATCCATCTTGGCAATAATTGAAAATGAGTTCTCATACTTTGTATCATAAGCCACAGACATGCTTCACACTCGGGCCACACACAACTGATTTCATCTGATATTTGTTCCTGAGCCTAAGATGGCCACCTATGGGCTGGCCAGGGAACAATGACTAATGCTTCCAAAATCTTTCCTCTCCTGGGGACAATGAAGATGAAGCATCCAAATGACAGTGGTAGTAGAAGGGTCAGCAGACAGAGGCAGCACTGAAAGAACCCAAAAGCCAACAGGCACAAAGAAAGTGGTAGTCAGAAACCATGTTTGGTAGAAGCCATGGGTGAGAAAGAAGCATGGAAAAGAGAAGACGGGGGAAATGTGTTGGCAGTCGGTAGCTTGGGCAGAAACAAAGATGGGAAAAAAATGAGAGAAGAGTCATGGGGAAGGCAGACTAGAGATTCTGTTGAGATTTTTCCTTTTACTATAAAACTTGGTTACACTGGGGCACCTGAGTGGCTCAATTGGTTAAGCGTCTGACTCTTGGTTTTGGCTCAGATCATGATCTTGTGATTTGTGAGATGGAGCCCCACATTAGGCTCTGCACTGAAAGCACAGAGCCTGTTTGGGATTTTCTCTCTCCCTATCTCTCTGCCCCTCTCGTGCTGATTCATTCTCTCTCAAAAATAAATGAATTTTTAAAAATTGGCTATGCTGATTATAAGAGTGTCCAATACTTCCTTACTTTCTTCTGAATCTTTCTAGTAATCTTTGTCACTTGAGGTAAGCTGACCCCAATTCTTTTTCCAAAAGAGCTTAAGACTCACCTTTTGGATCCTTGATAATGGCAGTTGGTTAAAACATGAGGCAGGGTACCAGGTATGTATACATACTGGTTACCTATTACAAAACTGTTTAATGAGACCCATGTAATGGGAGATATAAATAAGTACCTCTTTCATTAAATTGTCTATATCACTCCTCCATTATTACAAACTGAAGAGATAATTCTTCTGAAAGAAAGAAACAAAGAAATGAAGAAAGAAAGAAAGAAAGAAAGAAAGAAAGAAAGAAAGAAAGAAAGAAAGAAAGAAAGAAAGAAAGATGAAAGAGGAAGGAAGGAAGGAAGGAAGGAAGGAAGGAAGGAAGGAAAGAAGGAAGGAAGGAAGGAAGAAAGGAAAGAAAGAAAGAAAGAAAGAAAGAAAGAAAGAAAGAAAGAAAGAAAAAAGGAAAGAAAGAAAAGAAAGAAGGAAGGAAGGAAAGAGAGAGAGAAAGAAAGAGAAAGAAGGAAAGGAAGAAAGGAAGGAAAAAAGAAGGAAAGAAAGAAAGTGAAAGAAGGAAAGAAAGGAAGGAAGGATGGAAGGAAGGTAGGAAGGAAGGAAGGAAGAGGCAAGCTATTTCAGGAGAAATAAAAGGATATGATGCTTAAAGGTCATATATTCTTCAGATGACAGATCAGGTGTCCTCTTCTCAGAAATGCACCACTGACCCCTGCCCTTACATCAGATATCCGGTTACACACTCTCAGAGTACTCTGAACTTTCCCTTCAAGTCCTGCCTCAGTTAATATCTTGTTGTGACTGTGTAATTAACATTATATCTGCCCAACTAGATTATAGGCAATAAAGGATAAGGATTCTCTAACATTTATTGAATTAATGAATGGATGCTTTAAAGATATGGGAAAACAGAATTCATATGACAAAAAGTCTTAGTTTTTATCAAAATTCATTTTGGTTTTATCCTGGAGACATCCACCTTTATTTGTCAGGTTCCCACATAGATATAGCTATATGAAAGAATGCAAGCAATGTGGACTGTTTCCAGGAATGGTCTTTTAAAGTCTCCCATTTGCACTTTCTTCCAAGCATTTTCTCTTTTTGAATGATTGGGATGAGGACCCCTGACCTCCTGTCACTACTCTCCTTCCTTCTCTCCACTCCTAGGGATGCCCTGAGAGCCACATGATGAAGATGATAGAGCCACAGTATAAAATGAGCCTGAGTATCCAAGTCACCACATGAAACAGAGTTACCACATGGTAAGAATCACCCACTTTGGACTATTACATAAGTGAGAAACAAACTTTTATTGTGTTTGAGTCAGTATACATGTGTGGATCTGTTATTATAGCCTAATCTAGCTTATTAAAATCCTTGTGCATGAAGCTATTGGGAGATATGAGAGTAGGAAATGCATTAGATATGGAGAACAGGACTGCCCTTGCATTAATAAGTACTTGGAATCAGAAATGAGAGATTCCAAGTTTCAAGCAATGCCCAGAAATTAAGTTATAGATTCTCCATTGTCTAAGGGCTTTAAACATCATTTGGTGGGCTGCTGGTGAATGACCTTAGTGATTTCTTGAAACCCATACAGCTCTATTATTCTAACTCTATTCACCAATGTTACTTACAGGAAAATAATTCATCCTTGTTTACAAAGGAATACATTGTCATGGCATCTGAGAAATACGGCATCAGGCTCCCTGAAATAAGTGAACATTTTATTTTCCCATTGGATGAAGTCCTAGACTCCATGCCAACAGAGCCCTTGTGAGGCTGACTTCATAAAAATAAAAGACAAGGGACAAAAACATCCACACATATTCCCCAGATATGTTTCAAAGCTGGCTTTGATAAAATTTCTTATGGCTGAAGGACATAGAAGTGGTACATTCAATCTACCTGCACCCAAAGGAAACTTCTTTATTTGATGCAACTATGGAGTAAAATAAGGTATCACGTTCTGCTTTGGGAAACAGAAGGCAGATTCAGCCATTTTTTATTCTTAGCATGTAAATGACTAAATGCCTATGTAGGTTGTCTTTCAAAAAGAATACAAAATGGAAAAAACAGCTTTCTAATTCAAACTCTTGAGATGTTTTTCCTTTACATTCATTACTTTACATATTGTGATTTAATTTGCCTCTCTATTTTTCATACCATAAAAACTTTTGTTAGGAAAATAATCTTTACATCAATGAGGCAATCAACAAATATATTCAGCACAACATACTATCAACCCCATGGTCAAATAGAACATAGTCCTGGCCTTCACATAGCTTACATACTATTTCAGATACCAGTTATGGGTCTAAGAAGGGATAAACAATGTTTAAGTTGCAAATTAGAATAAAGAATAAAAGATTTCAAAAGTAGGAGAGAGAATTCCTGACCTACCTGAAAAATTAGCTAGAGAGAGAATATGACAAAGGAGTTGGGATTTGAGCTGGACTTTAACTTTGGATAGACTATTTTACCGGTTAGGAGTTCAGTTTAGCTGCATGTGACACAACATCTAAATAAAGTAGCTTAAATAAGACAGTCTTTTCTTCCTCTCCCATACAGAGCTTTATGGAGATAGGTAATCCAGGACTGGCACAGTAGCCCAAGAATGTCAAAGTCAAAGTTGATGCTCTTGATGTTGCCTTCATCATCACAATGGGTAGACTACAGCTCCAGTCCTCTCTTCCACAGAAGTGGATGGAGGGGTCAATAGGTACAAACTTTCAGTTATAAAATAAATGAGTGATTGGGAAGTAACGTACTGTATAGCAACTATGGTTAACACTGCTGCATTATATATCTGAAGGCTGCTAAAAGAATAGATCTTAAAAGTCTTATCACAGCAAAAAAAAATCTGTTACTATGTATGGTGATGAATGTTCATTAGATCTATTGCGGTGATCATTTTACAATATAAGATGAATATTGACTAGTTCTACACCTGAAACTAATATAATCATATATGTCAATTATACCTCACTTTTATAAAAAAGAGACAATTTGGATTTTCTATTCTTTTATTTGCTATTTTCTAGATGTCTAATTATGTCTAATTATATCCCCACTTAACTTGTTAAGGAAAGATAGGGCACTTAGTCAAAACAAAAAAACAAAAACAAAACACAAAACGAAAAGCCCAACTCTGCTGTTTGAAATAATTCAGTTTCTCCAGCTAGAATACTTTCTGATCTCAGCAGGAAGTAAGTATCTGTAGATGGGATATTAAGAGAGATGAATGATTACTTAATATATTTTAATGGATCTCTGGTTGGCAACCTCACATGACCACTTTCAAACGGGAGCCTCGGCAGAGTTGGAGAACGGGAGCTCTGTGTTGTGACAAATCAAAGTTAGAGCAGAATTCATTTGAATCAGAGTCTTTTGACGCATTTCTAGAAGTTACTGTAGCAACAGATTTGTCACCTGAAGTTCAGGAGAACATCTGAGGATGTCAGAGGAAATGAGTAATCCTTACCTGGAGAAGTAAAGCAGGTAGGCGAGGCCTCTTACCAGAAAGTGACAGTGGTAACTGTATCCCTTACTATTTCTGTCTTTTATTAAGAAAACATGTATGGTTATAGCATTTGCTTTTAATTAGCATGCATAAGGCAACCCATAACCATCACAGTTTGCTCCTATGCAGTCTTTCAAAGCACCCATTAAGCTCAAGTTTGGACACACTTATTATTCGTAAAAAAATGGCCACTAAGCTTTTATTTTTATGATGTCTAGTTATTTTCCTTTTACTTAAAAATGTTTTTTAATATTCAATGTTTATTTATTTTTGAGAGAGAGAGAGACAGAGAGACAGAATGTGAATGGGAGAGGGGCAGAGCAAGAGGGAGACACAGTATATGAGCCGGGTCCAGGCTCTGAGCTGTCAGTACAGAGCCCAGTGCAGGGCTCAAACCCATGAACAGAGAGATCATGACCTGTGATGAAGCTGGCCACTTAACCAACTGAATCCAGGTCCCCCAAGCAATTTATCTTTTAAAAACTAGTTTGACCACTAATACATATGCTATAATTTTAATGTGCCAGATAGTTATTTAAGATATGGAAATATATGCAAACATTCTTTTCTTAGAAAGATAAGGTGAATTAGGATAACTTTCATAAAATTATAATCATTGAGGGGCATTGGGTGGCTCAGTTGGCTAAATGTCCAACTCTTGATTTTGGCTCAGGTCATGATCTCACAGTTCGTGGGTTCAAGCCCTGCATCAGGCTGTGTGCAGACAGCATGCAGAGCCTGCTTGGAATTCTCTCTCTCCTCTCTCCCCCCTCACTCATGTCTTCTCTCTCAAAATAAGTAAATAAACTTAAAAAATTATAATCATTGATTTTTCACTGAAATGTGTTTAAGGTAACTAAAAATGTAATATTTATAATGCTATCATGAATTTCTTAAACACAGTTACTTACGGTGATATATATATATATCTCCATATATACACACATACACATTTATATACTTAACACATTTAGAAAAGAAAATTTGTTTTAAAAGTAGGTTGGCTTTATTTGTGTGAGTACATTTTTTTCTTAAATTCATAGGTTCAAAGCCAATGATGCTTTTTTTAATCTCTCATTTTGTTATGCAATTGTACTTTGTTTTTAAAATTTTAAAATCTATTGCTCACAGGTAGAACCCAAATGGAAAATAGAAATTCAGCTTTCTTGAAAAAGTTGGAATGATGCAGAGAGCAGGGTATTTCTGGAGGCCACTAAACAACTGCTTCATTAGCACCTCGAGAAGAACATCAGTAACTCTGGTCACTAATTGCATGTTTTGTCATGCCAAATTTTTATCCCAGGGAGGAAAATTTTAAACTTGTGTATAATTTTTAAGAAATTAAGTCCCAGCCTGTCCTAGTTTCTGAGACCATGACTTGTTATGTCTGAGCTATTCGTAGCATTCTGCAGGATGTCAGCATTGCCTCCGTGGAAAAATAAGGACACCTGTTGAAAAGTATCTTTCCATATCTTGATTTAGGCCAACTAGTAAATACAAAAAGGAGGAAAACATTCCCCAGGTTATATATATATATATTTTTTTTTTTCTTTAAGTTCTTAAATTTATTTTGGGACAAAGAGAGTGTATGTATGAGTGAGTACGGGGCTGTGGGGAGAAGGCAAGAATCCCAGGCAGGCTCAGCGCCATCAGCTCAGAGCCTGATGAGGGGCTTGAACTCATGTACCATGAGATCATTACCTGAGCCAAAGTCAGACACTTAACCTACTGAGCCACACAGGCTCAGTGTGTTTCTAGTTTCAGGTACTGTGTTTCTAGTACCCTGTGCGGAGCAGATGTGGTCTTCTGAATCTGTGCTCTAATTGCCTGATCACCTGCCTCAGCACATGCATGGCACTTAGTACAATTCAGTGATTGATTTGTAGAATATTGCATTTCATCAGTTCTAATATGCACATTTTTTATACCACCGAGGTATCTTAAAATCAATGATGTCCTATTATTATTGTTGATCTGGGGACCATAGTTGTCATTGAAACAGGGTTATTAATGCTGAGTAGTGGAGGATAAGTTGATTTTATTCATTATTTGAGGAAAAAACCACAAATCTCTCTGTTCTTGGGAAGCAATCACCGATTTCTTTTATGGTCTTGCTCCTCCCCTGTGTGTGGCCCACAAATAGCAGCACCATCATCATGTGGACACCGGTGAGAAAAGCAGAATCTTGGGCTCCACCCCAGACCTACTGAATCAGAATCTTCAAATGAAAGAGACCGAACTGCATATCCCCATTAAAGTTTGAAAACCGTTGGTTTCTGGGACCTAAGAAAGATAGAAGCAAGCCGAGGAAGCTGTGTGATGTTTTTGGCACAGGAATGTAGGAAAGAGGAAGATCTCTCTTGCAAGCCAAGAACTGCAACTAAAAGCTGGGCTAGGACCCCAGCCTCTGGCATACCAAAAAGAAAACTCAAAAACAACATAGGGGGCGCCGGAGTGTCTCAGTCAGTTAAGCATTTGACTTCTGCTCAGGTCCTGATCTCGCGGTTCATGAGTTCAAACCCTAGGTCGGGCTCTGTGCTGACAGCTCAGGGCCTGGAGGCTGCTTTGGACTCTGTGTCTCCCTCTCTCTGCCCCTCTCCTGCTTGTGCTTTGTCTCTCTCTCTCTCTCTCAAAAATAAATAAACATTAAAAACAAAAACAAACCAAAAATAACCCAAAATAGGGCTGTGTGGGTGATTCATGTGGGGAACACGTCTGCTCTTAAGGAGGCGCCAAACTGTTTAGCTGGAAGTCGTTTTTCTTCAGTGATATTTAAATTACTAATGTATCTGCCAAGCCCCCATGACTTCATGCATTCAGTAGCACATGGTATTTCTTCCCTCTAAAAGATCAGCTGAGAAACAGGAGCAGGGGCCTGACCTGGCACCTGACTCTACCTCTAGCATCCAGTGCAGTGTCAATAAGCAGAGCACACGAAGCCCATTTATAGCAGGGAGAGCGGAGTTTACACTTTGTATCACTTTTTCTTCCTTTGCAAAAAACACCTGGTAAATATTCCTGAGATATCTTGCTCCGAACCACTAACTCCTGCGAACTGGGTGAGAACAAGACCGTGTAGGGCTCAAATACAAACTGGAATCAGGAGACTCATTAAATACACTATGATTTATACAGGTTCAGCATACAACGTAAACAGAACACTGGACAGGGAGTCCAGAACCGGTTTCAATTCCAGGCTCAAGAACTTGATGCAAATGCCTCCACCTGCCTGCACTCAGCTTCTTTATCCTTCCAAGGACTTGGACCACATAAGCTCTGCTCAGGTTCAGACCCCGGGGAAAGCTGTATTTTTCTGGCTTTCTAAACACCCTACTTTAGAACCATTCTCATCATTTTTTTGGTTTTGTTTTATTTATTTATTTATTTATTTATTTATTTATTATTTTTTAAACAAGTTTTCTTGCCATGTATACATTTGAACTCATGTTTTTTCCCTGTTGCGTTCATTAACATGGACAAGCGGGCCAGGCAGCTCACTGAACACCATATACATAAAGGAGTTGAAACATTTAAAGAGCTAAACAGAAAATTTAGCCAGCTTGTGCTGTTTCTAACAGTTTTAAACTTAGCACATTATTTAGATTTAAGAATATCTGATTCTGATACTGAAGCTTTTCTCTGTCTTTACACTTTGAAGGTACACTCTTCTCTCTGTCTCTCTCTCTCTCTCTCTATCTTTTAGCTCTTTACAGGCTGTGGGAAATAATGGCAACTTTATTTCTCGACTTTTGAAAAGACAATGTAGTCCATATATGCTCATAAAGATGAAGCATAACTGGGAATTGGACATCTGAAAGAAGAAGAGACTTGAACTTAGATATCAGTCAGATGAACAGGTTGATATTCCATAAAAGAACAGTCATACAAGTATTGGTCAGAACGTGAATTCACAGCCCTACTCTACTCACTTCTTAATAATACTGCTTAATAATATTTTCTGATCATTTTTTAATAATGACTTAAATATCATCTATTCTGTGAATAAGATGTTTTCTGTGAATAAAATGTAAATTGATTGGGCTAGAACTGGTGTTAAGGGGCCTGAAAACATGTCCAAATGAAATGAAACAGAAGCTAGGGAGTGTCTGACACCCAGACACCCAGATTTGGCTTTGGTTCTGTGTTCCCATTTCTGGCTTTGAATAAAGTCCAAAGGTGCCGTTTTATTCTCT
Source organism: Hyaena hyaena (assembly GCF_003009895.1). NCBI lineage: Eukaryota > Metazoa > Chordata > Mammalia > Carnivora > Hyaenidae > Hyaena > Hyaena hyaena. The sequence goes on along the minus strand of NW_024080864.1, from coordinate 96,056 downwards.
TCAAGATGTGATTGCCACACTTGTGTTTGGAGCACTCAAATGAACTGTATAGTAAGGGGTGTTCCAGGACTGGGTTAAAAACCCCATCTTAGCTGATTTTTACCTCACTATCTTAGTTGGGTTATTAAAGCTCTGGTTTGTCCTGTAATGTCATGTAATGACAAACCTATTATTCATGATTTAATATAGGTAGAATAAGAATCCTTTCCAAACAAATATAAATTAACATTTATATTTAGTATTAGTTTAGAACACTAAAACATTCATTTTAGTATTCTCTTTTTAATGTTTATTAATTTTTGAGGGAGAGAGAGAGTGTATGCGGCAGAAGGGCAAAGAGAGAGAGAGACACACAGAACCTGAAGTAGCTTCAGGCTCTGAACTGTCAACACAGAGCCCAACACAGGGCTCAAACTCACGAGCTGTGAGATCATGACCTGAGTGAAAGTTGGACACTTAACCAACTGAGCCACCCAGGTTCCCCCCATTTTGGTATTCTTAAAAAGAGTAAGATTTTTGAAATATGTGAATGTCTTTAAAAAACATTATGAATCGTCTTCAAAAAACATTAAAGGGTTAGAGAGTAATCAGAGTATTTCTTTGCCTTTTCTTTAAGTTTCTTGTTCATCTGGATTTTTTTCCCATCACTTTACTGTTTCATTTAAAAAATGTACTGGCTTCTTTAGTTTCTTTCTTTACTGGGCTTATACTTCTTTCCTTGTCAATTGGCTTACTTAAATTTTTCTTGTGTAGGCCTGAATGCAAATTATTGCTATGTTTGCTGTCTCTCTTCAAAAAAGTCTCTCCTTCGCTGTCTCTGTCTCTCTCTCTCTCCTAGAAATAAATAAAAATTAAAAAAAAAAAAAAAAAGGGGGCGCCTGGGTGGCTTAGTCGGTTAAGCGTCCGACTTTCGCTTAGGTCATGATCTCGCGGTTCGTGGGTTCGAGCCCCGCGTCTGGCTCTGTGCTGACTGCCAGCTCAGAGCCTGGAGCCTTTTTCTGAGTCTGTGTCTCCTTCTCTCTCTGACCCTCCCCTGCTCACGCTGTCTCTCTCTCTCTCTCTCTCTCTCCTAGAAATAAATAAAAATTAAAAAAAAAAAAAAAGTCTCTCCTTGAAGCAAACTTTTTCCTCTGATACAAAGTCTGCTAAAATGTTTAAGAAAGACATATGCAGAGAGGTTAGAAAGGCCAGAGTAGCAACATGAGAAAGAATCCTAAAGATCAAATGGTCCAGAAATTGCAAACTACTGACCTTTAGACCCACACGTTAACAGTTTTATTGAATATAATTTACATATCTTAAAACTCACTTGACATGTAACTTTTTTAAGAGTTTATTTTTTAAGTAATCTCTACACCCAGTGCAGGGCTTGAACCCACAACCTCGAGATCAAGAGTCACACACTTCACACCGAGGCAGCTAGGCACCCCTTGACGTGTTATTTTTTTTAATGGATTTAGTTTCACCACTTGAAAAATCTAAACTGTTTATTTATCTTGGAAAACTAAAGCATTTAGGAACACAGGGGTCTGATAGTGCATTGTTTTTTTTTTTTTTCAGATGAGGCATGAATTCTGCAATTTGACAGTCTCCTCTATACCTTCCTTACTGTCTTATACTCAGCAGGCCTCATTTGTTAAGACGCCATCGAGATCCTGGAGGCATTACATCTGTGATGCCTGGCTTAATCCAATCCCCATTCAATAAATCAATACAGTTGGGGCCAAAGAGGTAAAAGGAGTTGCCCAAGTAAATTAAAAACAACTTATCCACTTGGCACCAACCATATGTTACTTTAGAAATGTTTAGTAAAACAAATTTTAATTATAATCCTTAGTGACAAAAACAGAATTCACATAACAATGTTCATATGTCACTAAATAGCTTTCATGAATGACTGAATGGATTTCAATATGCAGCTTAGAAAACTCTGTCTAAAATAATGCCTTATATGTTTGAACTCATCATAACAGATCCTTAAAATATTCTGATAGCAGTGCCTGAATGGCTCAGTCGGTTAAGCATCCAGCTTTGGCTCAGGTCATGATACTATGGTTTGTGGGTTCGAGCCCTGTATCAGGTTCTGTGCTGACAGCTCAGAGCCTGTAGCCTGCTTCAGATTCTTTGTCTCTGTCTCTCTCTGCCCCTCCCCTGCTCACACCCTGTCTCTCTGAAAAATGAATAAAACATTTTAAAAAATTAAAAATAAATAAAAATAAAAAACATTCAATAAGCTTAAGTCTTAAGTATGAATTTAGGATCAAAGGTAGGCAGTAAATACATATTAAAGGCAGTAACAACAATAAAGGCTCTCATTTATTTAGTACCTACCATGAGTAAAACAGCATTAAGAGATGCATATAAGGAACAAGACTTGGAAAAAGTGATTGACAATATGGTGTAAAAAGTCACCTTATCATAAATGAGTGAGTTAATTTTAGGACATTGATAGAAAAGAGGAATTTCCATTTGTTTTGAATTAGTATGGAAATTCAAGACTCTAGAATTGCACTGTCCACTATGTTAGCCACTAGCCCCAGGTAGCTATTTAAATTTTTAGTAATCAAAATAAAATTAAATTAAAAATTCATTTTTTTTTTTGCCACACTGGCCACATTTCAAACACTCACAAGGCATGTGTGGCTAGTGGCTACCATTTGGACAGTACAGATGTAGAGATTTTCCATTATTACAGAAAGTCCTTTGGGGACTTCAAAAGCAGTACTGCTTTTGAATAATATATTATCTTTTGAGGCATTTGAGTCATGTTTGGACAAAAACTAAAATTGCCACGTGCCAAATGTACACAAATTAATCCAGGTATATTTTATAGTCCCTTATAAAATGCAACAACTGTCATCAGCCAGCCAACATTCATTTCCATTAGCAGGCTAATGTGAGCTAAACAAGTTGGGTGTGGCACTACCTGAAATTGGTTTTCATCAAGCTGATACTTCAAACTTCCCTCCGATCTAAATGCAATTGTTTGAAATGATCAGCTAGCATTAATGTCAAGTGAGTCTCATTTCAAGAATAAATGAGAAGTAATTAGGGCAAAGGCAAGCATTGATAACATTCATAGAATTCTCCGGAAAGCTTAAGTAAATATATAAGCTGCAAGACAATGCAAACCTGTATGTCCACCAAAACACTGAATCTCCTGCAGCAGTTTCTGAAGGCAAAAGAAAATGTGGAGGGTAGACTTTCGCCAGTCTTAATGTGATTTTCAAACCGCCATTGGCCAGTTAGAGAGTACACCAGTGGATGCCAAAGTCAGAACTGAATAAGTGATTTTATAGCTACTAGAATTTATTTACCCAAGGCAAATGACACAGATAACTGACCCAACTCACCATCTTGTCCTTACTGTGTTATCCTGATTTTGAGAAGAATGGGCTAGAAGCAATTCTGCAGAGTTTCTCTCGGTTCAGACTTCAGATGCAAAGCCCTTTGCTTCTACATCTTTATTCAAACCCAGTCAGACCCATAAGCCCCCAGACCAATGCTTTTCTGCTTTTCTGCCTCCAACTCACAGAAAGGATATTTTACTTTAGGATCATGCAAAAACACATGTGAAGCAGAAGTTTCCCAAACAATACTTCTTCTAACTGCTGGGTATCCTCTAATATTTTCTGCTTATTTTAGTCTATGTCGTTGTTTTAAAATGCTGGTCAGGACCCACTAAATTGCTTTCATGACCTACTAATGGGTTGCAAGCTGCAGTTTGAAAAACCTTGCTCTGGGCAATCCTGGAATCATCTTTATCCATTCCTGGATATGAAGCTTCCTTGAAAACTGGCTAAAATATGCATAAACATGATAGCTCACGCAGATACATTAATATTTCTGAAACATGGATGGAAATACTTTCTGGCTTCTGCACTTTTGACCTGAGCTTTCCTGATGATTTGTTGGGACTGATGTTTCCACTTGCCAGAAGTTCAAAAGCTCTTCTCAAATCGGGCTAGTTAATGTTTCCACTTGCCAGAAGCAAGTTCAAAGGCCTTTCTCAAACTAGCTTATTATGACTTGGAAGATAAATGGGTTCACCTTTTGTAGAGAGTTTTTACCATGAATTATTTTTCCTGCTCCTTATAATCTCATCCAGTGCAAATGTGGTACAATTATAAAAACAAAAGCTGATTCTTTAGAGGCAGAAAAAATACACCCTCGGAAAGATTCTATAGAATCTGATGCAAGGAAAATCTCAATTATTTGAGAGCCTTTTCTATAGCCATTTATATTTAGATATTTTACAGTTAAAAGACATTACTATAACAACATCTATATTAAAATTTGTTTCTGAACCTCAGTTACTATCTGATTTATTCCAATAATTATTATAACAATGTTCAATAAAGAAAAACATATTTTATAGATCTCTGGATTCCACTATATTATTTTTATAGTACCTTGCAGTCCATCACATTTAAAATATATGCTGATTATTATTATCAATTAATAATGATAATAATATTATCAGTACTAGTAGTAAGACAACAACCCCAAGGCCTCAAAGGGCAGATATTTTTGTTTCTATTTTACAAATGAGTTAGCCCCTGGAGTAGAAGGCAGGAATTGATCACAGATGAAGTTCCTGAGATAACTTTAAATTACCAGGTGGGGAACCCTGGACGAGTCTCCTGATTTTCTTGTAAATATGTAAGATGTTTTATGATTTGAAAGAGGTACTTTAAATTAAATTACTGAGCTCAGTAGTGAAAGCCTGGTAGGTCTTGGGATGTTTGTTGTGTTGAATCTGAATGAAGGTCAAATTGGTTTTGTTCTTGTTTTTGTTTTAGGGCAAATAGGTTTTTAAGGCTCCACAGCCATTAGTTCTTCAGACTCCTCTTGCTTTCTTTAATGGGATTTTATTTATTTTAGTTTTTATTTCTTATTGTTAGAGAGAGAGAGACTGCAAGCAGTGGAGAGGGGCAGAAGAAGGGAGAGAATCTTACAGGCTTCACACTCAGCACAGAGTTCAACACAGGGCTCGCATCTTATGACTTGGAGATCATGACCTGAGACGAAATCAAGAGTCAGACGCTGAACCAACTGAGCTACCCAGGTGCCCTTTTAATAGAATTTTTTAAATGCTTGATTTAATAAAGAAAGAAAATCCAAAAAGTTAAGCCAACACGTAAGTTACAAAAATGAGAAGCCAATAATACTCTACATTAGGAGAAGGTAACACTGAAAAAATTATTTCATTAACTTTCACCAGTTAGGGTGATGTGTTTTTCTAGTTTACTGAATTTGCATTGGTTATAAATAGTGGTCTCTTGGTTTGCATTCTACTGAGAATAGATGGCCAAGAGAGTCAGATATAAGGATCATGGGGATATTTAATTGGAGGGGAAACTAATATGTTTATTGCTCCCCAAAATATATAACTGATTCAGGCTGACAAATAAGAAAGGTGTATCTCATTTATAAAAACCCAAATGTAAGAATTGCCTGGATTTTCAACAAATATGCAATGCATATCTACTTCACACCAGACATCTTGCTCGGTGCTTTTATATAATGATGGTGGTGATCATGGAGGTGAAGGTAGATACAACCAACTTATTGAATTCCACTATGTCTCCCGCACTGTTGGAAATGCATGTGGATATTAAATAAATTAAATCTTATGAAGGGCCACTGCTATTATCCCATTTTTCTGATGAGGAAATGGAGGCACAGAAAGGTTCTATAACTTGTCCAAGTTACACAGTAGTAAATAAAGAAGGTGGAATCATGCCCCAAAAATCTGACCTTAGAGACCAATCTTCTCACCGTTACACTATATATTATCTACTTGATCCTTACAATAGCCCTCTAAGAAAAAGGCAAAAGGCTAAAAGGTTATGCTTATCATTATATAGGTAGAAAACTGAGGTTTAGAGAGGAAGTGTGCCAGGAATATTGTTAAAAAATTCCTCAGTACATTAGCTGGAATTTAAGCCAAGTTTTTCTCACTTTAATTCCCCCTTGTTTTCATGCACATAAACACACACACACACACACACACACACACACACCACATGATATTTATATATGTTTGTGTATGTGTATATATGTGTGTGGATGTTTATATATATACAGTGTGTGTATATATATGATATACATATAATATATATATTGTGTATATATATGATATACATATAATATATATATTGTGTGTATATATAATGTGTATATGTCTATTCAGTGGCAGAACACAAAAGAAACGTAAACACACCCAAATAATTAGACAAATGTAATGTTTTCTTCCATAATTGACAAACTTGGTTATTCTGTTTTGTATCATTTTCTTTGGGTAGAATTTTTGTTCATTTTATTTCTGCGCGATAGGACTCTTTAGAGTCAAAAAAAGCTGGGGCACCGGGTAGCTCAATAGGTTAAGCATCTGACTTTAGCTCAGGTCATGATCTCACGGTTCATGAGTTCAAGACCTGTGTAGGGCTCTCGGCTGACAGCTCAGAGCCTGAGGCCTGCTTCAGATTCTGTGTCTTCCTCTCTCTCTGACCCTCCACGGCTCACGCTGTCTCTCTCTTTCTCTCAAAAAATAAATAAAACATTAAAAAAAAGAAATCCAGCTCTAAGTGAGGCTATTCTGATTTAACTGATCCTCTGTCTACAATTCAGAATAACAAAATCAAACATTTTTTTTTTCATCTTTTACACACTGCATGTACCTGATACCCATGACACTGAGTACACCGCTCTTCATTTGGAACTATTTGTCTTAAGGGAGCAGCCACAGCCAAACCCAACATACAGATATGAACACACTCTAGTAGAGTAATAAGGGGTATTTTGTTTCTAGAAGTTCAGCTGTGAAGTGGAATTAACTTGCATAAAAAGACCAAGAAGACAAAGATATGGATAACCTACCTCTCCCTTAAATATCTTCTGAAGGAAAAGATGGTTTCTAGTCAAGGCAATTGACCTCATTTTAATGGCTCAGGGATCTCTTGTCTTCAGTGTTTGTCTTAGGTTTCCCTTAAACTCCCCACCTCACATTGTCCTACACTTGACGTGCAAGGGCATTGCTTGCAACAATGAGTGGTGTACTGAAAGGAATTCCATGCAAGGTCACATTGCTCGCCTAAGGGCTGAATGTTAGCATTTTTGCTGAGACAAGTTCTTTCTACTTATTGGTGAGGATAAAGGGAAAAATGATGTGCAGTGATTCATGATTTGTTTTACAGCCTCGGACTGTTCACCAAATGAAAGCTGTCCTGACTTTCCTGTTTACCATCTCCCGTTAGGATCAGTGTCCTTTAGGGAGAGGCCAGAGGAAGGTTTGATCTCTTAGCCGTCTTGTTATCTGCCTGGACCACCGGTTTTCACTTTGCTAAAACTCTGTGTAAAGTAACCGTGGCCCTCCCAAAGATAAGAAGCAGATGCTATTTTCCTTGGGGTGGAGCAGGTACACAGGGAGGTTTTGCTAACTCAGTAGCTGGCAAATCCAGATTGTTCCCTGGGGTGAATTGGATGGACCCTCTAAATGGGAACCCAGGGAGAGGTTGTATACCCCATTCAGATAAATGGCTAAACTCACAAGGATGTCAAGCCATTTGTAAAACTAAATTAATTAATCTATTTTGGCCCCAAAACCCAACCTTCCTTTCTCCCTCTCTTGCTTCCTACTTCTCTTCCTTCCTTCCAGCCAATGTCCAGAAGCAGAGTAGAATATGACTAATGAGAGAAACTGGTCAATATAGAGCTGAAAACACAGGATCAATAGAATGTTAGGTGATCATTCTGTAATAGAGCTTTAAAGTTATGTTTTAGAGGTTTTTTTGGTTAAATTTTAGGGTTTTAACTTCACAAGCACGATCAGAGGCATGTTTTTCTGACCTGAAATAACTCAGTTTTCTTTCCCCAGAAATATACCAAGTAAAATACTGGTAAATCAGAAACATATGCTAACACAGTGGGTCATTTTAAAGAATGAAATGCAAAACTGTTGAATAAGCAATCAAAGGTCAGTGTCATGACACTGAACTTCCCTAGAGTTAAGTGAAGTTATATCCTAACGAACTTTAAAAATGTGTTCTTATTTGTCAAAACAAATGAAGAAGGGAAAAAGTAAAATACAATATACCTCCAAAATATATTATCCTCTAATCTAAAACTTCTCCTTTTACTCGGTAGCCTGTAGTAGAATGAAATAGCTATCTAGGGGCGCCTGGGTGGTTCAGTGGATTGAGTGTCCAGTTTCGGCTCAGCTGATGATCTCACCGGATCGGAGTTCGAGCCCCACATCGCGGTCTCTGCTATCAACACAGAGCCTGCTTCAGATCTCCAGTCACCTCTCTCTTTGCCCCTTTCCCACTTGTGCTCTCTTTCTCTCAAAAATAAGTCTTCAAAAAAAAAAAAAACAGGAAAAGAAAGGATATCTAATATAAATAATAGTAAGTGAAAAAAGTTGCAGAACAATATGCATAAAGCCAGCTTAGGTCTTTAATAAAAGTAATATGCATGCTTGAAAAACTATAAACTGTGACCAGAAGGATTCTTCATCAGACCTGTCTCACTTCAGATCCTCTTGGTTTCAGCCATCTCTTATTCCAGGCACTGCTGGAGGGATGTCCTCAGATGTAGTTTGTAAGGCCTTTTAAAAGGGTGGTCCTGAAAGACCCAGAAATCTGCAGCACATAACTTCCACCAGCTAGATAATGTCCTTGTGTTATAAATCTCTTCTTCCGAGCCATTCCCTGTCCTCATTCCTGTCCCATGGTTTGCACTCCTTGATAAAGTAGAATTCACAAGCCTTTGTTTAAGATACATAAACACATTATCTGTTATTGATCCAGTTTAATTCTATGATAATTAATCTGAGAGTAGATATTATATGATTTCTAGTCTTTTAAATTTGTTAAGGGTATGTTATAACCCAAATAGTAATCTATCTTGATCAAAGTTTCATGTGAGCTTGAGAATGTGTTTTCTGATGTTGTTATGTGAAATAATCAATATACGTCAACTATATCTAGGTTATAGGTTGTGGTGTTGAGTTCAATAGTGTGTTCACTGATTTTCTGTCTCCTAGATCTGTCCATTTTTGATAGAGGAGTCTCAAAGTATTCCTCTTTGGTAGTGGATTCATCTATTTCTTCTTGCAATTCTATGAGCTTTTACCCAACATATTTTTATGCCTGCTAATGTGTTGGTTTTTAGGTATAGACACATCAAGAATTTATTATGTTTTCTTGGAGAAATGAACACTTTATCATCATGTAATGCCTCTCTTTATCCAGGCTAACTTCCCTTGCTCTGAAGTCTTCTCTATGTGAAATTGACATAGCTACTCCTGCTTTATTTTGATCAGTGTTACTATGACATATTTAACTCCATCCATTTACTTTTAAGAAATTATTTTATCTTATTTTTATTTTTATCTTTTAATTTATTCTCCTGTTAGCTAACATACAGTGTGGCCGTGGCTTCAGGAGTAGATTCCAGTGATTTGTCACTTACATATGACACACAGTGCTCATCCCAGCAAGTGCCCTCCTTAATGCCCATCACTGTTTTAGCCCATCCCCTCACCCAACACCCTGCCAGCAACCCTGTTTATTCTCTACATTTAACAGTCTCTTATGGTTTGCCTCCCTCTCTGTTTTTCTTATTTTTCCTAGTCTTGCCTTATAATCATTTGTTAAGTATCTCAAATTCCACATCTGAGTGAAATCACATGATATCTGTCTTTCTCTGATTGACTTATTTCACTTAGCATAATACCCTCCAGTTCACCACATTGTTGCAAATGGCAAGATTGCATTCTTTTTCATCGCAGAGTAATATTTCATTATATATATACGTATATATATAATGTTACTATGTATATATAGTATATATATACACACATAATTAAGAGTAAGAAAAATAAGTTTTATTTTACTTTTACTTCTTTCTCTGATGCTCTTCCTTTCTTTATGTAGTTCTGAGTTTATGATCTATGTCATTTCCCTTTTCTCTGAAGAACTTCTTTTATTATTTCTTGCAAGGAAGGTCTACTTGCAACAAATTACCTCAATTTTTTGTTTGTCAGAGAAAGTCTGTATTTCCCCTTTGCTTTTGAATGATAATTTCACAGGGCACAGAATTCTACATTGGTGTGCTTTTATTTTCTTTAAACGCCTTAAATAAATTATTCTACTTTCTTGCTTGCATGGTTTCTGAGGAGAAATCAGATTTAATTTTTATCTTTGTTCCTCTGTAAGTAAGATAATGGGGTTTTACTGGAGCGTTTAACTCTCAGAATTGCCCACACCGAGCCTTCAGCTATTCATCGATTACAGTTTGGCTTTTTTTCTGTCCTAGTATTGGTTTCTAATGGAGATTTCTGCTCATGGGTTTCCACTCCAGTAAGTTGTAATTATCTGTATTCACCTGACTTTCCAATTTTGTGGACAGCAGTTTGTTCTGTGAGCTTCCTTCTCTGAAGGGTATAAAAAGATTTGTTGATTTTTCAGTTCGTTCAAATTTTTACTCATTGTTAAAAGGGAATGATGACTTCCAGGCTCCTTATATTCCAGAGTGGAAGACCAGGACTGAGTTTTACTTTATTTTATTTTATTTTAAGTTTTCCAAACACATTATAAGTAACACAGATCAAGAATTGAATAGATTTCATTTACACCTGTATCCTAAGGTTCTGGAAAAGTGTGTGACACCTAATAGATGTTTAATAAGCATATTTTAAAATGTTTTTTTTTTTTATCTTTGAAAGAGAGAGAGCAAGAGAGCAGGGGAGAGGAAGAGAAAGAGGAAGAGAGAATATACCAAGCAGGCTCTGCACTGTCAGCACAGGGTCCGATGAGGGGATTGACCTAATGAACTGTGAGATCATGATCTGAGCTGAAGTCAAGAGTCAGATACTTAACCAACTGAGCCACCCAGGTGTCTGAGACACTTTACAATTTGACTTAGAGCAGCCTGATCATGTCATGTGAATTGTTTTGTGAATCTTTTAAGCAGATGTTTCATTAGTTGTAAACTCTGTTAAAAAGAGAGAAGCTACAGGATACCCAAGTACTATTTTATGTTTGTAATCCTATATAGTTTCTTCAATTTTATCCTGTATTCTTCAGGACTGTTTGGGAGGTTGTAGCTTTAAAATGATCTAGTTCAAGTTAGAATGCCATTAGTAAACACCTCGTAGGTAACAAAACTGTCATATTGGGTCCATATTCTGTTAAAAACAGCAAATCTGCTGCTAACCATACAGTAAGGTGATATATATTTTTTAAACATTTAAAGATTTGACATTCTCTCTATACATCATAATAAACATCTTTTGAGTAAATGAATGAATGAATGAATGAATAATGGTAAATCTATATCTTCTGTTGTCTTTTTAAACCTGCTCTAACTCACTGCACAAGGGTACTCGTGGTTTTTTTTTTTTAATATTTTATTTATTTTTGAGAGAGAGATAGAGACAGCATGAGCAGGGGAGGATCAGAGAGAGAGAGTGAGGGAGACACAGCATCCAAAACAGGCTCCAGGCTATGAGCTAGCTGTCAGCACAGAGCCCGATGCGGGGTTCGAACCCACGAACCGTGAGATCATGACCTGAGCCAAAGTCAGACACTCAACCGACTGAGCCACCCAGGCGCCTCTCGTGTTTTTTATTCAAAACTTTATTTTAAGACATACTTTCTTCTACCAGCTACTTACACTTAAACCCCTAAAATTTTTTGTCATGGTTTGTATTTGTCTCCTGTCAGCCCTGTCTTTCTCTTACATGTATTTTTAAAGGGGTATTATTCACTAATTTCCATTTTCTACTTTCTGTGGGTATCTCCTGGAGTGCAGTTCATATTTTATATCACTATCAAGTTTCCACCTTTAAGAGTAATTTTTTTGCTCTCTTCATCTCATATACCTCCAGAAAGAAATCATTTGGTAGTCTGGAATAGGATACCTACAAGTATACTGGGACCACCTCTGAAGTTCACATGAGTCACTAAGCATCTGGTAAAAGTTTCCTTCTAAGTTAAGGCACCAGTAACACATGGAACAATACTCCATGGTATCAACACGGGACAGGGAAATCACCCACCACCTTGCGTGCTAAGAAAAGAAAATACAGTCATGAATTGTTTTGAAAATCTCTTAGCAGTCGATGACTTACACTGATTTTTCCACCCAGAGGGTACTCTGTCTCTTGCCTCTAGCTAAATAAGTAGAAAAGCTCCATACATTGCAGAAATTGTCATCTTCATCAGGACTTGGTAAACTGCTGAAAACCGGTTTTAAAATCTTAATGTGCTATTAAGTACCATTCAGGAGTTCCATTTTATAAACAATGTTTCTTTTGAATGTTATTTCTCAAATGTAAGGTTGTCATATTTAGCAAATAAAAATATTGGATTACCCAGTTAAATTTGAATTTCAGAGAAACAATAAATACTTTTTTTTAGTATATATATGTTCAACGCCGTATTTGGGACAAACTTATACTAAAAACACTTCATTGTTGTTTCTCTGAAATTCAAATTTAACTGGACGTCCTCTATTTAATCTTGCAACCCTACTAAAGTCACACATATAATAGGTAAACGTTTGGGGAATCAATGCTCTTCATTTTGTTTAGATGAAGAATTTGATTTTATTTGTGTTAAGAATATTTTCGAAGAGGGACACCTGGGTGGCTCCATAGGCTAAGCATCTGACTTCGGCTCAGGTCATGATCTTGCAATTTGTGAGTTCGATTCTGTGTCTCCCTCTCACTCTCTGCCTCTGCCCTTCTCATACTGTGTTTCTCTCCATCTCTCAAAAACTAAATAAATGTTAATTTTTAAAAAAAAGAATATTTTTGATGAGAGGATAAGCTAAATTATGTTGAGGCCAAAGAAAATGAGTCAGACTGGAGCAGAAAGAATGTTGATTAGGTTTAAGGAAAGTTATTTTGACTCAGCAGATACTTAGTTTGAGCTATCTTGAAACAAACTTTTTCTCATTCTAACGTTTTCAAAAATCCTGGACCCGGTGAGATATTATTGACCATAAAGTCTAAGATACCCTAGGTATAAGGACCAAGCTGTTTGAATAATGGAGAAAAGCAGACTGAGCCTTTATGAACACTTACACTGTTAGCACAGATACTTCACTGGTTATGTCTCAGCGGAGTGAATCGAAGGATCTGAAAGCACCATTTAGCAGAAATCTTTGCAGGTACAGAGCCTGAGAGAAGCATCCTGGGGAGAAACTCTTAATATTTAAAAAGCATAAGGTTGAATTTAGGTTTTCATATGAAAGTTTTCCCTTTGAGAGTAGACTGTATGCTCCCAGATGGCAGACCTTTATCTCTGTATCTCTGAATCATCCACAGCAACTTGCAGAGCAGGTGCTCAGTAAATACTTTTCAACCAAGAGATTAAAAGCCAAGGTTTGTATGGAAGGAAGCACTTGCTCTTCACCCCAACATCCCCTGTGGGCCACACTAGCAGCTCTTCCAGCAAATAAATATGGACACTTTGCTATCCTCTTCAGAGCACTGAGGAGCTGTCAAATCATCTTTGTGCTTCTTTAGCTGGTGTGTCCCAAGTTTTATTTTCTTCTCACTGATGTCATCTTAACAGTCTTGTTTTTCTGGTTCTTCTTTGAACACTTTGATATCCTCCTGCCTTCCTTTAGCCACTTCCAGCACCCATTATGTGCCCTTTGCCTTACTGATTTATCACACCCATTTCCTGCATGTGTTCCCAGACTAATGTTTGCTCCATTAAAGGGATTTCCTTGTAGACAGCTCTGCCCAGAATACGTGATGCAAGACGCACCTGAACAGAGAGAATCTGTTCGACTGGACATACATCTTTTTTTTCCCCCGGTACCTTCAACTTGAACATTTACCACCAAGCAGTGTCTCTCTGTCTCTTTTTTTTTTTTAATTTTTAATGTTTTTTTTTCTTTTTTTTTTCTTTTTGAGAGAGACAGAGCTCAAGCAGGGCAGAGGCAGAAAGAGAGGGAGACACAGACTCTGAAGCAGCTTCCAGGCTCTGAGCTGGCTGTCAGCACAGAGCCGGACGCGGGGCTCAAACCCATGAATTGTGAGATCATGACCTGAGCTGAAGTCGGACGCTCAACCGACTGAGCCACCCAGGTGCCCCCAAGCAGTGTCTCTTAAGCACTCCCATGCTTGGCACACTTTATCAGTGACTGCACCGGTTGAAGTAAGATGATCTTTCCTGAACCTTACGTTGCTTACAAAAGAGTACTCTGTTGGTTCATTTTTCAAGAGATTTTGCCTTTGTTTCTTTCTCCCACCATCTCTCTCCTTAAAGCATAAATGTGTAACCCCACCCCCAATCAAAAAACTATTTACATTACTGAATAGGTGATGCAAGCGCACATTATAAGATTCAAAAGGTATAGATGATTTGGAGAGAACGAAAGTACCCCACCCACACCTCCACCTCCAGCCACCTTGCAATTCTCCTGGCACACAGACACTGTTAGATCCAGAATCTCCCCGTAGATGAGCTACCCTTACAAAAGTATATATGTTGATGCAAAAGGTCATATACTTTAAACACTGTTCTGCTATTTGCTTTATAAAAAATTAATATCTTTAGGAATATAATCCCATTTTGTACATATTAAGCTTTCTTTTTCTCTATTTTTTTTATTATTTTTCTAATGTTTATTTTTTTATTTTTGAGACAGAGAGAGAAAGAATTTGAGTGGGGGAGGGGCAGAGAGAAAGGGAATCACAGAATTTAATGCATGCTTCAGGCTCTGAGCTGTCAGCACAGAGCCCGAAGAGGGGCTCGAACCCACAGACCGTGAGATCATGACCTGAGCTGAAATCAGCTGCCCAACCGACTGAGCCACCCAGGCACCCCAAGCTTTCTCTTTTTTAACATGACTGCATAACAGTCTATTTTATCATTATATAACGATTTCTTTTTACCAGGTACCTTTTGGTAGTCATTTAAAATATTTTCCCAACTTGTGCTATTATATACAGTGTTGTAGTAGATATTCTTAAACATGCTGTTTCACACTTTCCCAATATATCTATAGGACAAATTCCCAGATGTTAAATTTTGGGGTCAAAATCACAATGTTGATTAGACTGCTTTAGTTCATTATCATGAAAGAAAATTCTCAAATAAGTTTTTTGTTGTTGCTGACCATAAGTACTTAGAGTAGATGGTCTCTAAAGTTTCCCTTCCTACCAGGATCATCTTAATTTGGCTGTTATTTACTTTCTAAATACATGTAAATTTAAATCAAATTTTATTTTATTAAAAAAATTTTTCTTCAATGTTTATTTATTTTTTAGAGAGAGAGAGAGAGAGTATGAGAGGGGCAGAGAAAGAGAGGGAGATCTGGAATCCAAAGCAGGCTCCAGGTTCTGATCTGTCAGCACAGAGCCCAACGTAGGGCTTGAAATCAGGAACCTATATCATGACTGAACTGAAGTGGGACATTCAACTGACTGAGCCACTTGGGCGCCCCTAAATCAAATTTTAAATGTTCTGAGAAAGCTTACCAGTCAGAAGAAATCTAAGGTGAATCTGTATAGGAATGTAAAGCATGACATGTAGCTTTCTTTTAATTTTAATTTGCTGAAGTTTAAGAATTGAGAACTTTATGTAAGGGTTTCTTTTAAGTGGAGCATTTTTTTGTAAACTATTCTCTTTCAAATGGACCCTCCCAGAGATCACTTGGAAGACATTTTAGACTCTGAAATATAGAACATCTGAGATCTATAGATCACAGTTGTACAGATCAATTCTAACACTGCCAGGTCACATAAATTTTTAAAGTAATATTAAATATGTTCTCCTTATCCACTGAAGTCATTACCAGGAGAGACTTTCATTCCCTATTTCTCTTTTTGCCTAAGATGAATGGATGGCTTGCCCCATCCTCAGAGGCTTTGGACAGTCCTGCAGAAAATCTTTTCCCCATTGTTTTCAGAAGACAGCCCAGACAGACCTTTGAGGTATAGCTCAGACTCTGCTGCTCAGATAAATCAGTCTGGTGCTGACTTCCAGCAACAAAACAGTACTGGACACATTTCACATGAATGATCTTCTATAACTGATATTGTATTAATCCAGAAAAAAATATTATTTCCCTCTTTTCATACACAGGGAATGGAAATAGGCCGAGTTTTTTCACTACCCGCTCTGAAGCCTTTTTCTGGATTTTGATTTACAAGCATTCCATTGAGGTAGATACTGTAGGAGCTCAGACCTTCTTGACATTTCCCAAGTGTGTGTATCACATAATTAAACAAAGTCAGGCCCTAAGCGTGAGTGACCTCACATCAAAGCTCTGTTAGTTGCTGTCATGGGCCTTTTGCACTGAGATTTGCATATCACCTGGAGATAGATGCATGATGAAACTTATCATAAGACTTCCTCTTCATGGGAAATCCAAATTTGCATCAGTTTGGTGGCTTCAAGAAGGTGAAAGCCTGAGAAGCACCCTGTCTGTTCTCACCCATTATGAAATAGAACATTGAGCCACAGTCAGTCATGCTATCTTACTGTAAGTAATTGTAGGGAACTGATGGTAATGCAGTCTTCAAAAGGCACTCTGATGGAAATGGCAATAGATACACCTGAGAAAACAAGCTCAGTTTCTCAAGTAACACCCAACAACATTCCTTTACTCTTCCACTTAGACATCCTCATCATCCCAATTTGCAAAACCTACTGAGATCAGAATTGACACCTTCATATTCCTACACAGTTTTAGCTAAGGAAAGATAGTTAACAGACTTTTCCTAGTGACTGAGTCAGCATTATCACCCATCAAGCAGCCTTCCTCAGTTTACTCATAAATAAGCACTGCGGGTAGAGTGTACCTCTACTCATTGGCCTAATTCTAGACAGTTTATTCAATATATGCTTTGTATCAAATACACTTCTGACTTCTTAGGATGGTTTGAAAAATTAAACGAGACATCATGTACTAAAGATCTTAGAAACATAACTGTCCAATAAAAATATAATGCTGGCCACAAATGTAGGCCACACCAGTGATTTTGAAGATTCATTTAGTTCAACTTAAAGCATATGAAGAAACCGTTAAAATAACTTTAATAATACTTTCTTTAATCCAATGTACCTAAAACATTGTTAATTTAACATTTAATCGATATAAAATTTAATAATGAAATATTTTACATTCTTTTTTTCATACTAGTTCTTTGAAATCTGGTGGGCATTTAACATTTAAAGTACTTCACAAATTACAAAGACCACATTTCAAGTGCTCAATAGTCACTTGTATTTCGGACACTGAACAGCGTAGTCTTGGAACAATGAAAAACACTCCATAAATAATAGCCATTTTAGCTCTTACTAATATCCTTTTTCTCTTCTACTGTGATACTTTTTTATTCTACTCAGCATTTATTTACTTTTTCTTTATATTATATCTCCTACTTGTCTTTTTCTTCTAGAAAGAATGTTCATCGAAAGACATTTTTGTTTTCTATAGACATTCATCCAAAATACATCCATCGAGAATCCATGTTCTGGGCACTGTGTGGTCTATTTTCCAGCTTTGTATTTCCCATAATATGTGACAGTGTCTTACCAATGGTAGGCACCCGATGTATATCTGGCACGTGAATTGCCTAGTTTTGTTTACCCACACATATGTCTGACCAGTTTTTCTTAAAAAAGTATGTCTTTTTATAGATTTAGATTTTTATTTTTAATTAATAAGCAATGGTCTTGAACAGTGATGGCATGTGCCTTGGTTGTGAAGTTTAGTCATTGACGTTTCTTTATTACTGTGCAATCATAGAGTGATTGCTCCACTGATGGATTCTTCCAAGATCTACAATGCCACCAGAGAAACACAAACTTAGCACTAGTTTGTAACTTTGTGCTGGAACAAAAGTAGACATTTTTATGTAGTGTTTTAAGTGATTAACCAAAATAATATAATATGAAAGTTCCATTCAAACCATAAAGGCTATAAAATGTTAGTTGTTGGTAATATTGTTATTGATCATATATAGTAGTTTCTGCCATCTGTTACATGGAATATTGACCCATAACTAGCTCTCTGGGAGAAAATAAAATGGATCTGTGGCCAAACAAGTAAAGAAAGTTACATATACCATATACCACTGTTGGGTGATAATAGTGCCTCTTAGGATATTTAAAGCCCCTTTAAATTCAGTAATAAAGAAATCTATTTGTTATTTGACCAATGAAACTTTCTTTTCAGGATGACATCTGTAACTTCTACAACACTCATATATGACAGAATACAAACTGGCAAATTCTGGACTAAAATAACAGCTGTATACAGTCAAGAGATCTGACTTTTAAGCTTGGCTTCCTATTATTTAGAACTGAATCTTATTCAAGTCTCCACATCTCTCTGATCCTCAGTTTCTTCCTTTGAGACTATAAGTGATTTTCAACCTGATTAAACATCTTCCTCACCTGTGGAATAAAATAGACATATGGCTGAGCCCAATTCCCAAAGACTGACTCTGGAGGTTTGGGACATGGCCTGGATGTGTTTTGTGTGTATATATTTACATGCATGTATCTGTATGCACTAGGTTTTAAAGAAAAAATGTATTGCTTATAATGTGCAAGTTGGAAGATGTTAGAGTAAAAATGATCTCTACATTTGGGGTAGACATAGGAGGAAAACTAAAATCAGAAAAGTGGGGTAACTAAGTTTTGTGTCAATAAGAGGTGTCTGCATGAAGAACACCCAGAAGGTGCTGTGGAGTCAGCTGGAATTCTGTAGTGAAGGATTCAAAGTACGTCAAGTTGACCCTTTATCAATTACTGTGTTCTTGGGAATGTGGTATAAATCTTCGTTTCAGGCTGTCTCTGTCTCAGTGAGAATAATTCTCTATAAACTGATTAGTTTCTGGTAAGACTCTTCTTTATTCATGTGCTCATAGAAATGAAGGAGAAAAATCAACCCACCATCCCTTATAACAAACATTAACAACTTCCTATATTAGTCATGTAATAGTTAATTTATCATAATTGTTAATGTAGAGAATCTTAAATTCCATATAAAAGTACTAATTATTAAAAGGTTTTAGTTTTGGCATAAAGAAATAATTGGAATTTGGAAATATTATCCATTTTTACTTTATTCTACTATCTCATCAGAATAGGTTTATTCATTTTTTTCTGGCTTCCACAGACCCAACTAAATACATCTTAACCAAACCAATGAGTAAGTAGACCCATCCTGAATCATGGGACTTTCTATGCCATTCTGACCAAGGTCAGGTTGAAACAATGGGTCCTGAACTACACCCATAAAGCCAATGGTTTCAACAAAGATACTATCATGAAAGGTTTTCCAAATTGTTCTACCACAAACCCACAACCCTGAGCCTCCTACAGAAATAGCTAGGATGGAACTTGGCTCCCTCCACCTGCATTTGCTGTATCTGACATGTGGAGGAAGAAGAACATTTGAGCAAAAATCTAAGGACAGATTTCAGGGTGCTTAACAAGAGATGTTGAACAAGATAGCAGAAATCACATCTAAGAAGCAACATGCTAAATGTGTTTTCAACATCAAAGCCAAGTGGCAATTTGGTTATTTTGCTGGCTATTTAGATTTCTGACTTTTCTTTTGGGTAAGTCAGGCCAAGTCTTAATTGGTAGGATTTTAAGTTTTAAATTATTGAATGCTGGTTTTAACTGTTTTCTTCCACTTACATGTACCAAGTCTGAAGGAAAAAGAAAGCATACAAAGTTTTTTAACTCAAATATATTAAAATCTTCGTGGTTTTACAAGTGTGCAAAAGAACCAAAATATTTTATAACTCTTTTTTCTAATATCTTTTACATGGATTTTCAAAATGCTCAATATCTCAAAATAATAGATATTCAATAAGCCACAATCACTACCTATAATTTGTTTATGTGATACCATTTTTGTAAGTAGGCATACGCAAATTTAAAAAAAGAATTTGTATGAGTCATTTTCTGATCAAATAAAGCAGACAAAAAAAGAAAATAAGTACTCTTCACACTTACGAATAAGGTATTTTCTCTTCATAATAAAAATGCTCAAGGAATTTCATAACTCTTTCAGTTAACTGTGGGTACCCTTAATATGCCTTTTGTTTGTAAAAAGTAACTTATCCAAGGGGCGCCTGGGTGGCTCAGTTGGTTAAGCGTCTGACTTCAGCTCAGGTCATGATCTCACGATTCATGGGTTCGAGTCCCACGTCGGGTTCTGTGCTGACACCTAGTTCAGAGCCTGGAGCCTGTTTCAGATTCTGTATCTCCCTCTCTCTCTGACCCTCCCTGCTTATGCTGTCTCTCTCTTAGAAAGAAATAAAAACATTAAAAAATATTAAAAAAAAAAAGTAACTTATCCAAGAGACAAGACCTAGGTCTAGAAATTAAAATTAAGAAACAGATAACAAAAACTGAGTGCAGAAAATGTTGCTATTGGAGTTTATGAAATGTGGGTATTAAAATAACTTGGATTAAAAAGTTCAAAAACTAAAGACAGACTTGAAGAATTTCTTCAAAGAACTGGAAGATGAGTAAGGCATCAAAAGAAAATTATAGAGCTATAAAAACAATAATTGATATTAAGAACTCATTAGATAATTGTGGTGAGTTGAATGGTGGTCCCCCAAAAGAGATGTTCATGTCCCAACCCCCCAGAAATTATGAATGTTACCTTACTTGGGAAGAAGATGTTTGCAGTCATAAGTAAGGTAAGGATCTCTACTTGAGATCATCCTGAATTATTTGGGTGGGCTCTAAATTCAATGACAAGTGTGCTTAAAAGAAACATCTAGAGGAGAGACATAAAGGGAGGAGAAGATGGTGTGATGAAGGCAGATATTGGACTTAAAGCAGCCACAAGGGAAAGAGCACCTGGGAGTGTTTTATTTCTACACCTCAGAAGTTCTATTTCTCATGTGTTTTTAAATGAAAACACACACACACACACACACACACACACACACCTCCACCCTAAATTTTAGGCAATTCAGAGACAAAAGGATTTCACATTTGGAAAACACATTTTAAACCTTGTGGTCAGGTTGTGACTCTAAACTCAACTGATACAGAATATATACCCAACCACTATACGTTACATTCATGAACTAATGTAAAAATATATTTAAGAAATTATCGTTTTAGTGTCTAACCAGTTAATCTTAACTTTGGTATGTTAATATTAAAAAAGAAAAACATCTGAATCAGTGGTCTGCCTATGTTGCTTTCTTCTCTTTTTTGGCTATTTTGGTTAATCTCTAATATTTATCTAATGTTTATTTACAAATGTATACATGCAAATGCCTAGTGGAATACTTAATATACATAGATATTCTTGGGTTTCTACATGGAGAAATTATAGTTTTGACCTTGAAAACCCTAACTCTACTATTAGGAAAGCTTTTGCTAATTTTGAAACATTTTTTAAAGTTTATTTATTTATTTTGAGAGAGGGAGTGAGTGCAAGAGGGGGAGGGACAGAGAGAGAAGGAGAATCCCAAACAGGATCTGCACTTGGCGTGGAGGGTGATGTCGGGCTTGATCTCACAATCCTGAGATCATGACCCGAGCCAAAATCAAGAATTGAACATCTAACTGACTGAGCCACTCAGGAGCCCCTAAAACAATGTTTTTAAAAAAATTACAGTCTCACAAATCTCATTCTTTTTTTTATCTTTTCAGAAAACTCTACAAGTCTTGATTTTGATTGTGACTTCTTGCATCATGAATGTCTAGGGGCAAAATGTATTTTTCACTATTTTGTTAAGAGTGTAGCGGTCTGGAGGTAGGAATATGTGGTTGTGGGGAGAAATAGGAGTGATTACTGGAAATCCTTGGAAACTCAAGATTCCTAACATCCTGAGACTTTATTTTCCTTTCTCAGTGAAAGTTGTCTGGCATTATAAATAATTAGCTTTCCATTAGGTGTTGGTTTTGTTACAGAGAAAAAATAGTCTTTGAAATTAGTTAGGCAGATGACCCTAGTTTTTAAGGCAAACTTTCTACTTAGCATTTGTGTGACATTAGGAAAGTACTTAATGTCTCTAAATGTCCTTTTACTCATGAACTGAATCAGGAAATTATATATTATTTATGGTTTTTGGAATTAGAATGGTAATTGGAAAATATGCAGAACTGTAGCTGATACATGTAAATATGGAGTAAGTATGGACTTTCTCCCTTACTCCCTCCTATCCACTTAGAGAGTCGCTGTAGTCCTGGAAGGTGGTTTGCGTCTTGGCTCTACTCTTCCTCCTTAATAGTCCCCTCCTCAGACTTCTTTTCATTAGATCACTGCGAGAGTTGCCTTCCTTGTAGCTTTTTAAAGATTATTTACTAAGAAGAAAGGAGTCAATGATTTGTTTTCCAACTGTGTTTACTAATTTCCCCTTCCTTTGAGAAACAGCTGTTATTCTTTTAATGTGAAATTCACTGCAGTTCCCCTACTTTTTCTCACGGTTAACATGCTCTTGCCAAGGATTTGTGCGAATTTCCACCCTTGGTATCTGAGACATCAAACCAAAAATATTCCAGGTGATTCAATGAAAAGTATATGACAAATGTGTCTTAAGACAACTCTGCATTCTAAAGCTGATCTGCCTGGTGTTTTTAAGAGAAGAATATAGAAGAGAACATTCTTTGCCTAATTACAATTTGCCTGTAGCTTGATGTTATCCCTGTGGGTGTCTCCAACAATGGATCCACACCTCCCTTGCTGCCAGCCCCTGGCATACTCTGCTTCTTGTGCCAAAGCTCCTTCTGAGGATACACGAGTAAAGCAGTGCCTTGGGGAGCCTGAGAACTGACTTAAGAAACCCACGGAAATATATACTTTTTAAGTCATAATGTATTTTGCTCAAATACTTAAGGTTAGTTATTTTCGAATAAGCAAAATGGAGAAGATAATGGCTATACTTTATTATGTAAGGCAAGAGAAAAAAGAGCTTAAATTACAAGTTTTAGGAATTGGGATTGATTTCTCAGGGGTATCTGACTCTGTTTAATTGCCAAAGAAAAAGTGTATTTAAGTTAATTTGCCCAAATCTGACAGAAATCTTTAAACTTGTTTTGACGTAAACTTTAAATTGAGCACATTTCAGAAACAATCTCATTAAACATATTCAAGGAAGTATGGAATGAGGCTATTTTGGTAGAAAACAGTGTTTCGCCAATGAAAGAGGTGTGGCATTTTCTGAAACACTGTGGCATTATCTTGCTTTTCTCTTCCCTCTCAATCACGCTTCCTCCATATTATATATATTACTGTACATAATAATATGCCTTCATATTATTCATATGATTCTCAAGTTTTCTTAGATAAATGTCTTTCTTAGTCACCTCAGTGGTTCGTAGAGCTGGACTGAGCCAAAGAACTTTTCCAGTCAGATGATCAGAGGTGGCCATGTCTGAAGGAAAACTGGTCCTTTAACCTCAGTGGGGACAGCATAGAAGGAGGCAGCATGCCCTCAGAAGGTAGAGCTCTACCTGGTTTGACTGACCACCCCTCCTTCCACTTCTGTTTAGAAAGAAATGGAGACATGGGAGAATTACACTAAGAAAGACAGTGAGGCACCAGGACAGCCTTCTGAGTCAGCACAAACTCTGAATGGCCATGTCCTTATGCACTCTCCTCCTCGTGAAGTTCTGTTCTCACTAATACACCTGTTGTGAGTGGACAGTGGTGTTGCTCAAGTGGTACCTTTTACCTGTGGTAGTATTCCATTTGAGTCATCACAGTGCTTCATTTATCCTACCATAACACAATCCTGAATTAATGCAACTCATCTTCCAGAAGGCTGTCATCCAACCATTAGGAAGAAATTTGATTCTTGTTGGTTTCCTTTTTTTTTTTTTTTTTTTTTTTTTTGCTTTCACTTGAAGATCGATGGCATACTGGCTCTTAAAATTCAACAAAAAGTACACTTAGTATTAGCAATGACTAATTTTGCACAGGAGCAACTAGATTTCAAATCTTATTCTATTGTACAGAGAGGTTAACAATAATCTGGTGGAAAATGTTGGCTAGTTTAAAGATCAGTACAAGGTGCCTCCTTAGCGTAGTAGGCAGGGCGTCAGTCTCATAAAGATCAGTACAAAAGAGGATGAGTTGTTGTTTTTAAAAACTCCTTCCCTTGAACAAGATTATACCATCAGCAAAATATTCCAGCAAGTTGTTAGAAAGAGATAAAGGACAGATGAAGAATATTAGTTCAGGGTAAGTCTGAGCCCCAAAATCAAGGTGTGGAAGTCCCTTCCACTCTTCAGGGACTCTTTGGAGTCCTTCCCCTCTTCCATGACACCTCATTAAACTGAGGAATAGGGTAGCTCTTCTGTCATTTACCTTGTATTGATCTTAGGAATTTCTCAGTTTGTCAGGTCCTACTGTGCATTATACTTCCCTCCTATTATTTTGGTTGTGTCCTCTTCCTTTGGAGAAACCTTCATTTGAAGCAAAAGATTTTTGTTTGTTTGTATGTTTTGGTGGAGTGGGGAATGGGAATCCATGATGGCTGGATCCTGTCTCCCTCTTCAAGCATTTATTTGTGAATTTATGCTCGTCTTCACTTGCAGCTGTGTTACTGGGATAACACCAGTGTTAAAAGTAGAAGTAAGATGAATGGTGCCCAATTGCTTTTTCCAGAACTTAAATGAAAAACACTTAAGTGTTTTTCATTTAACTATGTTCCTATTTTCCATGCAAACTATAATGTACAAAAAAGTGAAATAGGAAGGCTTTTAAACTTTCACATCAGGTCTTAGAGAAAGCATTTTGTTTAACTGCATTTCATGACCTGACAATCATAGGGCAAATAACATGACTCCAAATATAGCTTCCATCAAAATTTTGACCTGACAAGAAGATTCCCGGTAGTAACTGATGACCCACTTGGAGACAGAGAATCAATCAAGAACTGAAGGTAGTGGCTCCTTAGAATCTGCTGTGTGAGCATTTGGCCAGTTTGTATCTGTAGCAATTATAACCCTGCCACTACATCAGTCTTGCTGTGGAGCCTTTAAAAGTACAGATATCAATTGTTATGTCACTGCCACTCACTCCCAACCCAATCCTGATGTTCCTTCAGTACACGTGGGGTGGGGGGACTCAGGGGCTTTCTGTTTTAAAGAAATTCATAGGTGATTCTGGTGGTTAACAACCAATTTGAATTTTGGCTCCATCACTTACTAACTGTGTGATTCTGGGCACAGCTTTTAACTTCCATGTGCTCTAAGTTTTTCATCTAGATTACATAGGCTCATGAAGACTAAACAATAATGTATGATATTAGAATATGTAAATATAATTAAAAGGTGGCTTTAAATAATCACTTAGTTCCTGATTTTAAGGTCTTGTCAATTTTACTCCTGGTATTCAGAGTGACAGTTATACTCAGGGTTGCAGAATGAGTGTGGTGAGTTATCTTCAGAACTAGGAAAATAGTCATTTTCCCATCCACAATTCAGTGGAGGGGAAAACTTCCCCAGGGATTTCCACCTTGTTCCAACTTTCAATATTTCGTGATGCACAAGTCTGAACAGTTCACTACTCTGTGGTTAAGTACACATGCCTGGGGTTTTGTTTCTATTCCACCACTCCACATATTGGCTTTCTAAAACTTACTTAGCACTCTAAGTGCTGAATAGATATTCTGTATGTATCACTGTATCCTCAGAAATCATTAAGGCTGCCAAGTCTACGGGCCTTACAGTGAGTCAGTGCACTGTGGTATCAACTACATTTGTTAGTACCAATAAGACTTACTATCAGTTGCTATGACAGATATGCTCCTTTATAACACTTTCTCTTGTTTAATACAATTGTCCAGCTCCTTACAGAAGAAGAGAGTGCTAGTTTTTCTCTCTTTGGTTTCTCGCTGAGCCTCTTCTCTATCCATTCCTCACTGTTCTCTGCCCTGCTCTGGAGGCTGACCACTATGGACTGAATCTTCCTGGTTCCTGTGCCCTCTGCTGCCCTTTGTATTTGGCCAGTGGGAAGAGTGAGTGGGAAATCAGAGTGTCTTCTAGAGCCAGAGCTCTTGTCATGCAGCCTCACCCACCTCTCCCATTTCTATCTCTTAAAGCTTTGGTAACTGGTCCCACCTCTTATTGCTTTAGATCTAGGGCTGGTAATGGCTTCCTGTTGATGCTAGGTACTAGGATAGTCATTACGTGTCACTAGGTCCCTAACCATAGTCACATCTTTGTATATGTTTCCTTCACTGATATGTTTGGATACGCCTTTTAGAGTGTGCTGTCGGTTTCCTCCTGAGATGGGTAAACAGCAAACATTGCCCTTTATTCAAAGTTCTAGCTTTGCATTTTCCTTGGCACGGAGGAGGAGATGCTGAGCACACTTCCCCTTCCTTACATTGTCTAAGCCAGTGAGTGGTAGCAACTACAACAGCTTGGTGCACTGTGCTTTAACTGTCCCTGGAAATAGCTTCTTTTAAAATGTAAGAGTACAAAGAATTTGAAGTACCATGAAGGGTATTTGGGTGGGCTAAATGGGAAAGGATGATTAAATGGATGGCTTGGCTCTCTATATACAAAAGGGAGAAGTCATCACCTACCATTTTCCATCACATTTTTGTTTCTTGCAACTTGGCCTTTACTAAAACATGAAGGAAACGGCAAAGATATGTTTATTGCCATTATGTATGCATATGTTAAATAGGTCTTCATTCAGGGCAATATTTGGTCTTTTTATCTCCTAACTAGCTCTTGTATCTTCTTCCATATATGCCTATGCTGACAATGTCATAATATGTCAGTGCATTGTTTTAGCACCTTTAAAGAATTACTTTTATATACTAACAGAATATTTTTCTGGTAAGGAATTTACAAGTGAACTGTCTTTGTCATGTAAATTCTAAAATACATCGAGCCAGTAATTATAATTAGGCTATTTTATATGCATTTAACCACACTGAGATGATGTAATCTTTATATATGCTCAGTTTCCTTCCAAGCATAAATGAGATCTTGTGCTGTGTTAGTTGATCTATATGCAAGTGCATGCTTCAACTCCAGGTTTGGATTTGGGGGCATATTCCATTCCAAACTCAGGGTGAACATCTGCCCATGAAATCTGCAAGTATGAACATTTCAGTTATAAGGAGGAATAGGGACAAACCACATAGACAGTTGAGTGGAAAATGTTTTTGAGAAATAATAACATAGGCAAAGAGGACATCAGATATTTGAGGGAAAATGGGTGAATTTAAAGTTAATAAGATTAACTAGGAATAATCATGGACAGACTTGACTACTGGCCAGCACAGTCTGAGGATGCAGAAGTAGCCAGATCGAACAGAGAAATTACTAAGTGGTGTGTAACAATTATTACTTATTTCCTTTAGCATACATATATGGGTGCCTCTAAGACACAACATCCACCAACACCAAGAAATGTGACTCTGTATTCTGTAGGCAATAGGAAGCTGTTAAATGTCTTGAGGCAAGGAAGTCATATGATCTATGCTGCATTTTATTAAAAGTTGCTTGGAATGTTGTGTATGACTTGTTGAATTGTGGGTATTCTGTCAGATGGGGAGATCAATCAGGGAACAGTTGCCATGATTCAGGCATGACATGACATAATGAGCACCTGAATGAAGTAGTGTGGATGGACCCAGTGATATGGATGAAAAGGGAGGACCATGTGCAAGTAGAATTAACCAAATCTGAAGCTCCGTGTGGGAACTTGGGTTTAGGGAGGAAAAGAGGCCAAAATATTTTTTGTATATTTCAGTCTCTGTGGTTGTAACAATATACACTGAGGAAAAGGGGAATTATGAAGAGGGGGCAGGGAAACTGAGGACATAGCAAAGACGTTTTAAACATGGTGAAATTGAGAGGTTGGCAGTACACATTGTCTATAAAACAGCTGCAAATTCTCAGGTGGAATTTTAAAAGGATTTAGAGGTACAGACATAAGCCTGAGAATCATATGCCTCGAGTTGACACTTTAAGCCTTAAGTGCTATTGAAATCACCAAAGAAGAGGACATGATGTAGGAGAAGAAATAAGGTAAGGGGGGGGGGGGGTGGGCTTTGGAGAAGGCTTATCATTTGAGGACTTGAGGAAAAGTCAGTGCAAAGGACTTACTTTCCATTTTAAGATTTAGAAGTGTTTCCTCATGCATTTCCTAATTTGATCAACGAGATAACCCTGAAAGGGCAAATGGTATTAACCCCAGGAAAAGAATGCCAGACACTTAAAGTGGCTTGGCTAGGCTTGTTCAGAAAGGAGTAAGTAGAATCAAAACAAAAAGTCAAGTCTCTCATCTCTTCAGCCTAGCAACTTCCAGGCTGCCTTCATCTTTAAAGGGGCTATTCAAATGGAATGTCCTAGAGCTCTGGGGTGAGGGGGAGCAATGTCTGAGAGCCCTCAGGGAATCTGCAAAGCTCCCTCAAGAAGCCCTTTCTGAATGGAGGAGGCCTGGGGAGGGAGGCAGATCTCAGTACTATTTATTGAGGCTAACTCTGATTACACATCAGACTGCAACCAAACATTTTATTTGTACATGAGGGTCAGTCACAATCAGTGCAAAAACCACAGGCTCAAATATTCCTTGATGTCAGTGAGCTTTTTCTAAGACCTTCTCCGTAAAAGCTAACTAACTAACTTTCTCAGTAAAACCCACATTATTCTGTGAAAACTAATCTTGTGTTACCTAGGGGGAAAAAACGCAGGGGCAGGGGTGGGGATTTTCCAGTTGTGCGTCTTATAGTATTGTACCGTTTCTAATACAGTATATGGGAGGTGGCTTCAAGTCTGAGTGGCAGGATATATAATTTTAAGAGGGGACAGCAGAACGTCCTAACAGTTGGAAAAGAGTTTCTTTGTCTCTTTCAACACCTAACTTACCAAATGGCAGCTTCAATATTGAAGCAGAAAGAATTTTTGGGTATAGACATCATGCATCCCAAAAAGCTTTTCAGTAGCATAACAAAACACAAACACACATAGAATCATTTAGGTCACTTCCCTGAAATGCATAAAATACTTTCTGAGTTTTTCCAGGCTTGCCAGTTTTTCTTTATTGTGTACCTTGTGTATTCTCAGAATTTAGTTTATTCATACTTCTGTGAATAAAAGCAACCCTTCTTGGGGCACCTGGGGGGCTTAGTCGGTTAAGCATCCAACTTTGGCTCAGGTCATGATCTCGTATCTCGTGAGTTCAAGCCCCGTGTCAGGCTCTGTGCTGACAGCTCAGAGCCTAGAGCCTGCTTTGGATTCTGTGCCTCCCTTTCTCTCTGCCACTCCCCTGCTTGTGCTCTGTCTCTCAAAAATGAATAAATTTTTAAAATATAATTTAAAAAAGTGCCACTCTTCTTGAACTTCTCCCTTAATTCAGAAATCATCATGAGAAGCAAGTTTGAAATCCATGGATACCTAAGTCTCAAATATATTCCAATATGTTAAAAAATTCCAATAAATATCTTCCCTGTAGTTATGTAAAATTATGTAAAGAAGAGCTCACTCAAAGAAATGAAACACTCAGTTAATTACGTAAAAGATCCCATGAGCCATCATCTGTATGAGTTCAGGCATCCAACAGTTTTCTAAGGACCACAAAAGACAGTAACCTTTACCAAGAGCAAGCTACTGGGTGTGGGCCTTGAAATATAGGATTCAAATGAGTTATTCCATCAACCTTTGAATGCAGGGATTATTATCAGAATTTTATGCATGGAGATACTGTTGCTCAGAGAAATGAGAGTACAAGCCCAACTGCATGTAGGGGACTTGGAATTTGATTCTTGATCAAATTTACTGCGAAGACTGCTATGCGGGGTTGCCTCCAATCAAAACCTGAGCCTGGTGAACTCATGGGGAAAAGTATACCTTCATGATTATCCTCTGAGTTAGATTATTTTCAGGGTGTTATTGAAGAAGCATTAGATCTGGAAGGTGCATATAACAATGGCTTATTATAGGGATTTGATGTAATGCAGTTGAAGGAGCTGATTTCACAGTCTATTTGAAGCTGGGTCTGATGCTAAAGCCTGAAGACCAGAGGTCAAGAGGCAGAAAAGGCCAGATGGACATGAAGTTGGGAAAGCAAGGTCAAGATGGAAACTGCAAGGCTGAGCCCAACCCACAAGTTTGGTCTGGAAGCTTTATTATACTGGCTTCACCTCCAAATGTGGAGATGCTGAACTTGGCTGCCCTTTATCACAAAGCTAACCATGTACTTGACTTCAAAGCAGGAAATTTGGCAGGAGCCATAGGAGCTGTGAACCCAGCTGCTGTGTCTCCTAATCAGAAAAGCCAGAAAGAAGCAATACTAGGGTGCCATTCACAGACTTCTTGCGGATAAAGCAATATAGCTTCTTCTTCATCTGACCTTTCAAATCTCATTCCAAATGGCCCGTGCCAACATGGAGCAAATGGACATCTGGGAAATGAAGATAAACCAGGCTGTGTATTATGCAGCATGTCTTCCCCTTCTCTGGAAGGCCATCTACTTGTTTCTTATTCACAGATAGATTTTAAAATGCAAGTAAGAGTAGGATTATTGTATATGAAGCAAATAGGTTGCAATTATTTGATCGTTCAGCTATTATTATTCACATTAAATTTTTAATTAAAATATAATGTTTCACAGCTGACCTAGCCTTTACACCCATATGAATCTGCCTACTGTCATCAAATAGTTTGAACATACATGTCTTATTAACCAGGTCATCCCCCCAACAATGCATCTTTCCCCTGTCAATACGAATGTGATGCATTTATTTTTATAGCACAATGTAAAAACAATTATAGAAAAAAACTGGAAGTGAATGAAATATCTCAGAAATTCCAGTATCATAGATTTTATGCAGTTAATCTTCTTTGGATTTAGGTAACTATTATAAAGCACTAGCTAAATTGCTACTTTTTGTTTATGTCTTCTGCTATCTCTTTAGTCTTCTGTGTACCTGTTTTTTGGTGTGTGTGCCCATGTCTTCAACTTTTTAAAAAAATGATGTATAGAATTAGATTAATCAGAGTCCTTTGTTTTCATAAAATGCTATCATCATTTGTCCCAACATGACTTTCTTTTACTTTACTTTTTCTATTCATTAATCACCTAACAAAATAGTATCATAAATCTACCACTAAAGCCCAAAATGAAAACATTCCCATTAACACGCTTTACCTATGTTTTCTGTTCGTCCTCTCATGTTTCTAACACAGATAACCACTGCTATGAATTTCGTATGTGATGTTGCCCTATAAAAGGTTTGCATGTATAATGTATTCATACATATACATGTGTACATGCTCTAACATGCTTGTGTATGTATATTATTTTTTCACACATCCTCACACATTGCATATACATTTATATATACACACGTATATAAAATATATTGTCTACTTATTTTGAAATCTATAAAGATGGTATCATAGTGCCTTCTAATATTTGCTTTCCATACTCAATATTTAATAAGCTTAACCATGAGTGAAACAGAAGCAAAAATGAACTATTTGAACCTCATCAAAATAAAAAGCTTTTACACGGCAAAGGAAACAGTCAGCAAAACTAAAAGGCAACAGACAGAATGGGAGAAGATATTTGTAAGTGACAATCAGATAAAGGGTTAGTATCCAAAATCTATAAGGAACTTATCAAACTCAACACCCAAAAACCAAATAATCCAGTGAAGAAATTGGCAAAAGACTTGAATAGACACTTTTGCAAAGGAAACATTCAGATGGCCAACAGATACATGAAAAGACGCTCGACATCATTCATCATGAGGGAAATACAAATCAAAACCACAAAGAGATACCACCTCACACCTGTCAAAGAACCGCGAACATTAACAACTCAGGCAACAACAGATATTGGCGAGGATGCTGAGAAAAAGAATCTCTTATGCAGTGCTGGTGGGAATGCAAACTGATGCAGCCCCTCTGGAAAACAGTATGCAGGTTCCTCAAAAAAATTAAAAATAGAACTACCCTACAACCCAGCAATTGCACTACTAGGTATTTATCCAAGGGATACAGGTATGCTGTTTCAAAGGGCACATGCACCTTAATGTTTATAGTAGCACTATCAACAATAGCCAAAGTATGGGAAGAGGACAAATGTCCAATGATGGATGAATGGATAAAGAAGATGTGGTATATGTACATATATACATATGTATATATATACACATATGTATATATACACAATGGAATATTACTTGGCAATCAAAAATAATGGAATCTTGCCATTTGCAACTACATGGATGGAACTAAAGGGTGTTATGCTAAGTGAAATTAATCAGAGAAATTGACTTCACTCATATGAGGACTTGAAGACAGAAAACAGATGAACATAAGGGAAGGGAAGCAAAAATAATATAAAAACAGAGGGGGGGAAACATAAGAGACTCTCAAATATGGAGAACAAACAGAGAGTTACTGGAGGAGTTGTGGGAGGGAGCATGGGCTAAATGGGGAAGGGGCATTAAGGAATATACTCCTGAAATCATTGTTGCACTATGTGCTAACTAACTTGGATGTAAGTTAAAAAAATTTTTTTAAATATCAAAAAAAATCCATATTTGCTTGCTAATGGGAAGAATCCAATAAAGGGCAGAAAATGCAATATTATTTCAATCACAACTTTTTAAAAAATATTTTTAATGTTTTATTTATTTCTGAGAGAGAGAGAGAGACAACATGAGCAGGGAGGGTCAGAGAGAGAGGGAAACACAGAATCTGAAGCAGGCTCCAGGCTCCGAGCTAGCTGTCAGCACAGAGCCCGATGAGGGGCTTGCACCCAGGAATCGTGACATCATGACCTGAGCCCAAGTCGGACACTTAACTGACTGAGCCACCCAGGCACCCCTTCAATCACAACTGTTAACAAAGAAGACTGTCTATCAGTATGGTGCAGACACAAAGTAGAATTCTTTATAACTTCTTTTAAAGGCTTATATTACAAAACATTTATGAAATTTTTGATAAAGAATATTTACTATTTTCAGTTTTAGACTATCAAAATTTAAAATAACATGTAGAATATACTTTTAAAGTGTGTATGTTTATTTGCTTAGATTAACCCCTCTCTAGAAGGCTATGATCTAAATTCTACCAACTCTAAAACTGAATCTTTCTGCTTTGTTGACATATGTTTTTACACATGGAATTTTGTATTCTGATTTTAAAAATTCAAAATAAAAAACAAAGCCTCAGGAAAAAAAAAAAAGCTTAACTGTGTTGTACATAAGGCTATAAATTCATTCACTGTCACTAGTACAGAAGATTCCATTGTGTAACTGTCATACTTTATCCACACTCCTACTAGTGGGCACCTAGATTTCTTCTAGGTTTTGCTTTTACAAGTGTGCTATAAATATTTTACATTGTTTCTTTGGAGGAATATAATTAGTAGTGGGCATGCTGAATGGACACAGTGTAACAGCATACAGCAATACAAAAATGGGAAAAGGTCATGAATAACAGCCACATAAGGCAACATACACATATAGTGATATGTTCAACCTCATTACTACTCATATGACACATCACAACAACCTCCTTTTCACATTCATTAAATAACAAAAATTTAAGATGTATACAGCTTAAGATGTATGCATGCAGAATTAGGAGCTCTGATCATTATGTTCCTATATATTCACATAATATTTAAGTATATATTCATATTCACATATTCATACAGCAAGGGCTGCTTGGTGTTGGGTGGGGGTGCCCCTGGAAGCAGGGATGAGGTCTGGCTGGTTACCCAGGGGACCCCAGAGTGGGGAAAGGGGTTGTGAGGGTGTGTGGAGATGATAGCGTAGGGCAGTGGCAGTGGGGTCTGTTGGGCTGTGCCCATCAGTCCCCCCTCACAGGCTGCAGCATCATATATATATTCGTATATATATTCATAAATTCATATGAAATAATTCAGTTTCTCCTTTCCCTACTAATACGTTATGCCGTATTTTTCATATCTGAGTTATATATATATATATATATATGGTTCTCTGGGTATCTGTTCTAGTCCTCTGTTCAGTTTGTCTATTCCTGCACCAGCCACAGAGTCTAATCATTATAGCTTCATAACAAATTTTATTAAATTGAAATAGCAATGTGTTCCTCCTTCTCCATCTTCTCCTTTAAGAGTGTCTGAGCTAATCTGAGCCTTTTGCATTTCAGTACAGATGCATCACTTTTTTCAAGTTTCATCAAACAAAATGTGATTCTTTTCTGATTTTATTTAATATTTACTTATTTAGGGAGAGAGAGAGCAGGGGGTGTGGGGAGCAGAGGGAGAAAGAACTTAGCAGGCTCTGGACCCTGATGCAGGGCTCAATCTCACAATCATGAGATCATGACCTGAGCCAAAATCAACAGACCGACGTTTAACCCACTGAGCCACCCCCGTGCCCCCTGACAAAAAATAAGATTTTTTTAAACTAGATTGCATTGATTCTACATGTCAAATTGGAGAGCATTAAAATCTTAATGCACTGAATGTTTATGGTTTTCACTGTTGTTGTTTTTATCCATGAATAGGAGCCACTGCTTCATTTGCTTAAGTCTTCTTCTTGCTACGTTTTCCTTCTTACATCAGGAAAGAAAAATGTATGATTTTCTGCATATAAGTAGTTCATATCTTTTCTTCAACATTAGGTATTTATAATGTTTAGATCATTATAAGTTTGTTTTCTTTATAATTCATGCTTTTTAAATTACATGTTTGGGTTGTTTATGCCTGCTACACAGAAATGCAACTGACTTAAGATTTCAAAAATTGATTCTATGCCTTGCTTTCTTACTAAATTCTCAGTATTTGTGATATTTATAATAATATTCTATTAATTTATCTATGGATTTGTACACAGAAAATTATAGCATTTACTTTTCTGGTTTTATTGAATTGGTTAGAACTTCCTGTAAAATGTTGGATGTAGATAGCAATAGTGGACATTCTCATTTTTGATACTGATTTAAAGGGAAAGGCTTCTCATATTTTCTTATATAGACTGATGTTTATTTTAAGTTTTCTGCACATGTACATTATCAGATTAACAAAATTCTCTTAGCTTATTGGCTTTGTTTTGAATTAACAATAGGTATTGAATTTTCTAAAAATCCTTTTTTGTTCCATCTATTTAAAGGATCTTATTTTTCCCTTTAATTCATTAATAGCCTGAATAATATTTATAGATTTTCTTTTTAAAAAAATTTAATACTTATTTTTGAGAGAGAGAGAGAGAGAGAGCACGAGCAGAGGAGGGGCAGAGAGAGGGAGACACAGAATCTGAAGCAAGCTCCAGGCTCTGAGCTGTCATCACAGAGCCCCACATGGGGCTTGAACTCATGAGCCACAAGATCATGACCTGAGCAAAAGCCCAACACTCCACTAGCTAAGTCCCCCAGGCACTCCAATATTTATAGATTTTCTAAAACTTATCTTTTTTTCCATAAGGTAATTTCAACCTGTATATCATGTATTATATTTTTATATACTGATGAGTTTTATTTCTAAATATATATATGTATATATATACATATATATATTTACCTTTTTAAATATTTTTTTTTATTTTAGAGAGAGAGAGCAAACAAGGTACAGGGGCAGAGGGGGAAAGAGAGAGAGACATAGAGAATCTTAAGTAGGCTCCATGCTCAGAATGGAGCCTCACCAGGGTTCGATCCCATGAGTCTGGGATCATGAAGGAGCTCAAATCAAGAGTTGGCCACGCAACCAATTCAGCCACCCGGATGCCCTCCATTTGTAATATTTTGGTCAGGGTTTTTGCACCTCATGTATGAGAAACTGGGTACTATAATCTTCTTTCTCAAGTCTTTACTTGGTTTTTTACCAAGATCATACTGACCTTGGAATCAGCCAGGCATTCTTTCCTCATTTTCTATTCTCCAGAAAATGTACTCAAATTTGGGGTGATGTGTTCTTTAAATATTTGGTGGAAGTTACTTACAGAACTTTTGGAGCCTTATTTTTCTATATGTAAATATGTTTTATCACTGGCTCAACTTTTTAATAGTTGTAGGAATATTTAGAGTTTTATTTCTTCCTGCAGTTATATTGACAAGTTATAATTTTTCCAGATTTTTTTGTTTTGTTACATTTTGTAACTTATTGGCATGAAACTGTTGATGATCTTACATATTGTAATCTTGCCCCATCTTTTGTCATATCCCATTTATTATTCAGTGTATTATTGATCTATGGCTCCTCTCTCTCCCTTCCTCCTTTCTAATCTCACATGAAGTTTATTTCAAACAAAACTTAGTGCTTTTTGTTGCTTTCATTGTATCTTTATATTCCATTTCATTGACACCTGCTCATATCTAGATCTTTCTTCTTGCTGTCCTTGAGTTTATTCTGCTATTCCTTTTATAACCTTCAGTATAGGAAAAAACTTGCAACTTTTCAATCTTTTTTCTTTTGTAATAAAATCATTCAAAGCGAAACAGATCTCAAAACAGTGCTTTTTTAGTTTCCTACAAGTTGTAACAAGAAGACTTTTGGTTGCCCTTCAGTTTAAGGCTGTTGTGTTTTTGTTGCTATCCAATGACATTTCTTCCTTGACCCATGCATTAATAGGAATGTGATCTCCAACTTCTCGATATTATGAGGATATTCTTTATTTGTCTTTCTGTTACTACTTCTTAATTGCACTTCATCAGAGAGCTGCTCTATGGGATACCTATTCTTTAAAATGTGTTGAGACTTGCTTTATGGACTTGTACACAATTTAAAAAATATTCCATATGTCCTTGAGCAGGACAAGTATTTTCTAACTCTCGGATGCTGTTCTATATAGAGCTATTAGAACAAGCTTGTCAGATAGGTTCTATTTTTTATTTTCATCGATTTTTTTTTTCCTGCTTGCTATCAATAATAATTGAGAGAGCTGTTTTGCAATGCCTCCTTATGTTGACTGAGTTGTCGAATTTTTATACGGTTTTAACAGTTTTTACTGCCTACACTTTAAGGCTATTTTGCTATTCTTGTTTACACTGGTCATATTTTCCCAGTGAATTAAGCTTTTCTCATTGTAAAGTTATGTGTTAGGTCCCAATGTTTCTCTTTGTTCTTAAAATATATTTGGCCTATGAATAATATAGCTACTCTAGCTAACTTTTAATTATTATTTGCTTAATGTATCTTTTTTATCTTTATATTTTGTCTTGTCAGTTTCTTTACTCTTTAGGAATATTTCCTATAGGGGTGCCTGGGTGGCTTAGTCGGTTAAGCGTCCGACTTTCGCTTAGGTCATGATCTCGCGGTTCGTCGGTTCGAGCCCCGCGTGGGGCTCTGTGCTGACTGCCAGCTCAGAGCCTGGAGCCTGTTTCAGAGTCTGTGTCTCCCTCTCTCTGACCCTCCCCTGCTCACGCTGTCTCTCTCTCTCTCTCCTAGAAATAAATAAAAATATTTTAAAAAAAGGAATATTTCCTATAAATAACATCTAACTGGGTTAAAAATAACCCTATCTGAGAATCTTTTCCTTGGTGAGTTTATGGTTTTCTATGTGTTATGTTTCTATATGTTGTGTGTATACATGTGCCTAT
The DNA here is from genome assembly GCF_003009895.1 of Hyaena hyaena. NCBI lineage: Eukaryota > Metazoa > Chordata > Mammalia > Carnivora > Hyaenidae > Hyaena > Hyaena hyaena. Next base: position 58,533 of record NW_024080864.1, on the reverse strand, counting down.
AAAATTGGTCATTTTATGTATATGTATTGTGGTTTTTGGAAAAGCTGGATTTTTAAATACCATCTTACATTTAAGTTCTATTTGTTTTGCTTTTTCTTGGTTTCCAACTCCTTTTCAGCACTTTTAATTAAGTATTTCAGTTTCATATTTTACTTTATTAACTTTCTTCAAATGTTCATCATTTTCATTTTACCTCTCCATTTTGAACACTTCAACCTTTCTGTTTTCATTTCTAAAAATTCCACATGAGTATGTTGTTTGGTGTGTGTCCACTTGGAAACTTTCTCTTTATTTGCTCATTTCGCCAATTGTATCTTTTGTTTCGTCTCCTGTATGATGTGCAGCCATTCCGTATCCCGTGTCGGATGACTGCAGTCGTTGCAGGCTGGACATAGATGCTGTTTCTCCTTCCTGCTAACTCTCACTGCTAGTGGCTTGCTTCTTGTGTTCTGATAATCTTGGTCAGTTTACTGATCTTATTCTGAGATAGTTCTTAAGACTACTTGAGGGGGTCTGCTCCTTATCTTTGCAGGTAGGTACACCTCTGGTAAATTCTGGTTTAGATCAGGAGTGCCAGATTATAATGCTCCTATCCTAGCTGGTCCAGGGTTCATTATCCTCATAGCAGTATTGCTATAGGGACCCCCCCCAGGGCACCTGCTGCTCCCACCACCCTGGCTCTCAGCTGTTCCAACTCCCCACCGCTGTGGCTTCAGCATCTTGTGCTCGATATTTAGCTTTAGGTCTCCCAACTTTGGTGTTTAGATGCTCCCCCTGAAAGTCTTAATTCCTAGCACCCAGGAGCAGTCTCTAACCACTCTGGGTCCCACTTGTCGTAGTTTGTTCGTTCTGGGCAGAGGAAGGTTGCCTGGACACCTCTCTTATCTTGTGAGACAGCAATTAGTGGAAAGAGTCTGTCCTATCCACAATCTCATTGTTGCAGCAGGAGGGTCCCTCGGAGCACCTACTCACTCATGATACCAAAAGCAGAACCCTTTCTCTGGTGGATTCTCCATTTTTTTTTTTTTTTTTTTTGTGAGTCGTTGCTCTTCATAATAGAATCCACTAAAACCAATGTCTCCTTCTCTTGAGACTAGGCAGCAGGCAAATGATTCAGAGTTCCATGAACACACAAATCTAAGCTAATCTTTGAATAGGCAGTTAGAGGCACAGGGAGTCTGAAGCCATGTAGGATATACAGCATATGTGGTGGTAAGTATCTCCAGGCCTGTGATGACAATGCAAGGGACACAGTGAACGTATCCAATGACTGAGGGCAATTGTATTGAGGGGGGACAAACTGAGAGACTCTGCTGGAGCAGTTTGTACTATATTTGGGGTGTGGTTTCTCAATGTGTAGCTCCTAACTTGTTCTCCAGCCCATTTTCTTATGCAACCTAATACTTCTTCATAAATGTCATTTTTAGAGCTGGTTTCTGTTTTTTTTTTTTTTTTTTTTTTTTTACAACTAAAGCCCTTTCAGATGCAATAATGTAACACCTGTTTATGATCTTCAGCTCAAGCAGTGATACAATAAAATAATGGCTAAGTTCTCACTGGGTATTTCTTTCATCTTGAACCCACCTGGATCTTTTTCTTAAGCTAAAGAAGGAGGGCAGGCAAGGCCACAGGAAACAGAAAGTACCATTCAAAGGGAGGAAAATACACTGATAACATGACCTTCCTGCTTTATTTCAAGAATACATTTATGATGGTTATGATATGTAAAAGTTTTCTATGATAATTATCTTAATGGAATGAAAGAGTAATTATATAGCCTAGTAGACACCAGGAAGCTGAAAATTAATTTCAATAATCAGGTATAAATTTCCACTTTAACCCCTAATGACAAAATATTAATTCTTTGTAACAACAACATCTGGAATCAAATATTAAGTTTTTAAAGAAGTGGTCACGAATCAGAAAACAAATTCAACTAGTTGTTTTCTAAAAATCATTTTGATTATATGTAGTTTTTGTTTGTTTATTTGTTTCTCTTTACAAACTTGAAAGGGGCCTTGAAGGCATTTGATCAACCCCATCCTCACTCTGGACTCAGAAAAGTCAAATGATTGACTTTGTCAATGTCAACACCTGGGGTGTCAAAGTATTTTTTAATAATTCCATCTAATTTATTCTCTTATAGCTAAAAAAAAAGTTTACATTTACTTTGTTTCCAATTCTCAAATGAACCATCTCCATTTAAAAATAAAGAATTTAAACTAGTAATTTTAAAAACTATCCTGAATGGTGCCTGGGTGGCTCAGTCGGTTGAGCATCTTGACTTTGGTTCAGACCATTATCTCTTGGTTTGTGGGTTCAAGCCCCGTGAGAGGCTCTGCGCTGACAGCTCAGAGCCTGGAACTTGCTTTGGATTATGTGTCTCCCTCTCTTTCTGCCCCTCCCCTGCTTGCACTCTGTCTCTTTCTCTCTCAAAAAATAACAAACATTAAATTTTTTTTAAAAAGTCATCCTGATATTGTACCAGGAAACATGAGAACAAGGGAATAATAGAAGTTTATGTATGCTAATCAGCTCTCTTCCAGTTTGTTCATCTTGCCTAATAATTTTCTTAACTGTGGAAAATACTTTCTCAGAAGCCATTCATGATCAAGCTCGTTGGGCCACATACACAGTTAGAAAAGTGATGTCCATTTGCTCATAATACCTGTGGTGCAGCCAATCCCACAAAATTGGAAAATACTAAAAAAAAAAAAATTTGTCCTCGACAATTTCAAAAAAAATCCAGCACCATAAAGTTCAGTAAGCAATTTGTTTGATATTCTTTTTTTGAAATTTTATTTATTTTTAATGTTTTATTTATTTTTGAGAGAGAGAAAGATAGAGACAGCGTGAGCAGGGGAGGGTCAGAGAGAGACAGAATCCGAAGCAGGCTCCAGGCTTTGAGCTGGCTGTCAGCACCGAGCCTTATGCGGGGCTCAAACCCAGGAACTGTGAGATCATGACCTGAGCAAAAGTCGGATGCCTAACCCACTGAGCCACTCAGGCACCCCTTTGTTTGATATTCTAAAGCCTTGAAAGTTTTACTGAAGAGCTTTTTAAAATTATGTAAAATGACAATAGTTGTGAACTTTTAAGTGACCTCTAACTTTCTGGGGGACAGTGATTAGTGAGTGGTGTAAATAACAAAATATTGTAATTCTTCTAAATCTGAGCATTTTATATTTTACCTGAAAAAAAGAATTACTTAAGTAAAATAATGCTGCACATAAAGCTATAGCAAGACATGGTTAATTCCCTGAAGAAAATTATGTTTTAGGGCTGCTTTGCCTTAAGTTGCTTGAGGATGACACTTCTAATTTAATTGCATTGTATGTATGTATGTATGTATTTATTTATTTTTAATGTTTTATTTATTTCTGAGTGAGAGAGAGAGAGAGAGAGCGTGAGCAGTGGAGGGTCAGAGAGAGAGGGAGACACAGAATCTGAAAGGGGCTCCTGGCTGTGAGCTAGCTGTCAGCACAGAGCCCGATGTAGGGCTCGAACCCATGAACCATGAGATTCTGACCTGAGCCGAAGTCAGATGCTGAACCAACTGAGCCACTGAGGCGCCCCAATTTAATTGCATTTTAAATATATTTTAAAACTTCAACAAAACCGCTTAATGATTTCTAATTTTTATTGTATACATAGAAGTAACAAAATACTTTTTTAAATTATTTTTTAAAAATATAGACCACTTTTTCTTAGTGACATATTATGCAGATGATGATATATAACAAACTCTGCAAATTTAGTTTTGAACAAAATTATGTGAATCAGATTTTATGTTCTTTTTTTATAGTTCTCCCCCCTTTTTTGAGACTCCTATTATATTTGGACAAAATGTTGATTAGTTGTTAAACTGTCTTCAACAACTGTTTTTAAGTAAGGTTCCTATAGCAAAAGCAAACAAGAATTATCCAAACCCACAAATACAATTTAAATAACTTCACTTTGAAGTTTCCATATATTGCAAGATTTCTGGTTTTCTACTTGGGTTTTTTTATTGGGGTAGAATTATTTTCTTATGTTACAGTATCAATTTTTCTGGACTTCTTTCATAGAAATAAATATTATTTTTAGGTTTTGAGTCTTCCATTATTTTCCAGTAATTTTATAAGCAACAGGGATTCACATGAGGTCAGTGGAGTTTATTTTAAGAACTAAAATAAAAATGAATTCTCTTTATATATAATCATAAAAATTTTATTGTGGAAAGTTTTAGAAGAATAAGGAAGGTTTAAATAATAATATAAAATCTCAATTTTTTCCACTCAAAAAGAAAAATAACCATTGTTGATGCTTGTTTTCTAATATTTATATTACATATGAAAGGATATATGTGTTCATATATATCCTTGAGTACTATTATGGTCATTTACATGTATGTAAGTATGTACATATATACATTTCTTTTCATACTACTAGAATTGTATATATATTACTGAACTTCTTTGGCATTCATATTATTGAATATTTTATTAAAACATGATTTTAATGGTTGTGATGAATTTTGGTGTATGGTTATCTCACAAGTGATGCGGTTATTTCCTTATTGCTGGGCATTTATGTCTTCAATTTTTGACTCTTTGAATTAATACTGTGATGGATAGTTTTGACTATTCTTCTTAATATTTCCAGAACATGAATCAGTGGAGCAGAGCATATGAATCCCTAAAAAACTCTTGGATATATTGATAAACTGCCATTGAGAAAGGTTTACCTTTTAACACAGCATGTTGTTGCTTGGGTAGTCCACAGGACTCATTGGCCAGGTGAGACATTGGACCAAAGTGTCATAAATATGTCTCCCTATCATTGATGAATTATTCTTTTTGGCCTTCATATATCCTATGAGTGGGGTGGTTCATCTCCAAGTACAGACAAGAGCTTTCCCTATCTAGCTTGCAGAAAGAATAAAAACATTCATTTAGGGAAAGGAAGTTTGCATTTCAACTATGATAAATGTTATATAAATATCTGGCATTATAAGTCCTCATATTTTTCTTGTTGGTATTTCTGTGTCATATTTTTTTTTCTCAGCAGAGTACAGACTTGACCAAATTTTATTTTCTCTCTCTTTTTTGTTGTTGGAGTAACAGTAACACATGATGCTAAAGATCAAGTAAAAGTATTAAATTCAAAGTTCCTGGCTCCTGAAATCTTAATTTGCTAGGCCCACAGAGAGGGTTAATTACTAACAAATACTTATGTTGGCAATAAATAGTGATAAACACATGCAACATAGTGACAAAGCACAGGAAGACATTTTTTGTGGACTGTTTGCAATAAAATCTTAAAATCTGATTCTGTATGTTTTTGATAAGTTTTGCCTAAGATGAAAACATGTATTCGGGACTACTGACATCAGACTTTTGAAACACAGCTGCAAGCATAGTATTGTTTATAATTTCAATGAAACCTAAAATACATTTCCTTTCTGCTAAGGAAATGCTGAGTGACAAGGGTGGGCTGGGATTTCACTCTTCAGTTTTCAGTTTCCCAGATTTCTCTGGGTTCTCTCAAGATTGTCAGATACACTGTATGTGTGTGTGTGTGTGTGTGTGTGTGTGTGTGTGTGTGTGTGTGTGTGTAAGGGAAACAGGAATTCCTTTCGGAAGAGTGACAAACAGCTTTAGCCTAACACTACTTCAGGGCAGATGTTCCTAGCAGAAATCTGCTGAAGTAGATTATAAATACTGTCTGCTTGCCAGAAATCAGGCTCACATTTCTTTTTGCCTTAATTTCAAAATGCTGATCCTGGTTAAGAAGAAAAGAAACCATCTCCCAACCTCTCTCAACTCCCCTCCTCCCACCCCACCCCTTAGGGAAGAATAAACAAGCCTTCTTATTTTTATTATGCCTGAAGTTTTCATTTAGGTGAACTGAGCCTTCTTTAAATCTACTAAAATACCTTCACAACCATAGTACATTTGGGAAATCTAATCAAAGCTATGAAACGTAAGGGATATCACAAGATCCCTTCAGAGGATTTCCACACCATGAATTATATATTTAGTTCTATTTAGCAGGCATGCAAATTCCTTATGATAAAGGCTCTTTAAGGCTGGACTGTGAACTATCAGTTTTGTTTTTATATTATATCTGGACCCTAAAATTAACAATATGCTGATACGGGCATGCTTTCACTTTTTGATAAGTCTTTCTCTTTGAAAGATATATTTTTCTATAGCATCTCCTAACCCCCACCCTGGAATTGAAGTCACTTCACTGAAAGAATGCATAACCTTATTCATAGTATATAGTTTTGTTTTTAGGACTTTATGGGAAAATAATTTAAATTCATTTTCCAACGCATTTATTTTTGATTTGTGGAAGGATTTACTCTAAGTAACTAGGCCACAGTAATCACATTCCTCCATTCCTGCACAGGAAGGGAGCTAGCATCTTGAACTTATGGTGCATTTTATTAAAACAAATTTGAATTTTATTTTTATCCTATTGTTGAATCACATCATTGTTTGAAAATTTAGACTGTCACTTTATATCCTAATATAAAAACTTGTAAGAAAATGTTTTGCTTCCCTTTTTTTTTTATCCACAAGAACAATGATGATATTATCAGTAGAATAATAGTGGTTTTAAACAAGGGCTCAGCACAGAATCCTAATACATCACTAACTTCTTTTTCATAGCTTTTCTTTTTCTGTAGCTCCTCTCACTAAATTGTGAACACATTTATACTCATATTGGCAAATACACTTTGGCTGTATTTCTATCCATCCTGAAAAAATAAGTTAAGGCTTTAGGATTCCTGAAGAAGGAAAAGTAGTAGAGTTGTCTTTATCATAATATGTGCAAAGGATTATTTACAAAAAAAAAAAAAAAAACCCACCAAAAAACAAAAACAAAAAATCTATCAAACTTGACAGCATTCCAACCTTTACATTATATCCCATTTTGAGGCACTGGACTTCATCAAAGGTAGACACATGTTGTTTTCAGATGTTCTTAAATAATGTATGAAACTATATGAATACTTTCGGAAATGGAACGGGGCATGTCTCTTTCTCTGATTTTCCAGGTGTTGCTTCCACCCCAGAGGCAGCAGCAGTTTCTGTTGGTTTCCCACTGAGGGATAATGAGAGGTAGCACAACGGGTACAAGACAGCAGTGTATCTTCTATGGCTTCCAAACTCTGACAGTCAACATAGCCACATGCTTCAAAACAAAGGAAACTTTCTCTTCTGTGCATTTGAATTATTGTGTACCATACACAGCGAAGATAACGAAAACTCATTCCCAGCCTTAGCTAGAAATACAGCCAGACTTTCAGTAAGAAGGTTCTGAAAACTGTCTCTATCTGTGTTTACCTCAGTCCTTGACTCAGAGTTGATCTTGATCTTTACTTAAGTATGAATGAATGAATCAACCAATCAAATAACAATTAAGAGCTGCTATACTAATAATTTTTTGTGCATTTCTTTGGCCAGCTAGTTGATTAAAAAGAAGAGAATACAGTGTTTAGACTATTAGAAAAATCTAGGGGTGCCTAGGTGGCTTAGTTGGCTAAGTATCGGACCTCTGCTCAGGTCATGATCTTGTGGGTTCCTGAGCCCTGCATTGGGCTCTGTGATGACAGCTAGGAGCCTGGAGCCTGCTTCAGATTCTGTGTCACTGTTCCTCTCTGCCCCTCCCCCACTTGTGTACATGCATCTGTATTCTCTCTCTCTTTCTCTCTTTTGGTTTAAAACAAACATTTAAAAACATTTTTAAAAGAAAAGCCTAAATAGTATAAGTAGTGCTGGTCAAATGCATGAAATATGTTTTTAAAGGTGATAATTGCATGTATTTAAACTACCCTTGGAAACTGCCTTAAGTCAATCACAGAAAAAAGCTGTTGCTCCTGAAATTACATTAAAGGAAGAAAGGTGCTCATAGTAAGAAGCAAGGGGGAATGAGACCCCCTGCAGGGGGAGATTGCTATCTCTCAGGTGTTCATTGGGTGGAATGGCCACCTGAATGCCTCACAATATTTACATTATTTATTTTAAACAATGTTCTCATAGCATGTACAAGTGAGTCTGTGTAAGTCAAATGTGTGTGTAATGACTTTTTAATGATATCGTGTATCTTTCATTACTGTTTCTCCACTCCTCTATCTCGGAACTCAGAACCATGCACTCCGGACTGTAGCTTACCCCTAATTACTTCTTTGGTTAATTTTCTCTTTTCACCTAAATTATAAATTCCTTGTAAGATAAGCTTGTGTCATATGTTTCTGCATCATCCAGTGCTGGGCACTCAGTTGGTAGTTTTTGCCCAACAAATGCTGCTTTATGGGCAGATTTACCCTCAAATATTTGTTGGCATTCAAAAGATCTACCAGCAAAGAAAGAGTATATCTTATTTGTCCCTTAAATACCTCTTGCTTCATTTGGGCTTCCAGTATTCTATTATTCCATTTTCTCTTTCCCGTACTTTCTCCTATTCTTTTCAAATCTCAGTCTTAGAGATTCATTCCCTCAACAGATATGTACTAAGTGGCTTCTAAGTGTTAGGAATTGTGCAAACTACTGGATTGAGAGACATAGTTAATTACTTTGTACAGTTTCCAATGCAGGTAATTTTTAAACAATGGTCAGGAAAGTATATTTTTGCTTCTTATTTTAGACCTGCAGTATTCGGGGAAAAGGAACGAAAAATTCTGCCAGATTCAATCTATATGCACTTAAATCCCTATGAAAAATCAGAGGTCGTCTTTGCACCTTTGCTCACTGTGTGGGTGGGTGCAATGGGAGGGTGGAAGTTGTTAGGAGACATCCGCATCCACAAGGATGGAGAGTTGCCAAACGCTTAACAGGGTTCCCGCAGAGGCCAAGGTGAGCAGGAAACAGGTTGCAGGAGTGACGCAGGGGAAGCCTGGTGGGGCTCCTGAACCCCCCTCTTGACACAGAGCTGCAGAATTAATGGCCAACACCATCAAGAGAGAGTTTAATGACCTTGAGGGGCCCCTCATAAAGTCAATGAGCTTCTACTTGCCAGATTGAAACTGCCTTTAATGAAGAGGATCACCACCCACCCTAATAGGTTATGAGTAGTAGAATGTCAGGCCAGGAAAAATTGAAGTCAAGCCAACAAAACTTTATATCTTTTTTCTAGTGGCTGGCATAGTTTTCTGCTATGAAGTGTGATTTTGGACATGCAAAGAAGGCCCCCAGCCCACCCCCTAAGAGTTTGAAAATGGGGAGATTTTACTATCAGGCTGCCCTATGAACCTGTAGTTTTTGATTCCACTGCTTAGAATTCTAATGTGATAAGCAAATATTGTGTGTGTATGACTTACCAGATTAGCTTTCTTTGGGACTGGGAGAGCCGAGGATTGAGAGGAAGTGGAGAAAAAGGAGAAAGAAGAGGAAAGAAGGGTATATGGGTAACGGGTAATAAGGATGGACATGAGGGGGAGCTGGAAAGAGGTAGTAAGGACAAACTGTGACAGTAGAGGTTTAGTAAGAAAATCTGAGTCAAAAACAACTTAATATGAAGCTATCTGAGATGGAAGTGGCGTTTTAACTTCCCTGAGCATCTGTAAAATGTGAAATAGATAATTTCGTAACTGAGAACACTGTGATTTCGAGAGTCCTTTAAATACTTTTAATGTTCATCTATTTCTGAGAGAGAAAGACAGAGTACAAGCGGGGTCGGGGGAGGAGGGCAGAGAGAAAGGGAGACACAGAATCCAAAGCAGGCTCCAGGCCCTGAGCTGTCAGCACAGAACCTGACATGAGGCTCAAACTCACAGTGAGATCGTGACCTGAGCTGAAGTAGGCTGCTTAACAGCTGAGCCACCCAGGCACCTCTCATTATTCCCTTAAATGTAAAAGTCTTGGAAGCACCATTAACCTAAATGGCAGAAATTTATGTGTATATCAAACTGTCACAGAAGGCCAGAGCCATCAGCAAAGGAAAGCATTCTCTATGAACACAGAGCTGACTAATACATTCCATCAGTCACTGTGATTAGCATGGTTTAACTCAAATGACACACATCTTTGCCAAATCTTGGGCAGAAAGCAATGCTACAAGTTCCATGCTTTAATCTTTTCATTTAAAAAAACATGTACCTGAGTGGCTCAGTTGTTTAGCATCCAATTCTTGATATTGGCTCAGGTCATGCTCTCAGGGCTCCTGGGATCAAGCTCCATGTTGTGTTCATGCTGGGTGTTGAGCCTGCTTAAGCTTCTCTTTCTTTCTCTCTCTGCCCCTCCCCTGCAAAGAAACAAATAAACATTTTCTAAAAAGTAACACTATCTGACATGAATGTCTACTGAGGGTTTATTTAGTTGAGAATCTCAAATACATGGTATGTCTTTTATTGCAGTTATTTTTATTTTGGTGACTTCAATCCTTCAAGGGAAGGATAAGAGAAACTGAGTAAGTTTCCATTTACTTTCATTCAGTCATTCACTGAGTATCTAAATTCACTAATAAGACGTTGAAGATTCAATGAGGGACAAATCTGGGCCGAGTCTTCATAAAATCTGAAGTTTGTAGTAGACAGTGCATTTAATCAAATAATTACTAACTTGAGAAGCACCTACAAGGGAATCTTGGCCTCAGTTTGGGGCTTGGGTTGATGCTTGTATATCTGTGTCTATATCAGAAAACGGTAAGTTTTTCTTAGGAATCGTTTCATTTCTATTTTTTTTCCAGAAATGTACTTCTTTGTAAATAGGCAGAAGAACCTATCCGGATACTTAAAATTGTACCATTTATTGATATATTTTGAATGAAAGCCAGTAGCCCACCTGTATTACTAACTCTGATACAATAAAACAGCATGAATAAAACTACCAAAATCAGTTCACATTGGGGCATCAGTTTTTTCCCCTTCTGGACACTCTCAAGTTTGATTTCTGTTAATATGTCAGAGTATTCTGAGTGCCCTAATTACCACATAGACACCAATACATTGATTTGGTCATAACCTAGAATAATTCTCTTCAACTTCAGTTTTGAAAGCTTGGGTTACTTATAAAAAACATTTCCAAACCTGAATAGAAATATTTCTTACTGAAGTAGGTGGCCTCTAAAGCAAAGAGTTCTAGATATGAGAAATTGTGTTCCACTTTTTTTAAACTTTGTGATCACTTTTCCCTTAATATGACATTCTAACATCATTTATTCTTCCCTTGCCTTTTGTTCTTTCTTGGTGCTATGTGTGACTAATGCAGTTCAGATGGGCTTGTAGCCATGGAAACTATAGAAGGCAGAAAAATAAGTCTATTCACTTGAGGGCATCTTTCCCATCATCCATACCTGTCATATTCTTGGTTACTGATACACCTAAGTATACTTTATTAGAAATTTAAAATGGAAATTGATGTGATTAGCTTTTTTATTTTTTATCAACTTCTTGCTTCATTTTTTTTAAATGGAAAAAAGTGGTATCTTATGAATTATTAATGTCTCATGCTGCCTTGGGGTTATTAAGGAGAGAGTGTCATATTCAGAGATAAATTCAGGTTGTGATTTTCATGAGAATATTGAAGAACTGCACACACCATACCCAATAGGTATGTATTTGTTGAACCACTTAGTCTGGATATGATACAAAGCTGTCCTGGGAATATTCATTCCATAAACACTCTATGTAAACTAAAGCACTTGGAAAAACATTCACGCACAGGAGATCATTATCTTTAATGGCATTTGATAATAAGAAATTTGCTACCTATCAGTCACTTTGAGAAAGTCTGTTTTATCTTTCATGGAAACAAAAGGTGTACAATATCAGATAGGAACTATTCTGTTCTTATTCCATTTTAATTAGTCTCTCCTCCCATCTTGGCCCATTACTTTGCCTCCTTTCTAAGTGAACACTGTTGTTCATTTCCATGAAAATTTCATTTGGGTTTCTGGTATTTTTTTTTCCTTAGTCAACAATTCCTTTCATTTGCTCTGATTCCTAGTTCACAGACTCAGAACATTAGAAGTGGAAGGGTCTCACAAAGGCTCTAATTCAACATATGCATTTTACAGAGGAGGCAAAGAGCTCCGGGCTCAAATGTAACAGCATTTCCCCCACATTTCCTCTTTGATCAGGCAAGTCAAACAGCTTATGTCCCCAAATGAACTCTTATAATCCCCCAAACCTGCTCCTCCCACAGTATTTCCAATCACATAAATGTCAGGAACATATACTCAATTGCTCAGGCCAAGAATCCTGAGGCCACTCATGACTCTTGTTTTTCCCTGTCAGGCTGACATCCAATCCATCAGCCAGCCCAAATTCATGTCTCAGCTCAAAGCCTGAATGCCATCTTTAAAGATGCCATTCCTGACTCCCATCCCTCAAGCCATTGTGATTCTCTTTGGAACTCTTTACCCTTTGAAAATGGTACTGCGTATTGACTGGCTGAATCACTATCACCACACTGTAGTGTAAACTCCTTGAGGGCAGTGACTTCGCATACCCTGTTCATCGTTGTGTCCCTAACTACAGAATAGTGCTGATGCCCAAAATATGCTCAAGAAACTATACATGAAGGATCAAATAACGGCATTAGTTGAGTCACTGAGCAGCTATGTTATATGACTGTGTAGCAGCAAAGCTGGAAAGAGGACCTGAAAATTTTTTTTGTTCTAGTGCTTTCCTCACTCCAATAAGCTGCTGCCATTGTTTTCTTAGTTTGTTCCTACTTTAACATTTTGCTCACAATACAACATTTTGCTTTCAAATATAAACGGTAATCTTGCATTTACAGAGTTAATAACTTTATGGAACATCACAGATTGTTCTTTCTGGATGCTACCTTATCTTCACAAGGTCTAATGATACATATTTTTCTCTTCATTCCAATCCTAGACAACATCCATTTTCTCATCTGAAACCCTTACAGTAGTAACAGTTCTGATATTACAAATTAGCTTTCTTCTTTCTATATCCAATCTGCTGATTTATTTTTGGATGGAACCGTTAAGACACTGCAAAGAAAGGCTGTGTGCTCTCTGAGGCTTGGAGTTCTCTTCCATTTTCCTTCAAATTACTGGCAGAATACAGTTCCTCGTGTCATGGAACTGCTAGCTATTTCCCGGGGACTGCTTTCAGCTCTTAGGGGCCACTCCTCTCTTCAGGCAGTTTACAACATAGCTGTTTTGGAACTCCAGGCCACCAGAGGAACATCCTTTGACTTCAGCAACCAGCTAAACAAAATGCTTTTTTTTTCCCCCCCAAGAGTTGAAGTGATTAGGCCAGGCCCACCTTTTGTCACATAACATAATAATCATGGAAGTGATACCTCATTATATTCACAGTTTACATGCACACTCAAGATAATCCTATGAAACATTCACTCAAGGGGCAGAACATTTGGGAAACATCTTAGAATTCTGTCTAAGACTGTATAATTTCCAATAAGAGTGAGAATTGCGGAGGGTATACAAAGACATAAGTAAATAAATACAATCTAACCTTTTCAAACTGGGATGTTTCTTTTTCCCTCAGCATCTTTACTAAGATGCTACTTGATGTTAACAAAAATATTCCACACACCCAATGGTTTGGAAAATTTGTAATCTGGTAGATTTTTATCTTATCTTATCAAGAATCTTAAGTAGGCTCCATGCTCAGCTCAGGGCTTGAGCTCAGGCCACCACCCTGCATCATAAACTGAGCCTAAACCAAGAGTCGGATGCTCAACCGACTGAGCCACCCAGGTGCCCCTTGTAGTTTATTTTTAATTACATGATCCATCAGAGCCTTTAATAATCCTGTGGAATCTCTAATAAGCAGCATTTCCTAATTACATCTGACCAAGGTACATAGTTTCATGAAAGTGAGGCTGATGGCTGTGTTAGTTGTTTACTGTCAAGATTCTTACTGATTAATCAAGTTTGCACTGACAGCACTGAGCCAGATGTGGGGTTCAGACAGATCGTGACCTGAGTTCAAGTCAAATGCTCAACCAACTGAACCAGCCAGGTGCTCCCAGCTAAGTATTCTTAATATCACTTCTGTTTCATATTCTATCTGATACATATTAGAATCACCTGGGGAGCTTTTAGAAATGACTAATGCCTATGGCCCAACTCTAGATATTGGAATATATGCATAAACAGAGGCACACACTTTAGTAACATTTTAATACTTCAAGCATTTAAGAATAATAGTCATATCCACACTTACCCAGAATTTTGTATATGTTAGGCATAATGCCACATGATTTGAATTAATGGCATTAATTAATGGTAATCTTCCTCCTAATCCTATGAGGTCAGGGTCATCAGATCTATTTTCACAGAAGAGAAAATTGAAGATCTGAGGAGTTAAGTAACTTGTCCAAGATCTCACAGGGTTAAGACAGGATATGAAACCACTTTAGCCTCCCTCCCACACCCCTGCTTTTCTTTAATAATTCTGCTACACTATTAAGTAAAGTGAGCCTTTGTGAAAAAAACATAATATGTGTTTTTTACATGATGACACAGGAAGAAAAGCACCCTGACGGAACTTTGGCATCATGGCTCATTGCAGCAAGAAATGCCAGCCTTACTGAATGGAGACCATAGAGCTAACTCCGCATAAAAGTCCGGGAGTGGGCCAGGAACTGAACTTGCCCAGGATCCATTTCCAGCTGGTTAAAAGCCTGCTTCCGTTGACCACTGTGTTGAGCTCGAATGCAGTCACTTTCTAAGCGAATTATGTCAGTGCTTGCCTGGGAGAGACAGCTATCCCATGCTGAGTAAAAGGCATGTCTTATCATTTCTGCCCATTCTGATGGAGATTTGGGGTTTAACCCTTGGGCACCAAGCTACAGTAACCTCAAAGGCATCAAAGATAATTTCAATCATGTTTATTGCATTTTTTTCACATGCCTTTTAAGAAACTTAGACCCTGCCTACATTGTTAATTTCAGCAAGCCAAGGCTGAGAGATTAATATTCATGCTTTGAAAGCACCTTTTTTTTTTTTTTTTTTTTTTTTTACAGATACCCTTTCTTGGATTTGCAAACATCTCAACTCATGAACACGTATTTCAGAAGATGGAAAGTCCTCAGACCTCCTAATAGGTAATAATAATAAAATCACAAAAGGCATTTGAGGATGGTGGGCCACACTATGAATTGACAAAAAGGAGCCCTGAATTCCATTGTTTGCAATAATTCCATTTGGATTGTTTGCAATAATTCATTGTGTTCCCTTCAGCAAATATGTAGAACCTAATTGTGATTGTCTTCTACTTTACAAATGTGGTGAAAAAAATGATCTAAAGATAATCTTGGCTAAACTGAAAAAAAACAAAAACGGAGTTTGTGACCAAATTTAAATCCATAGACCTTAGGGCTCTGTGAGGTTAAAAATTATATAGGAACCAATCTCTCATTCTTACAAAATTCAAACTGTACGTAAAATCAAGGTAAATAAATAGAGTATATGGGAGAATTTAATAAACTCTGTCATAAGAAACTGAAGATACAAGTGTTTTGTGGAGTTGATATTAGGACTTTAAAGCCTGACGTCAACATTCACTTGAATGAGTAATTAACTTAATCTCATGTCAGCCTCAAGTTTTATCAGTCGATAGCCATATTTAGTTTAGTAAAAAACTAAAAAGCTAATGAATATGCACAGTACTTTGGAAAGTTTTAAGTGCTGCCTGTTTTTACAATTCTTGACTCTTGGACTATGAGGAGAGGGATTCAAGGAGGCTTCAGAGAAGAAGGGATATTGGAAGGTGGAAGTCTGCTTATTTTTTTTGTCTGTCTGAAAGGCAAATGTAGCTGGGTGTTCTGTGTTTTATTTGGCAACCGGGCCTGAAATTTACCTGGAATTCAGCATTGGGCAAGTCACCCTTCAAGCCTGCAAGCCGGGCTGGCTGGGCGCATTGGCATGTTGTTCTTTTCTTCCTACTTCTTCACACTTCCTACCCCCAGTCAGGTCAGTTTCTTTTTTAACAGCCGATATTGCTGACTCATGCTAGGCTTGCACTCCATTCCTCTCTGCAGATCGCTGACCAATGAGTAGCCAAGAATGTAGTTCCTCACCCTCAGACAGAAGAAGAGAGAGCTCAAAATGCCCTTGGAAAGTAGCCTGCACAGCTACCTGGGTCACTAAAATGTGTTCCATTCCAAGGGATTTACAACAGCTTGGTGTGTTTTCCATACGAACTTGGGAAAGTCCCTCTGAAGGAGTCTGACACTTTTAAACCAAACACAGGGTAAACTAGCTGTTACCTTTTCCAAGTTATTTACAAGCACATTTTTTTTTTACTTCCCGAAGTTTGTGATTTTTTAATTTTATGTTTACTTTTCCACACTGAATGAAAGTACCAGCCACATCAGAAGGTTGCTCTTTGTGTGTGTGTGATTTTTATTTTAGTTATGTTTGATTTTATGCTGCAAAAGAAAGTAGGTGTCGGTAACTCTGGCTGTTTTGGGAAGACAGTCAGAAGCAGTGAAGGCCCGGGGCGCCTGGGTGGCTTAGTCGGTTAAGCGTCAGACTTTCGCTTAGGTCATGGTCTCACGGTTCGTGGGTTCGAGCCCCACGTCGGGCTCTGTGCTGACTGCCAGCTCAGAGCCTGGAGCCTGTTTCAGTCTGTGACTCCCTCTCTCTCTGACCCTCGCCTGCTCACGCTGTCTCTCTCTCTCCTAGAAATTAAAAACCAAAAAAAAGTAGTGAAGGCCTCTATCACTCTGTTGGAGTGGAGGGGTTTCTGTCCAGGTAGCCATCTGTAGGAGTGGCACTCAGGGGGCCAGATTTTGGAGGTGCCTATGTATGGCAAGAATATTGTTTTTATTTAGTTCAGTTGACACAAAGCAATAAAAATAATGTTTCTAAAGATGCTTTTATACATACTATATGTGAGAGAAAATGAGAATTACCCATGTGAAGAATTTTATTATAATACACATATTTTTTTCATGTTTGTTTATTTATTTTTGAGAGAGAGAGAGAGAGACAGACAGAGAACACACATGCATGCATGCATAAGCAGAGAAAGAGGGAGACACAGAATCTGAAGCAAGATCCAGGGTCTGAGCTGTCAGCAGAGAGCCTGATAGGAGGCTTGAACCCACAAACCTGAGCCAAAGTTGGACACTTAACCAACTGAGTCACGCACACACCCCAGAATTTTATTATATTTTTAAACTTGAGGCAGCTTAAGTGAGGTCACCCTGGAGCATAATGATGTCAGGCTGCTGCCCTTCCACAAAGCCAACCCTGGATGCCCCACGGAGAGGAAACAAAGTGACTAAGTTTTGTTTAGCAGCCCTCCCTCATGACCAGCATTGCAAACCTCTGGCCTATTCCCCACAACACCACCTCCCCAAATATTTGCTGCAAACACTGTTAGAAAAATTCAAAAGGGAAGGCCTTGCCTAGAAGAAGCGTGTTTTGACACTGCCATAAAAATCACTTGTTTCAGAACTCTGCGAAGTTGCGGGAGATACTGTGCACTAAAGGAATTTTATTTGCTGAACCCTGTGACAATGAAGTCAGAATGAAGGGCTTGCTGCCAGACATCTGCCATGGCAGGAAAAACAGATTTTAAAAGTAAGCAGGGTATGTGCCTCCTCTTTCAAGAACAGAAGTCTGAGTGCTGTATGCAGGTTGCAACCTTGACTGTGAGACCAGTCACAGAAAGAGCAACTTAGTCTGTAAAATGGCTCCAATCAAAACACACGGAGGTCAAGAACATTGTTAATGCTGTAAGTTTTGCAGTTTTCATTTGCAAGTTGCTCAAACTTAGGATTTTAGGGGCAGAGCAGTGGGGTGACTTGACTAGTGGAAATAAATATTTCAGTTTATTTTTTGTGCCCCAAACAGTAGTCTTACAACCAATTACAGACATGGGTTTATGCATTTTAGGTGGTAGGAGAGTTTTAAGTTGGTTCCTCTATTGTGGTAGATCAAGTTAAGAAAAACCTTATTTTCCAGATTCATTTCAGATTGTTTTTTGTACATGTGTGAGTGCACACACGCGCATGCATGCACGTACACGCGTGCGCGCACACACACACACACCCTTTACTAAAAACAAACTACTAATCAACAAAGGAAACTCTGAAAATGGAAACAAGTCTCCAGAGTTCTCGATTACTAGGCAGTTCTAAATTTTTCCCCTTAATACTTCATTAAAAATAGGAACATTAAGTTCTAACAATAATAATGTACCTTTATCACTGGAAAAAAGTAAGAAACAGAATTAGTCACACCAAAGAGGGGTAGCCACCCTGCCTTAGTAAGTATAGAACTAAATAGATTCACAAGTGTTCTTTCTCTGGAGACCCTAGGAGATTATGTGTTTTCAGATAATTGCTAGAAAGGGTTCTCAAGCTTCCCACCTCATGCTTGTTCCCTGGGAGGAAAGAGAACATAGACAAAAGTAGTTACAACACAAGTCTGAGTGGAAGTGACCAATTACTAATTGGAGGTGGAGTGCCATGATAACATTGAGAGATTGGGGAAAACGTTTATTTTTAATTAAAAAAATCAGATTTAAAATGGAATATTATTATTATTATAGTTGGTATATAATAACGATCCCAGCCTGGATTACATTTTTCTTTATACCAATGCAGTTATAACATACAATTTTTAAGATTTTATTATGGAGAAAGAGGCTCACAAGGCAAAATAGCTGAAAGCACATGAAAGTCACTCAGCAGATCTGAGAAGGCACCTCCAATTAGGAACTGGTCAAGCCCTATGGAGGGTGAGAGGAAGAAGACCCTTTAGGGCTGGGGAGAATCAGGAAAGTTTTAATAAAGAAAGAGATGTGAGAATCAGGCTGTGAAGGATGGTAGACTCTTACTTGTGAGGAGGGGTGAAAGATATTCCTGGAAGAAGAAAGCCACATACAAAGAGTCAGAAATAAAGCACTGGTTAACAGCTTCTTAGAAAACAGAGTATGTTCCTTTTAATTTACTTTGAGTATACACATAAAGGACATTATAAAATGGTATGCATGTGTTGGTTGGTTTGCTTATGATGATGTCTGAAATTTTTACTTTCTCAATTCTATCCTTATACAATATATCAATAAGCTTAATGCAAAATTATGTGAGAGTCATTGAAAAAATTTCAAACATATTAAACAGGTATCCCCCCTTGGAAAAGCTGACTAAAAATATAAATCAATGCGCTATGAAAAAAGATGATTCCCCCACCCCATCTTTTGTCTGCTCCTGCCACTTATTTACTTGATTTTTACAGAATTCAAGTAGTTGATATGACCTTAAAAGCTTTCTTTGAGTAGAAATGAAACTCAACATTTATGGATACTTTTTAAAAAGGTGACTGACAGGAAATGAATTATGAGACTTTCCATTCTAAATCAGACAGAAGTTGATGTTCCTTGGGAGCTTGTTTAAACATCTCATTATATTTTACAAAAAAACTTGGACTAGGCATTTAGCCAAAAATGGGTTCCCTTTATCTTTTGAAGGAGGTACATCTCAAAAGAAATTTAATGTGCGTGTCTCAGGCTTATAAGCACTTTTTTCTCAGCCTTATCTATTGGCTATATTTGATGCTGGATCATCTTAACAAACAGTAGACCTCCTCTCCCTGCTCCAAAAATCACCTACCATTTTTTTCTGAAAGCTGAGCCATCTCCATGTCTCAAAAGAGAGATCTTTAATAAGCTGGACTTGGAAGGTCTTAATCTCTCTGTGGTTCACCCCCTTCTCAACTTGTAAATACCCATATTGTGGATGCACTGTTGTCGGTCATGAGAGGAAGAGAGAAGAGAAGAGTGATAAACTGCAGTGGCCAATGATTCTCCTACAGGCAAAGAGGTCCCAGTTAGTGCTCCACTTTCTGGCCTACTCTTGAGAATGAACAAAGAAGCAGGGGGGAGAGGAGCAGAATGTCTTCTAGACATCAAATCTCATTAATCATCATGAGCCTTCTTGGAGCTAGTTAACAAGCTATGAGTTTTACACAGATCTCATTTAAATCCTCACAACAAACCAGCCAGATAGATAGCGTCTTTTTTTTTATAGAAGAAGGTAAGTATTTAAATTGTTGCCAAATAAGTGCTACAGAAAATACACATTATAGGGGTTCAGAAGGAAGGGGGAAAATCACTGGAGTGGGGTTGCCCAGGGTGGTCGCTGGCAGAGCTGGAAATGTGTGTATGATTTGGACCAGTAGAGGGCAAGGAAGGGAGGTTTCATAAAAGATGAGATAAAAGGATCAAAAGGCACATTTGGGCTCTTGTGACCAAGGATTTGGGTTTACACAAGGGAAGAAATAAAAGATACGGTTAGTAAGTAAATCTGGGGACGCATTAAGAGGATGGATTCAGTCAGGCTTCCGGAAGTAAAGTCTGAAGCAGGGATTTGGGTTCATGGGCTTTATTATGGGTGTGCTGTCTGGAGAAAGGCAGCAAGGACAGCAGGATTCAGCGAGGGAGGACACTCAGCATGAATGTGGCTTTGGCCGGAGTCTGGCTAAGCCTGGATGCCGCAAGGAGCACAGAGCTTGAATAGCACCACAGTTTTGGCCCCCCCTTGAAGCAAGTGCAGCCTTTGCAACCTTTGTTTGTGGGATGCCCTGAATGATGGGGAGCCCACTTCACATTTATCTGAAAGCAAACCTCCAGAGAAGGGAATAGCTGACAACAGTCAGCAGGCGACATTCTCCATAGCCAAGTAAGTTCACACAGCCTTACACGGAGGCTCAGGGTGGCCCCTCAATGATGAACACTCTGGAATGACTCAAATGCCATGCTAAGGAGTTTGGGGTCTTCCCCACTGAGGAAAGGAGGCTGACGAAGGGATTTCAAGGTCATAACACCATTCTGGGACACATACTATGAAGTGCTGGGAAAAATAAATTGGAAGACTAAGGGACTAAAATCCCTTTTGGTAGACAATAGTGATAACATTCATAATGATCATTTAGTATACAGGCACTGCAATAAATGCCTCATGTGGATTATCCCAGTTCCCAATACAGTCCCTCAAATCTTATGAGTTATTACAGATGGGGAACTCAAGTTCTCAAAGGCTTATTAACCTGCTCAAGTCTGTGGTGGGTAAGTGGTGAAGCCAGAGGAATTGGTAGGTAGAACTTGACAATTGTGTGTGAGGAGGACGGCTGTTTATACTACTTTCCTATTGTCACAATAACAAATTACCACAGATGTGATGTCTTCACACAACAGAAATTTATTCTCTCATAGTTCCACAGGCCATAAATCAGAAATCAGTATACCTGGGCTGAAATCAAGATGTCAGCAGCCAGCCATTTTTCAGCCTAGCACACTGTGGAAAAAAGTCAAAGGTTTTGAATCCATGTCACTAGGAGAATAGTGGCATTCATGAATAAAAGAAAGGAGGGAAGGAAGGAAGGAAGGAAGGAAGGAAGGAAGGAAGGAAGGAAGGAAGGAAGGAAGAAACCAAGCCAGTGATTGGATTAGAGACAGAAATGAAGGGATTTGGCTTGGGGTGTACTAAGTCTGAAGCGTGGGCAGAATATCCATGTGGACAAAGCCTGAGGGAGCTAGAAGACTGGGATTGGAGCTCAGAGGCAGTCAGAGATGCAGGCTTAGCACCATGAGGATGAAGGGATGGGTGAGGCCCAGAACACTGTCTGCAGCACTGGGGCTGGACCTCAGTCTCCTTGCAGGGGCCTGCATGCCTGCTTTTCCTCACATCCAGGTGCAGGCTGGTACCCAGTCAGAGCTGCAGCCCAGGTATCTCTCTAACTCCCGCCAATCTCTTATTTATTTCATCTTGATTCTCAACTTCGGCTGTCCTCAGCACAAACCTAGGGCTCCTCTGTCTTTTGGATCCCAATCTAACTCAGACTTTCCTTTTCCCCATCCACTGTGTGTCCAACTCTGTCATGTGCAGTCTTTTTTTGTTCTCTTCTTCTTTGGATAATGACTATCTAATTATGAACTTTATTTTTCTTAGCTGGATATCTTAAGAGTGTCTTATCATTTATGTTGCATATTTCTTCCCACTTCCTGTATCAAAGCTAAAACAGGGGTTCATCTGCTTCTTACCCTTCATTGTTCTTTCAGACCACTGAAGTACAACCATCAGTGTACTCGTCACTGATACTTCACTTCTATACCCAAAAGCTCTTCATTTGTGATCCATCAGGCCTATGTGTAGCTTTATTACTCTTCCTTTCCAAAACTCTCTTCTGTTGTATTTATCTTTCCAGGATTGGCCTCCAACTTCCTCTAGGACTTCAGTGGAGAAATCCCACTTATCTCAAGCCACATGCTGAAACTTCTGATTTTTTTTCAACTCCACTGCTTTTCTTCTTTATTCCTTTCAAAACATTTCTCACCCATTACCTCTCTGCTCTCCATTCATGCCAGCACAGATTCTAATCTTTCATGTGCTTCATCTTGATGAAAAACCTCTGATCATACTTGTACCTCTATTCAACTGGAAAAGCATGATATGAATTAGATTCCTTTAATGATCCAGGCTCTGTGGTCAGTACTAAGGGACACAACATGAACCTGACAAAGTCCTTGAGTTTACCAAGTTCATAGTCAAGCAAACAAGGTAAGCAAAAATGTACACAGAGTATATAGAGTGCTAGAAGACAAGAATAAGTGGTGACAAATTGCAGAGAATAAAGAAATTACTTTAAAAGAGACATCAGGGAAGGCTCAAATGAGAAGACTGACTTTGAGTTAGGTAGGATATAATCATGCAAAGAGAGGGGAAAAGGATATTTTAAATGGAGGAAGTATCATGGAGAAAGCTAGAAAGGCAAGGAATGTCCAGTACTTTAGTTATGCTTGAATCCATGTGTATCAGTCAGCTTGGGTTGCCACAACTAATTACCAAAGACTAGGTGGCTTAAAAACCAGAAATTAATTTTACTCCCTATTTCTGGAGGCTGGGGAGCTCAAGATCAAGATGCCAGTTGATTCAGGTCCCTATGAAAACTCTCTTCCTGTCTTGCAGGTGGCTTTCTTCTTATTGCATCTTCACAGGGCAGAAGGAGAGAGAATGCTGTTTCTGTCTCTCTTTTTATAAAGTCACTGATCCCATCCAAGAGCTGCACCCTCATGATCTCATCTAACCCTAATAACCTCCCAAAGGCTTCTTCTCCAAATACCATCACATTGGTAGTTATGGCTTTAACATACAAATTTGGGGGCTGGGGAGACAATACAATTCAGTCCATGGCTCTAAGGCACAAAAAAGGAATAAACTGGAGAAGTGGGAGCAGTAGATTGGGGTTAAATTGTATAAAAGCTAAGGCTAAATAATTTTTATCTCACTTGATAAGAAATGTGCAAACATTGAAGATTTTTGAGCAGGGGAAAGACATTATTCAAAAAAAATTTAATTCAATAAGCACTTATTATGTACCTGCTATGTTTAAGGTAGTGTCCCTAGTATGAGTGGATTTAATTCTATGACATGATATTTGGCTTTAATGACCTCAATTTTAATGGTAAGACAAGACAAAATATATGCATTACATATATGATTGACATGCCAGTGTATGCTATTGATGATAAAGTTATTAATGAAGTACAGTTTTAGCCTACGGAAGTCAACAATGCTGGAGAATGAAGGAGCCCTTTCCAGAAATGTGTCTGGGACAGTAACGTGGCAACACTTGTTAAGAAGGTATGGAAGGGTCAAAAATAGCAGTAGAGAGAACACTTTGACTTTCATGAAACAGCAATTTGGGCGGGGAGGTACCAAGTCTTGAAATAGAGGGGCAACTCCTGGAAATGGCTGTGAGAGACAATGAAGTAGTACAGCTTATATGATTTGGCAACTGCCTAAATCAGAGTGAAATGGGGGAAAGCTGATGGAGTTTATAGGATTACTCTGAAGTCTCTCCTCTGGCTGCATAGTTAAAGAATAGTGTCCCTAATGGAAACAAGAAAGGTGAAAGTTTGTGTTTAGGTTCAAATCGGATTTGGATTTGAACTTGTTGAGTTTACAGTGACACAAGATGGGGATGTCAAGATGTAGTACTGGAACTTAGGGATATTAATCAAAACAAGAGATGTGGATTTTAGAGGCTGCCTCCATATTTTAACAGTTAGAGAGGAGTGCTTAAGCCTTGGGAGAAGACGTGACCATGGAGAAAGAAGAGGAGCCAAGGGCAGAGCTTGGGAAATACCTACACATTGACCTGAAAGAGATGCCAGAAAGAAGTTGGGTAAAAAGCAGCCAGGGAGATAAGGGTAGATCATAGAGAGCATGTCAAAGAGAGGGAAGTTGTAATAGGAAGGGTGCTCAATGGAGAAAGATACCCATCAAAGAGGTTGCAGGTAGAGCATAGGTCAATACTTCTGCTTATTTGTGGTTACCAGTTACCTTGAAACACTAGTTTTAATAATAATTATTATCATTAATTGTAATAAAATGGCTACTTAGAACATAGAAGACATTCTTCTAAGTGTATTCTGTGCATTTTCTCATTTAAGTCTTATAATTCTATTAGGTATATTATTTTTGCTGCTTCCATATTACTTGTCATGTCAGTGATAATCAGAGCAGTAAAGTAATTTGCCCAAGATAACATAGCTAGTGAGGACCTGACAGAGCTGGGACTCATATTCAAGTAAGAGTGACTCCAAAATTCTTGTTCCTAACCCCAGGGCAAACTGTCCAGCATTTCTATAGATCTAGTAAAGGAAAGAAAAGAATTGAAAGAGACAAGACAGAGAGGTGATCAGCCACTTCCATGCTGTCTTCATTGACAACAGACTCCAGAATCCCTTGTTCCTTTGACCTTCTCCATGTCTACTGTGCCATCTTCCAATCTGGTATTACCTCAACTTTCTTGTTTGTCAATTTCTACTTCCTATTTTATTGACAAACATGCAAAACACGCAGACTTAGTTCAGTGCATCTTTGGTAATTAGCTATTTCCCCTTCTGTTACCTAGAAATCTTTCTTGTCACTTGTGAGTTAGCTCACTGATTCCCCACAATAACCACTGAAAAACTTTATTTCCTAAAAATTAACAAATTCACACTTTTTAACTCATCTAATAAATACCACATACTATTATCAGATCAGCTTTCTTAAAGAGTAATAATAGCACCATCTTTAAAAACCTGAAATATTTCCTATGATATTTCTGCTCAAGTATCTCAACATGTTATTCCAAGCCCTATTAATTTTCATTCAGATCATGTTACTCCAACTTACTACTTCTTACATTCTAAGCCATCCAGAATGCTAATTATTTCTGGAAGACAGGCTGTTTTTATCTTCTTTGGGTCTTTGATCCTTTAGTCTTGGATGCCATCGTTTTCGTTCATTCACTAACTTGGGATAAGAGATCTGCTTCCAGGGGTCACAGAGAGAGTGACATGGAGTAACTTATCCAAATGCTCTTACTTGTATACGTTCCAAAGTACTTTAAGGTATATTGTAGCCCTAAGTCATTCTTGAATTCACAACAGAATTTGCCACAGTGACTTGTCCTTAGCCTATTCAAGAAGGATTCATTGAATGGACCAATGAATAATGCTTTTAGATGTAGTCATGATGATGAAAATGACATGATCAATAAATTGTTGATTCTACTTTTGTGTTTGGAGAAATTCCCCACCCCAAATTTTATCAGTATAACATTTCCCTCTGTAATACGTTAGGTTTTCCTATGAATTCTGCCACTTGTTTGTAGATAAGAAGTAACAGTTTATATCATCACTTATATGATAATAAAGATGTGAGTCATTTGACCTATGACTCTGATAAGAAGAAAGAAAAAAATGGAAAATATTTGCACCCCAAACTCAGAAAAGGACATAATGCTCTTTCCTGTCAAGGTTGTATGTTTTATAAAGTCAGAAATAGTCATTTTTGACTTGTAATTTTATGAAGTATAACATATTGAAAATGAATCTCAATGAAAACATAATAGTTCCAATTGAATTTTTATCTCGCAAGGACTTTTATTTCCAAAAGTGAGTAATGCTGGTGCCTTACAAAAATTAAATTGGACTTTGTTAATTTCATCCAACGAAAGTGTGCCAAATGATTTAATTTTGAGTCAAAATTATTATGTAATTATATTCTGTGTTCAAAATGCATATGGGTGAGTTATATAAATTCCATGATGGTTGATTTATTTCCATTAAACCATGTTTTTCATGGTCTCCTTAGAGGAAATGAATTCAAATTGTTAAACTAATTACAATCAAACATCAACTAGCTGGAACCTAAAATTGGATAATAGTTGCTGCCATCAGCTTTTATGAGAAAGAAGCAAGCACCAAGACTATAGGTTAGAAATAATTTATCCTTCCCTGCCCATGAAAATTCCCTGGTGTGTCTTGGGCCCTATACCAATTCATTCATTATTGCTGTAATTTCTTCCTCTTCAATTTTGTTTATTCAATAACAAATATTTACTGAAGGCACTGGGCCACGTGCTGCAAATCCATGTTGAAAAATGAATATTTGCAATAAACACTCAGACACTGCAAGGACTTCAAATAAACATTAAATCATAGTCAGTGTACCATATTTACAAAGGCAAGAATATGGATTGCAACAGCTATTAGAATATACCGCTCAGGTCTTCTGCTGAATGAAGTGTCACTGAGTAATGGCCCTAGCTGCTGCCCCTGTGGATCTACCACCCCGTCAGTGCCAAAGCCATGCTTCCCATGAGCTGCTCTCAGCCAATGACTAAGCATGGCAGGAGTATCATTGCAGGCCCATTCCTATGGTCTGTAGGACTCTGAAAGTCATCTTTGGCTCAGGTTTCCCTACTGTCTATCTATAGAATGATACTCCTCTAACATACCCTTCCTTTCCTTCTCTCTCCTATCTGATAAGCCTTCACTGCAGTCTGAAGGCTCTTCCCTTTCTCTCTCTCCCTCTCTTCTGTTATCCAGAGGATTTTCGAGAAATTGCTTGCATATCTCTACCAACTTGGCATCTGTACACTGGAAAACTAAACTAACAGATGGACTGACATGTGCTGAGGCTCCAAAAGCCTTGCAACCCAAAGTACAAAAGAACTTTGACTTCACCTGAGACCTATTAAATTAGAATCTGCATTTTAGTGGGTCATCAATTAATTCCTATCACACGTAAGTTTGAGAAGTGCTGGTCTAAAATAATGAACCATGTAAATGAATCTTGTTATAAAACCAACATTACACAGGCGTATATAAAATGAGACTATGTATATCATCTGGTTCATTACTGTTTGTTATGGTGAACTTAAATAATGGCAGAAAGACCACAGTGCATTTTCTTGATTCAGTGAAGTGAATCTGTATCCCTCAATCTTCAGTTCTATGAGGCCAGGTATACAACTTCACGGTGTTTATTTGCTCTTGGTTTTATTTGCAGACTCACCAGCTAAGCAATAATCACCTCCAGGTCACCTTTCAGCTGATCATAGGTTGCTCACCAGTATAATACTTCTGAGATTTCCATATATTCTTTTTTTTCTTTTTTAAATGTTTTATTTATTTCTAGGAGAGAGAGAGAGACAGCGTGAGCAGGGGAGGTTCAGAGAGAGAGGGAGTCACAGACTGAAACAAGCTCCAGGCTCTGAGCTGGCAGTCAGCACAGAGCCCGACGCGGGGCTCGAACCCACGAACCGTGAGATCATGACCTGAGCGAAAGTCGGACACTTAACCGACTAAGCCACCCAGGCGCCCCAATGAGATTTCCATATATTCTTTACATTCAGACTAAACTATAGTAGAGAGTACTGGTTACCTACATCGACATACACTCCTTCTTCTCCATAAGAATAAAACCTCAATTTTTGCTTCTTACACTACCACCAGCTAAAAAAATATAACAAACAAATGAACAAAAACTGTTATCTGTCATTGTCCTGACTGCTACTGTGGGATGTAAGTGGACATATTGTATGGGATTTCCAGGAATCATTCTTAAAAGGCAGGAGTGCACATTTTCTCATCTTCCTTCTTCTTGCCATCTGAAATGCACATATGATAGCTAAATTTCCAAAGGCCAATTTAGATTATGAGGAAATGCATCAAGAAGCAACAAAATAGGAGAAACGTGAATTCCTCATGAACTTGGAACTGTATATCAAACCTCAACTGCCTCCTTAGGAGTTCTTGAATGTGATATGCAAAAGTTCTATTGTTCTTAAGCCACTAGTATTTTGGGTTTCTCTATAACAAGCAGCTAATCCTAACATAAATCATACCACTGCTAAAGAGTGTATATAATGACTGAATATGTAATTTACGTTTTGTATTAGGAAAATATGGATGGAAATTTTGATAAGAGAAGACAGAAAAACAAGGGAAAGTGCTATAGAATTTAGTAATGTTTTTCTATAATGTTTGTCTTTAAGGAAAATATGTTATAGTTAGTAGTTAGGGCCATAAAATGTCCAGCAATAAAAATAGGAGCTGTACATGTTTAAGTTTGTATGTACATGTGTGTGCTCTATTGAAAAATAACTCATAGTAAAAGAAAAACAGTGGTTTATATTCATTCATTCATTTTTCATTAATGTATTCATTGAAACAAACATTCATAAAGTGCCTATTTTATATCAGTCACTATAGAAAACATTGCAAAATCAAAGAAAAACATGACAAACTCTTTATGCTTAGGAGCTAATAACCTAGTAGAGAAGACAGATAAATACATAGATTACAATGACAATGCAATGACACTAAACTCAAGGACAGGATGTGTCATCTTAAAAGAGACATAAAGGAATACAGAAATTATCCTGGTAGACTGAATAGGCCAAGGAAACAGAAGCAATAAGGGACAGAAGTCCTATGTGCAGGGAACAATAAGTAATTTTATGTTGCAGATGAAGCCAAGGGATCAGCAAGACTAAGTGAATACTTTATGTTCCATTCTTTGGAAGGTGGACTTTTAAACATAGGGAATCAGGAGCTATTGAAAGGTTTTAAAGTAGGGAAGTGACATGGTCAGATTTGTGTCTTATTTAAAACTTTCTGTTGCCACACGATGACTATGGGTTTGAGGAAGACAGCACTGGAAACAAGGAAATCAGCTAAGAGGCTATTTGATTAGTCCAGTGAGGTATAGTGATGATCTGCATCCAAGCAGTGGTGAAAGGCCTGTGGAAAAAAGGAGCCCAGGTGGAAGACAGGTGTTGCAAATGAAATCATCAGGAATCAATAACTGATGTGCTGTGGGAGGTGAGGCATGAGGGAGTGAAGAATGACTCTATGAGTTCTAGGTTGAGGGATGGCTAGAGGAAGGGGCCACCAACTGTTGTTCTAGAAAAATGAAACCCCAAATCTCTACATGCAACCAAAATTTGCATCTGAGCATAGGGTCTGGGGCCAGATTTTTGCAGATTAAAAATCTCAGTCTATTCTTTTTGACTAGAGGCAAGGTATTTAACCTCTCCAGTTTATTTTTCCCATTGATAAAATGTTTTTTTTTTTTTTTTTTGTAAAACCCAATGTGTATGAACACTGAGTTAATACATATAAAAGTACTTAGAACAATATTGTGTGTAAGGTGCTTTGTAAATATTGGTCATTATTATTATTACTACAGTAACAATCTCATGCACCTAGAGTGAAGTGGTTACCCATGAACCAAGGAGAAGTTGTTTAAGGATAGAATGCTGGGAAAAAATCAATATTTAAAGTGTTTCAAGGAAGAAGAGATCATGAAAGATTTGAAGAAAAAAAATATTAGAGAAATAGGAGTTCAGTATAACAAAACCAACCAAGTAAGTAGAAAGCTTTAAAAAGAAAGTAATTAACAAGATCCAGTATAGCAAAGGGACCAGTAGCAATACAAAAATGCTGACTGTATTGTACAAGGCAGAGATAATCGATGGACTTAAAGGAAATTTGATGGAGTGTCAGGGCTGAAACCAGGTGGCAGTGAGTTGAGAATAAAAGGATTAAAAATAAAAATAGCAAAAAGAGTCTCATCTTTTGAGATGCTTAAAGGGGTGGGAAGTAAAGTAACTGAGTAAGTGAGATTTGAGGTCAAGGCAGGGCAATTTTAGACATTAAAGAGAAACAAAGAATCATGGGAGAGCAAATGATCAGGAAGGTGAAAGAAACAGAATTAATAAAACATGTAAGGGGATCAGCTTTGTGCAAGAGGTACTTCATATTCTTCTGATTAAGGACAGGAAAAAGAAGGGAGTGGTTATTGATGTTTGTAAGTATGAGAGAAAGGAATCAAGGTTGAAGGAAGTCATGCCTAATGTCCACAATTCCTTTTAACTGATGTAAAAGATTAGTTTACGGGTCAGCCATGGACATTCCCATTGCTCTAGCACTAAGATACACTAATGGAGAACTTAGCACATGTTAGATGCCATTAGAAATATCAATTGTTGCAAGGTAAATTGTTGACCCTTAAGGAGACTTCCAGTCTAGCTGGTACCGAGATGTGCCAAGTGACCGGCAATGGAAAGAAGAACATGACTGCTGTCGTGTGTCTCCAGCAGGCAGTATGGACTCCTGGGATTTTGTGGAGAGAAAAATTAGTGTGGACCCCCTTCATGAAGAAAGACTTCTGCTGGGGCTTTAAAGAATTAATAGGCTTTAGGTAAACAGAAATGAGGTAAGCTGGGAACAGATAGCAAAAATCAGTGTAAGATGTGGTGTTTTCTGAGTAGGTTGTTATTGGTTTAACTGGAACACTATATAATAAAGGCATGAGACTAGAGAATTTTGCAAGAACACTAAAAACTTCAGAGATTAAAAGGAGATGGAAACTGGGGGAGATATTTCCATGAGGACAATCTGATCCAAAAGGGGCCCTTAAGAATGGTGTTATCTGAAGGTTCTGATCTCTTGGCACTGAGTCACTTTAAAGGAAGTGACCGGTCCCTGGAGAGGGGCTGATGAAGCAGGATATAGTCACTTGGGTTTGGGGTCCCTTTGAGTGTGTCAGAAATTCTGGAAAAGGATTGCATCCTTCATTCTCATCAACCTAGCCATGTTGATGGAGAAAATTCCAGAGCGGAATTGAGTTCTGTACCACTGAGCAATCTATTTTCATGTACACAGAACTTTGTATACCACACTTACTCCTCACACCACCATCATCCACACGACTATGGATACCACATAACAGACCACTTAGGGAGCTCATGAACTACCAGGGCTCAATGTACCATTGACTGGGTGGTTTTTGTTTGTTCGTTTGTTTTGCTTTTGTTTTTTTCCTATAGATTTGTGAGTTTTTGCTGTTTTTCTATCAAAGGCATTTCAAACTACTATTTTCATTCTCAAAGCCAAGTTACACATGATAAGCAATAGGGGAAATCCATCTGAGGAAACAGTACACCCTCTATCCCTATGTCAAGCCTTGGGCTGAGCATAAAGCTGTCATAAGCTCCGAGGTGTATGAGCGAACTCGAACATCTGATGGACAGGGAGTTCAGTGAGGAACGGAGCAGTTGTGGTTTCTCTGTGGAATGATGGTTTCTGAGACAGATGTTAGGGATGGGAGTGAATGAGTGGGTGAGAGAATGGACTTATATCCAGCAAGAATTATTCATATTGCAAAAGTGAGACATCTGGCCAGAGGAGGCAGGCCATTCCCTTGTTTTGCATTATTAGGGTGGGTTTAGGAATTTACTGTGTGCAAAATAAATGGGCAGTACCAGGGAAAAGCTGCCAGGGCATGAGGTCTTTTAAAAGCTCTTTCCTTTGAGACAATTATTGACATTGGTTTTGTGAATGCCAAATGCCTGATTGTAATTCTAGTCAGAGGCACTGTTCATAGCATCAGGACGTATGAGTCGTTGTGCACATGTGGAGAGTGAGGTTCCTCTGAAAAAGATATAATTTTATCCAAGATGGCTCATTTATTTTGATAGCTGCAAATGCACAAAAGAGAACGGGCATAGCCTTTGGCTGCAGGTGTTCTTCGGCTAGCGCAGATTGGCAGGCTCTGGATGGTGGAAAACCTGTCGGCTTCCTCTCCAAAGAGAAGCTGGGAAATCATCCAACACGTCCCACTTTCCTGAGAGGAAGCAAGATGTGGGGACAGGAAGGCTGTGTCAATAAAGTGGTGCAGCAAAGCCTTTTGTGATTGTTTTTGCATCATAAATATGCTACGGCCAAGCTTATGAAATTCTGATTCTGAACAATTGTAATATGCTGACATTCTTCAACAAAGTTGAGAGGAACTGAGTTTGTGGTCCTTTCCCGTGAAATCTTCTGTAAAACAACACAGAGAGGAAACTTCAGAATGGGAGCCACCCTTGTCAAACCAAGAGTGCTAATTAGGGCATGGAAGATTGCGCTTCCGCATCGCAACCTGCCCAGAAGGAGGAGGATGTGCGCTTCTCAGGAGGGGTTTCCTGCTTGGGCCAGTAGCCTCGACTTCTGGGATCTTACTGACCTTGACTTCAGAAATACTCCAATCCACAATCCCAGAGCAGCTTCCCCAAATTCCTCCACGATTCTTCCAAAAGACTCTATGACAGTGTGCCTTCACCCTCAACATCACCTGTTTCCCAGACACACAATCTCTCGTTTCTGATGTTGAATTCTTCTGGGTGATGACTCAGGGAATTCAATGCAGTTCTTCCTACTTCCTCAGCCCCCTGCTTCCTCTTATTGTAACGGGTCTTAAACATCCCTCACGCTGTCATTCCTCCTGAGCAGCAGCTGTCTGTGCATGACAGCGGTCAAAGTGGACCGAGGGAGTTATTCTGCCTCCCGGTGCTCCAGCTATTTAACTGTGCCTAAGTCTAGGACAGTTAAAGAAGACTCCAGGGCTGAGGACTCCGATCTAATGTGATGTTTATGAATCACTGGAAAAACCCTTGAATCAAAATAGTTTAGTCTCTGTAGCAGGTTAGTTTCCTATTGTAAGGACCACGGATTTACATCATGTTACATCATTAGGAAAACTTCATGTCCTAGCAGAGTTATAGGAAGATGCTCTGGGAGGTCCACCATATTTGACAATGCCATTGACAGAACATACTGGATGGAAAAGAAGTACTGAAGAAAAGTAGTCAAAGGGTTTTAGACAAGGATCTCTGCTTGAACAAGACTAGCATCTTGTTGAACTGCCACATATTTTGTTTTCTCCCAGTCCTTCAACTATTCAACAAATCTATATCACACATGGACTATGCAGCAGGCATGGTTCTAAGTTACAGAGATACAAGATAAAACAATGCCTGTCAGGGGTGCCTGGGTGGCTTAGTCGGTTAAGCGTCCAACTTTCGCTTAGGTCATGATCTCGCGGTTCGTGGGTTCGAGCCCCGCGTCGGGCTCTGTGCTGACTGCCAGCTCAGATCCTGGAGGCTATCTCAGAGTCTGTATCTCCCTCTCTCTCTGACCCTCCCCTGCTCATGCTGTCTCTCTCTCTCCTAGAAATAAAAAAAAAACAAAAAACAAAAAACAAAACAAAACAAAAACAATGCCTGTCAAAGGACGATGGTCAGAATAAAACTTATATTCTCATTCCACACATATTTATAGAGCATCGATGTCTCTATTTTCCAGACATAGCCTGCATTTACTCCTGCTGTCTCACATAATTATTAGGACTTCACCCTTTCACTCAAAAATTTCTATGTCTGGTCAGTAATATATATGGTCATGTTAATTTATGTGCCTGGAGCTCTGTGAGGCACTGGGCATGTGAGAGCTGGTCTTCCAGAAACTCAGAGTTTAGGAAGGTAATCAAGCACACAAGCAAAACAGTTATTATTCAGTAATTGCTACAGCAGAAATTAATACAAGTTTTGGAGAAATTCTGCTCATATCTTTTAAAAGTAGTAGCATTTGGCTGAACAATAATGGGAAAAAGGTAGAGAGGTGCCTGAAAGCAGGTGAGAATTTGTCACTATTTTTTTTCTTACTGGAATAGACAGGGTAAATGATGTGTTCCTGAAACTAGCAGCCCAGGAAAGAAGATGGCTTGTACAGTGCCCAAACAATTTGAATATAACAAGAAATTAGGGTTTGCTAAAAGCACATGGCTGATATAAGTATACTTTAATGTACACTTTTCAGGGACACCTGGGTGGCTCAGTCAGTTAAGCATCTGACTTCAGCTCAGGTCATGATCTCATGGTTCATGAGTTCGAGCCCCAGTTCGGGCTCTGTCCTGACGGCTCAGAGCCTGGAGCCTATTTCACATTCTGTGTCTCCCCCTTTCTCTGTCCCTCCTCCTCCTCACTCCCTCTCTCTCTCTTTCAAAAATAAACAAACATATGTATTGTACTTTTCAATATTTCCTGTCCTTTTTCACACTCTGGACCCTAACTGTGCCATATGTGTAACACACCACACCACACAAATTGTCACACATAGCTGATATGGGACATCTATATGCTCCATATTTATATAGATTCCATTCTTTACCTGGGTGATAATCTGAGGTAAGGGATGCTTTTTATAAGAGAGACCCAGAGAGAGCAAACTTCTCCCTGAGTACTTTCTGAACTTCTCCTTTTAATTTGATTTTCCCTTTCTGTTCTTCTCCCTGACTTTTTACTTTCCTCTACGAGAGAATTTTGGGTTCTCCTCTCTTTAGAAACAGCAAAACGACGCCCCCCTCCTGGCTGATGGAGGGAGCCTTTTTACTGCTTTTTGGACAGTGGAATGTGAGGAAACTAATGCGCAGCATTTTTGGGCCTGTCGTCTAAAAACTTTCCCATCATTAGTCACATGCTACTAACTAGACATCAACCTGGAGCAGAGCTCTCCACTTCTCCCTACTTGATGTGAGGAAACAGAAATCTATGTTACTATTGAGATTTAGGGGATGTTTCTTACCACAACTAGTATTCATTACTTTAAATAACATACCTTCTCTTCCTCCTCACCTTTTCCACTGAAGTTCTGCAATCTTAAAATTTACTTATGGATCATTAGATGGGAATTCTTCTTCTTCTTCTTCTTCTTCTTCTTCTTTATTTTTGAGAGAGAGAGAGACAGAGACAGAAAGCATGAGCTAGTGCATGAGCAAGGGAGGGGCAGAGAGAGAGGGAGAGAGAAAATCCCAAGTAGGCTCCGCACTGTCATAGTGGAGCCTGATGCAGGGCTCAAACGCATGAACCATGAATTCATGACCTGAGTCTAAATCAAGCCAGAAGCATAACCAAATGAGCCAACTAGGCACCCCTAGAAGAAGTATTCTAACTGTCCTCCCATATATTCTTGTCTTATTCTTGAGCTAGACTAAGTGAATGAAGAAGACCTAGGTTTTTGATTTTTGTTCTGTTTTGTGCTTAATTTTTCACTTTAGTTGTGGCCTATTAGAAGATTAAATACCTGGGTCCTCTCAAATGGTCCTGGGAAACCCTTCCAGTTATCTGCAATTCCTCCATCAACATTTACCACAGAAACAAGACACACTGTATAAAAGTATCAACTTCCACTCCTATATTATTTAGTTTTACGAGCACCATTAATGGAAAAGGTGATGACTTGGGATCTGTTTCTTGGCATCTCTCACTAACTGGGTGCAGGTGAGGGATCCCTAAACCTTTTTAGTTTGGCTCAAAGTGATTGCTCAGGTTTACCACCCACCAACCTTCACTCAATTACACACGCTCCGACTAAAGATGTCTCTGCTTTGAGGCAGGAACCAGAATTTGTTCACTTACTCAACAAACTTTGAGCCTCAGAGACCAGAAATTTTTAGGGATCCAGAGATAAATAAAACAAAGATCATCCCTTGAAGGAGCCTGAAATCTGGTAGCAGAGAGGAATGTATCAACAGAGAATTACAATCGAGGTTTTGGTGGATATGTGAACAGCTAGAGGGTGAGACGGCATGACTAACATCATCCAGGGTTATCAGGAAAGACTTCACAGAACCTTCACCATTCTGGCTGGTTTCATGGGAGAAGAAGGTTTTGTCAGGTGGAAGAGGGAGATAAAGAAGGCTCGACATAGGAGAGTATAAATTCAAAGGAAAAGGTTAGAAACATGCGTGTCACATAGAGAGAACTATAAGGAATGCAGTATTGCTGGAGCATCATGTTGGTGCAGATGGAAGAAGTGGGTGGGTCTAGATTGAGAAGGCTTTGGGAAGCAGCCTAACAAATCCCAGCTTCACTTGGGAGATAGGTCTTTCCCCAGGACAGCTGTTGTGATAAACCCATGATTTTCCTTATAGTCTTATGGTTGACACCATTTTATCATTTATACTGTGTGTGTGTGTAGGGCTTTCCATGGTCCCTTTGAAGCTTCCTTAGCTATGATTTCATGTTCGGTGACTCAGAGGGAGCAAGTAGGATCAGGAAGTGAGAAACAATGAGACTGGGAATAACCATTCTCCCAAGTTGAAGGCAGCTGATAAGGTCAGAGGGTGGGGTCCCCCTCACCATCCTGCACTGGCTGGGCCAAGGCAGGGCTGGGGACAAACCCTGCTCTTCTAAGAAAGAAAAGCAGTGTAGAAAGGCCTCAGATACAGGGATACTTTTTGCTCTCCTTAATACCATGATCCGAACCTGCATCTGTTCAAATGCCATATACACGTTGGGTGCTCAACAGATGTTTGTTGTTGACAATTGTCCTGAATTACCTGGGAATCCTTA
Organism: Hyaena hyaena; assembly: GCF_003009895.1. Lineage (NCBI taxonomy): Eukaryota > Metazoa > Chordata > Mammalia > Carnivora > Hyaenidae > Hyaena > Hyaena hyaena. The sequence goes on along the minus strand of NW_024080864.1, from coordinate 22,074 downwards.
TAATAGGAATAAGAACAAGATGTTACCTGCACAGCTAGGACTCCCCTGATGAATGTATATATCACCATGGTATGTATGTATGTGTAGGTTTTAGTAGAGTAATAGATGTTTTCTAGTCAAATAATGTACTTTGGTCTACAAATTTTAGAAATACCTAGGAATAGATCTAGAATAACAGAGCTAGAAGGAAGCTCAGAGTTCATTCAACATCTTGTTTTTAGATGATGAAACTAAGGCTCAGGGATATCTTCTAAGTATTAAAGGTCTAATAGGATTTTAATGTAAACAAATCTCATTCTAGTAAATTTATATCTATTGTCAACAAAATGAAAGGTTCCAGGGGGCACCTGGATGGCTCAGTAGGTTGAGCGTCCAAATTTGTCTCAAGTCATGATCTCATGGTTCGTGGTTTGAAGCCCCTATCGGGTTTTGTGCTGACAGCTCAGCTCAGAGCCTGGAGCCTGCTTCAGATTCTCTCTCTCTCTCTCTCTCTCTCTCTGCCTCTCCCCAGCTCACACTCTGTCTCTACCTCTCAAAAATTAAAAAAAAATTTAAATGAAAGTTTCTTATAGGCATACACCAATGATTTTACTTTTAAAAATATTATCAGTAAGGATGTCAGGATTCTTCTTGGTCCATTATTGTCTTCCTCAGTTAAGAAGTTCTCTCCTACACTGAATCTCTAAGAAAGGAAGACATTTTGCTCTTTTGAACACATTATCAAATACTATTTAAAAACAATTTTTTAAAAATTTTCTGGAAACTAATACCTTGTGGATTTTTCAGATAGAAACTTCTAGTCTATGCTGATTCTTGCGTGGTTGGTCACACATTTGTGATGGCTGGTGGTCCTTTGCATTGACAGGAAATGTTAGGATGACCAAAGACAGCTGCATACGTGTTTGCTTTTCATCCTGAATATTCAGATCCTTTTATGCTAAACCCTGGAGGGAAACAGTGCTCTTAAACAAACTAGGCCTTTTGACCTATAGAATGAAAGAATCAAACCCTTGAGGTCAATCTAAAACCTCTGAGCCAGTGAATCTCTAACAGGTGGGGCCAGACAATGAAGGATGCACACAATTTGGGGACTGTATTAAATAAGGTTGAGTATAGTTTGAAAAACTGTATTAAATAAAATATAAAACCTATTTGATCTATTGTTTTCTGCAATACAAACTACAGAAAGTCAAGCTTAAAAGCATCTAAGCTGGTTGGGGAGGCAAAAGATAGAGCAGAGTTGGGGGTAGGGGTTGTGTGATAGTATTCAAATTCATTCACGTCCAAGATAGAAATCAGGTTTTAGAGCCAATAGACAGATCAAAACTGTCAATCCTATGCTGCATCTGATAAGTCTTCTTAGTATCATTAGCTCCTGCTAACTGCTATTTATAACAAGTTCAGCTAGAGAATGTGATCCATCTTCTAGGATAAGACAGGGATGGCTCAGGAAATGGCTGTCACATGTGACTTTCTCATGCCCTTCTCCCCCATGTCACCAAGCAGGTGCTTTCCAAAGAGTTAGCTGGGGGCGTGGAGCTCGAGAATCCCTCCAAACAAGAACAACAACAGTTGGAGATGATTTTCTCAGTTGATAACCCTGGAACAGAACCCCATGGAAGGAATCCGAATAAACACCTTCTCATTCAGGAAATAACACATGTCATGTGCTGATCACAACCTTTTTCTCCATCCTTGTTCAAGAAACTTACAAAGCTAAACTCTTCCAAGTTTTCCAGATTCTCAGGGTTGCACTCCCATAACTTAAGCAGAAAAGGAACGAAGCTTTTAGATCAGCCACATCTGCCACAATAACCATGTAATTACAATTACATGTATTTTAAGAAATAATAGGAAAGGTGGGCTCAGCATTTATAGGAGAGGAGAAGAGAAAGCAAGGCATTTTTCTTAGCCAAACTTTAAGACTGATGTTGGGCAGAGGTGCTTAGAGGTGGGAGAAGAATAGCTTTTTGTTTTTAAAACTTGTTCTCGTGACTTTGCTGTTTGAGTAAAACAGATTCAAAGTGTTTCCCTTCTGATTAGTACTCTCACAACCTTGTGGAGTCATTTTTATTAATCATATCACTTTTTTTTTTTTTTTAGGAAACAAAGCAAATTACAAAGCTAGTAGTAAACTAACACTTGCTAAACAGCATAATGCTATCAGGCTCCACCTGTAGCTTACAGAATGTTTTGATCTTTACTCAGGGGCAAGGCCAAAGTTTCCTCTTTGGTGGAGACCGTTGTATAAGAATAATATCAGTCACTGTTGAAGAAGTTCATACTCTGAGCCAGGCACTATATGAGGCACTTTACATTACCTCATTAAAGTCTCATAACAAATCTATGAGGAAGGAAATATCATTTGTTCTTTGCCAATAAGGAAACAAGCTTTGAGAAGTGATGATATAACTTGCTCAGCATCATGTAGCTGTTAAATGTCTTGGGATGATGGTGTTGAGGGGAGTTGTGAGGGAGGCAGGATGCAAATCCAAGCATACTGCACTTGATTTTCTACTGCTGACTTTCCTCTTTCCTGAAGCAGTGATCCCTGGGAGACACAAACCTTTACGCTCTTATCAGTTTAGTGTGAATGAGCTTCAAATTCTTTCCTGAAGGCTATGAAAAGCAAAAGGGATCCACAGGAGATCAAAAGAGGAGGGAGGACACATGTAAAAGAAAAACATGACCTGAGTTGAGAATTAGGGTGGTGACAGTAAAACAGATACTTGGTGTGGGGCTCACAAAGGCAAGTCATTAGGTTTATAATTTAGCTCAAGGCCAATTTTTCGTGGATGCCTTTTTGGATTTACTTTTGATTTATTCACCAGAACCCTAAATAAATCAGATAAATAAAGTTGCCATGACATGTGTCAGGTTATACCCAATTTATTTGCCCTGAGAAATCATCTGTTTCATAGTCTTTTAAAAAAATGCTTATTCGTAGAGTACATAGTGAGTTCTCTTTTACTTACACACTTTTGCCTAAATTTTCATACAAATTTGAATGTTCCTGGAGAAAAGACAATCAAGCCATCATCTATCAAACTGAACCTACTTAAAGTAATATCTATGCTTAAAACAAAGACAGGGGAAAAGCTGCCGTGAAAAGATGCAATATATGGAAGATTTTTGTGCCTTGTTACCTGTGAATTTTCTTATGTATCAGACCAAGTCAAGTCTTTACTGAAATGGCCAACATCATGTGGTCATCAGAAGGCAAGGTTGTTGTCCTGGAAACATTTCCTTTTAAAATTGTGACACTGACAAGCCCAATGTGCCAAAGACTAACACCTAAATCTGAAGACTGACAGTTTGCAGAGCCATGCAGTATATATTTAGCCACAAGGTCATCTATTTCCCAGATGACATCAGCAAGAGGTTTGCATATTTGAGCTGAGACTGACAAAGATGAATTTATGTCACAATAGCAGGGGACAAGCACGAGGAAGTTCGAGGAAATGCACGCCTACAAGCAGAAATATTGGCCAAAAACTGCTGAGAAGTCCCTGGCTTAGCCCAGCGGAGATAGCCACATGCAACGTGGGGTTGTGAACATTTCATTTAGTCCTGGGTACATAGCTGACGATATACAGGAAATCATTTTCTTTAATTAGCAATAAACATTAGCCCTTCAATTTTTTCCATTGGAGCTGTGTGCTGAAAGTCTCTGTTTTTCAAAACTCAGGTGTTTTTAGTTCTTTACTAAATATTTACTAACCATGAATGCCAAAATTTAGGTTTTTTTCAGGATATGACACAGACCTGGTTAAGGAACATTTTAGAGAAAGAACTAAGAGGCTAGCTGGGAAAGCAGATGAATTTTATCTGTGTCACTGAATAATATCTGTATAATGTATGTTCCAATCAATAGCTTGAAAAAGTTTACCCAGATTTGACAGTTTTTTTGTTTTGTTTGCTTACTTATTTGCTTTTCGGTCCTCATTGATTACAGTTTTCTACAAGATTACACTTTAGTTTCATTTAAATGGATCACTTAGGTTTCTGAAATTTTTATTGATGTTCTACATGTAGGAAAAGTGCAAATGTCAAGAATACACATATCACAGTGTTTTTATTTAATTCAGGCTCTCTACCTCAGCACTATTGATGTTCTGAGCTGGATAATGCGCTGTGATATGAGGTTGTGATGTACACTGTGGGCTGGTTAATAGCTTCCCTGGCTTCTACCTACTAGATGCCAGGAGCACCCCAATTCCCTACTCAAGTTGTGACAATCAAAAATGTCCCTAGGTATTGGTAGATACCCATCGAGAACCAAAATAGCCACTGGCTGAAAACCACTGATTTAGATCACATCATTAAAATGAGTAATTAATGGAAGTTTATAGAGAGAGACATAAAATAAAAGATAACTATTATAGTTCCACTAAAGAAAAGTAAAAAGGCCCTCTGGGTTATTTCTCATCATTGGGATTACATTCAGCCCAATTTCTAGAATTGCACCATAGCAATGAATATTCACATGGGTACCTCTGAAGTCCTAGCCATACCCTGCATTGTCTGAGAATGAGGGGATCTTCTACCGAATTCCAAATATTCCAGCAACATCTTAAAGATCATTTAGTTCCAACTCTTATTTTATAGATGAGAGAATGAGACATGCAGTGGTCCAAATGTGCAATAGACTAGAATGATTTTCATCAGTTAGAAATTAATAAAGATTTCTATTCAATCAGAATATTCACTTGAAATTTTCTGTTAATTATTATTCTAGTAGTAGAACCAAACCATAGCAACTCTTAAGCTGAACAGATTTTCACCTCTTCTTGGTGGTAAAAAGTAAACTGGAGATCTAAGCACTAGCTAACTCACCATTCAGTGTTCACTGTCCAGATAATATTAGAAAAATGGCTATTTGTCCATAAAGTCTAAGAGAACTAAGAACAACCATTTACATTTTTCTGAATATAGCAAAGTATATCCATGTACCTAACTATAGGCTATAGATCATTCCCTCAGCACATATATGTGGAGTAGCACTGATTACTTTCCAGGTACCCTTCCAGGCAATGATGATACATGAATGAACAAAAGAGGCAAAGAATCTACTCTCAGGGAGTTCACATTTTAGTGCAGGAAAAAAAACAAAACAAAACAACAACAAATAAAACTAGACACCACATAAATACAAGAAATAATGTTTCAGCTAGCTGGAAGCAAAGTTAATCGGGATGAATACATGGGTTATGGTAGTCAGGTATTCATGGAAGGACTTTGTGAGGAGGAGACATCAAAGCAAACTTGGTTAGACTCAGGAAGCAGTACATGTAGAAGGGCAGCCTATAAAACTCCAAGCAGAGGGATCCATAGCAAGGACCCAAATCCCAGAGCAGGAACAAGTTTTGTCACAGTAAGGAGTCTGAGTGTGATGAGAAAGTAGTATGGGATTTTGAGCAAGGGCAAATACATGAGCAGCTGGCGAGAAAACATTTTTGAGCAGTATTTTGTGAATGTTACCTTTTCTCCCAAATGGCCATGAATGACGAGGTAGGCTGGTGAAATGGTGACATCTGTACAACGGCAAAGTGACCTGGAGGCTTTCAACGTTTCTTGTTTCATCCATGTGATAAAAAAGTCCTCCTGTAAAAAGAAGAAAAAGAAAAAGAAATGTCCTACTGCCCTACTTGAAGGAGTACCTGTGTAAAGTTCTGAGGCCCAAGTCCAGTGACATTTGCTCCTGCAGGGTGCCTGCGCTGAATTCAGCAGGATCCCCACGTCTCACCAACAGATTTGTTGCTGGCAAGGGTGAGAAGTCTGTCACTGAGGACTAGTCTGTCCCGGTAGGGTCTGGATCACGTTCCTTCTGCACCAAGCTGAAGATGAGCTACACAAAAAGGGGCTTATATTTTAATCCTAAAGATACACAGAAGCTGCAGCCACTGTGGCTGGGTTCCTTGTCCAGTGTTGACCCGAAGTGCTTGAAAATCGAAGTCACTTTGAACCAGACTTTTTCTGAACTCCAAGAAAACCTGACATTAGGATAATGTTAAATGCTTTGTAAAGCAAAACAAAAGCAAAACAAAACAAAACAAAACAAAAAAACAAAACAAAACAAAACAAAACAAAACAAAAAAACAAAACAAAACAAAACAAAACCCAAAAAACAAACAAAACAAAACAATAAAATATGGAAAAACTTGGATCTGAAACCTGGTCTCCTGTCCAGTTTCTTGGTTCCAGGGACATTATTTCACTCAATGTAATATATTCAGTTATCTGTGAGCCACTCTGAAATCTCATTTCATCTAGGGGCAGCACAGTGAGTTATAGATACAGTACCAAATACATGGTTACAGCACAGAATATACAGAGTGGAAACAAGCTTTCCTGTAAAGAATGCCTATTGATGAGCAGATGATCAATACAAGCTAATTATTTCTTCCTATTGAGAACTATGACTGATGGATTGTGTGAAGGCCCATTCTATTGCTATGTGACACGTGGGTATGTGGGTATGTGTGTGTCCGGGAAGAAGTGAAAAGGTAGAGGGAGAATGTTGTTAGAGCCCATGCAAGGAAAGGCTCTGAAAACCTCACTGTGGAGTTTTGCTCAGGTCACACTTCGCTGTGCATGGTTCTATCTACTCTCTTAGGCAAAATGAATGTTACCCTGAAATGCCAGTTTTGGAGGTAAAGTCACATATAAATCTCTTTCCTGTTATAGGAGGTGTTTCCCTGCCTTCTAACTGATATAGAAATCATCTCAATTTTAGGACCAGCCATGTCCCTACTCTGACCCCCTCCCCTAAAATACTCACACTGGCGATTGAGGCTAGACTAGATTCTTTGGGTGGTATAAAAGTGGTTAAAAACACAGTTTGTGAATGTAGTATAAAGTACATTATTTTAACCAAAAGTAATCCTGGCTATGTTATACATCCTTTCAAAGATCTTTCTCAACATAAACACTGACTGATTCTGCTGCCAGAAAGTTATGATTTTCCCAGTTGTTTTAGCTAAATATTGGCATTTTCATGTTTCAATCCTATATTGGTTTTAGGGAGGAATGAGAAGTCTGATTTAATCCTAAGCTATACAATGCTATAAAAATACTTGCTGTACCTAAGAATGTTAAGTTTTATATCTCTAAAGGCAAAAAAAGCTGCCAAATTAATTTTTTGGGGCAGACATATTTTTCATAAACTTTACTTGTGGAAGAGAAAAACTGAGATAGATATTTCTAGGTTGAATTGGACTATGAAATGACTGGAGTCGGGGCCCCTGGGTGGCTCAGTCGGTTGAGCGTCGGACTACTTCAGCTCAGGTCATGATCTCAGAGTTTGTGGGTTTGAGCCTTTCGTCGGGCTCTGTGCTGACAGCTCAGAACCTGGAGTTTGCTTCAGATTCTGTATCTCCCTCTCTCTCTGACCCTCCCCTGTTCATTCTGTCTCTCTCTCAGAAATAAATAAAACATTAAAAAAATTTTTTTTTGATAAAAGGAATGACTGGAGTGGACTTTATGGAATGCCTCTTCAAAGGCCTCAAAAGGTAATTAATTGCTTTTATACAAATATTCCTAATTTTCCAACTTAAAGTTTTACACAGTTACCTCTGAAGCAATGTTAGGATAAAATACAACAAGGTAAGCCAAATAGCTTTAAAAAATTACTTATTTTAACCTTATATTTGATTAAGAGGCTTTGAAATGATCACTCATCTGTTTTGATGCATGCAAAGAGTTTTGTTTTTTTTTTAATATTTTTATTTATTTCTAGGAGAGAGAGAGAGAGAGTGTGAGCCGGGGAGGGTCAGAGAGAGAGGGAGACACAGACTCTGAAATAGGCTCCAGGCTCTGAGCTGGCAGTCAGCACATAGCCCGACGCGGGGCTCGAACCCACGAACCGCGAGACCATGACCTAAGCGAAAGTCGGACGCTTAACCGACTAAGCCACTCAGGCGCCCCTGCAAAGAGTTTTTATGCAAGAAAAATTATCAGTCCGTTTCATAATCCCATTTCTAATAGAGACATGGAGAAAAAGCCATTCTCACCTCCCCTGAGTATTAGACACAATTGACAACTGAAATTCTATGAGTGCACTTGTGTGTTCATAGAGTGTGAGGGTTGGGAAGACCCATGGGAAGGAGCTTAAAGATCTGTAAGGAAAAACACACGCTGATGAGGGCCTGAAGGCTCACCGGTGCCCAGCCTGCCTCTGAAGCCCTCTAAGGTGCCATTCACGCACCCAGGAAGTTTGCCACCCCCATACCACTCTACACACACTAATAATGACCTGGCTCTAAGCAACAGCTTTTGGAATAGGCGAAAAAGCTTCAATGCCCTAAGGGGCCACTCACTAATCCAGACATTTTTCCAATTGCACATCACTTGAGCCTTTTTGCTTGTGACCTAACCATTCTGGAAGCTTCCCAGAACTATCTTATTGACAGGAAGTAAGAATCTGATGATCTGTGTCTCAGCTGCTAAGAAAGGGACTGCCTATCATTGTGAATCAGAAAAAGCAATCACTCCTACTTCTCTCCCAGTTATTTTTCTTCAAAACAGAAATAGCTATCATTTTTCTCATCACAGGACACAAGCATTTCTGTTATAAAAATTAAGAAAAAACAAAAACTCATGATCCTAGGGCCTAACAGTAACCATATTTTGGTACATATAACATTTTGTTAAATCTTGCCTTTTTCAGGTGTTTTAATGTAATTACATTATGTTTATATAATTTAAATTCATTAATGGTAAGATTATTATTTCTATTTAGTAATTTTAAAAAATTTTAATGTTTATTTATTTTTGAGAGAGAGACAGAGAGAGAGAGACAGACAGACAGAGCATGAATGGGGGAGGTGCAGAGGGAGAGGGAGACAGAGAATCTGAAGCAGGCTCCAGGCTCTGAGCTATGAGCACTCCAATCCATGAACCGCCAGATCATGACCTGAGCCCAGATTGGACGCTTAACTGATTGAGCCACCCAGGCTCCCTGCTATTTAATAATTTTTTAAATTTGATGGTATATTATGAGCATCTTTACATGACAGGAAAAATAGATCTGCATCAAGTATTTACTTACCTAGAAACATATATCCTTTGCAGGAGTACCATGAATTTAAGAAGTCTTAATTGTTGGACATTCAGTCAACTGTTTCTATTTTGTTATTATAAATAACCTTGGAGTGAATGTCCTAAAAAAAAACCATCTTTTCAATTGCCTGATTATCTCCTTTGGATGTATTTCCAGAAGTGAGCTCCTCTGGTTAATATATGCAATTTTTAAGGGCTTTGGATGTAAGTTACAAAATTGCACTCAACAAAGACTGTATCAGTTTATTCTCCTACCAACAGTGAACAAGTGTGGGAGGCTTCTTTTTCGATTCAGCCTTCATCATGTCATGCATTTATTTCTGTTGGCTTATGACAAAATATAGAGTCTATGGTGTTAGGGTAGATTTCAGAAGGAAAAAAACATGTCTCAGAGAAGCTGAGACTATTCTATGGGCCTTTATGAATCACAAATGTGAACCTTCCTTCCTGCCTCTGCTTTTGTGGTGAGCAGACAGTGTTTCAGGTCATGTGTGGCATGCTAGTGCTGTATGGCCAATGTTTACAGCTTGAAAAAGTCTTCACTAGGGTTTGATGTGGATCCAGGAGGAAGTAGAGGAGTCCCACAGTGTTTGTGAAACTCAGCATGAGAAAATAATCCCCCTCCTACTAAGTGGGTCTCAATACTCAACAGCTGTATGAGAGGGTCAAGGGGACAGAGAATCTCTTCCTCTGCCTCATGCTTTAAGGACTTGAGAGAAGCACTCTCTGATACTCCACAAAATGAGGAAATAAATAAACAGGAGCTGAGTTTTCTATTCTGCCAACATTCCTTGTCAGTACCCTGTGAAAAATTATGTATGAATTCAAAAGGCTAAATTAAAAAAAGAAATGGAAATATATTACACTGTTGGCAGGAATACATTTCTGATATAATGACAAAATCTGGGAGCTGTTAGTAGAAGCATCTGCTTGAAAAATTTTGATTCTTCTTTGAGAATCCCGATGAATAAACATCATAAAATCAAATCAAATAGTGGGCTAATCACTTTCATGTTTTAGTTTTGATGCAGTAAGCACCATTATTTTAACAATTCTCCAATACCACGTTGCTGGGCTGAAAATCAGTTAGACGTAGGCTTGTCAAAGGCAATTGTTTTCACATTCTCTTTCTTTTTTGTCTTTTTAGAAATGCCTTCCTACAATAGGCTATCTCATTTCTGATCTTGGCTGGCTAGACTGACCTGTTTCATTTGGGTCTTACTCTAAGTGGGATGAGAATCGATGGGAAGGTTGTACACAGGAATGACATCATGTGCTTTTGCTCAAGTACGTATCTATTGTCTCTTTCTTCTGGTCTGGTAGGAATACTGAGTGTCTCCCACCCTTTTCAGTACAGAATGCAGGAGGCAGCCAGACCTCTCAGAACTTCCCATGGTAGCCTACTCAACACTAATAAACTATACATCAAGTGACCCAAATTGATCAAATGGGTTATAATCATTGTGTTACTTCTCCATCTACAAAAGTGATATTTACCAAGTAGGGCCTCCAGTTATAGAGGCTGTTCTGAGGAGTCTTTGTTGGGCTTTGCCAATTTGTTATTTAGCTGCCATTATCTGTCCACTTGCCTTTTCCATGATTTCTGTGATGTTTGTTCCTTTTATTTCTTCCTGTCTCCAGGGTTTCCTACCACATGCCACATCCCAAAGTCAAATTGCTATCATTGCTTGAGTATTTTCTATATTATTTCAGATGAGCTGCTTGGCTCCATTTTTTTTGGACCCTCAGTGAGACACCATTGTGGTAGAAATGCACAATCGTATCTTTTTTCTCTTTGGGACTTAACAACAGATTTATTCTTGGTAATGACTTTACCCTTTGTACTCCCCTTTATTATTTCTGGAATGTGAGGCAAAGTGAGCGTAGTTGTTTTCATCAGTGAGATAATGAGACAATGATCATGATTTAAGTATCAGTAAAAATTGGGGGGAGAGAATATTAATATCTAAAATAAATGATGCTTTTTCTACAATGCAGTATTTTCTCTTTAGATATTAAACATCCTCTCTCAGTTAAATACACGGTGGTAATAATAGGCTGATGGAATTTGAACAGATCCCAAACTGTATTGTGTTTATCCAAATGATGAGGAGAAAATGTTAGTTAATTCTGCCAGCTTAGAACAAGTTCCATTTACGTGAACCTCTCACAATGACACATGATGTTTCTTCACAAAAAAATGACACAAAAAGCAATTTGTCTACGTTTCTTGGACCAGGTGCTTTAAGATCTAATCTATGTTAGTAGTAGGCAGATGACAGAGGGACTCTTTTTTTAGATCTAGACACTATGCTCAGAGAGTTAACTACAAACTTTTAAAATGGTTGTGTTCTACTAATACACCTTCAGAGAAAGAAAGAATAGAAAGTGGGGCTCAAAGGGGAAAGAAAACATTTGATGGATTTGTGTCTCTTGCCTTTACAAGAACTTGGAGATGTGAAGTCATAGCAAGGAGTCTGGATAGAGGCTCTGTACTCATAAGGTTTACTTGTCAGAATTCAGAAAGAAGTAGTAACCATTATAGTTGAGGGCAAAGGCCCTACAGTCAGAGTGCCTCAATTTGAACACAAAGTCAGCCACTTACTGGCTAAGGGATCTTGGGAAGATTACTTAACACTCCCATGCCTCAGTTTTTTCCACTGTACAATGGAGACCCTAATAAGAACAACTTTGTCAGGACTGTTATAAATATGTAGAGATGCATGTAAAGGACTTAGAGTACTGGTTGGCACAGACTGAACACTCAATTGTGTCATCACTATCATCATCATCATTAGGTTTGCCCTTATGAAGAATAAGCCAGTTTTAGTTGAAAGAGGCCCAAGATATTGCAAAGAAAAATAATTTTTTGTCAGCTTCCAATAGCAACATTCTTCCTACGGGATTCTAGAAGAAGGAAAAGTAGTGAAATTATTTTTTTTTTAATTCTTCATTGCTTTTTATAATAAATTTTATGTTTTATTATTTTTTTATTTTTTAAATGTTTTTAAAAATTTTTGAGACAGAGGAGAGATAGAGCTTGAGCAGGGGAGGTGCAGAGAGAGAGAGAGAGGGAGATAAAGAATCCAAAATAGGCTCCAGGCTCTGAGCTGTCAGCCCAGAGCCCTACACAGGGTTGTAACTCACAGACTGTGGGATCATGACCTGAGCCAAAGTCGACTGCCTAACTGATTGAGCCACCCAGGTGCCCCATTAAATTATATTTTTTAAATCATCAGAGTAAGATTGATTTTATTTTTTTTGTTATAGTTTTATTAATGTTGATACATGTGCAGATTTATGTAACCACCACTGTAATCAGAAGAGAGAACTGTTTTCCACCACAAAAAATTCCCTCCATGCTTCCCCTTTGGAACAAGCCCACTCCCAATCATAAGTCCTGACAACCCAATATGCTTTCTATCACTATAGTTTTTAATTGAGAAAGTTGTGTAAGTGGAATCATATTAAATGTCGTCTTTTGAGGTTAACTTCATGCAGCATAATGACTCTGCATTTCCCCCATGATGCTGCATGTAGCAGTATTTTGTTCTTTATTATTGCTGAATATTCCATGTACCACAGTGTGTTTTCACACTCAGCTGTTCAAGGATGGAGCTGTTATCAACATGTGTGTACAAGTCTTTGTGTGAATGTAAGTTTTTATCTTTATCGAAATTAAAGTTTTAATTCATTTCTGTTAAATCCTGTATTTGTGACTTGCGGACTTCAGGTAGAGGAGTAGAAAGCTCAGTAATCAGAGAAGTGAACTAAGTCCGCAAGTGGATTTCAACTGTATTAGTGACAAGCCAATAGAGACTCCAGTAATCTTAAAAGGCCTCTGAAATTCATAGACATTTTATTTACTCATTCATTCAAAGTTTGTTTGTTTATTTATTTATTTTGAGAGAGAAAGAGAGAGCACAAAGAGGTGGATGGGCAGAGAGAGAGAGGGAAACAGAGAATCCCAAGCAGGCTCTGCACTGTCAGCACAGAGCCTGATGTGAGGCTCAAGGATCATAACTGAAGCCAAAATCAGGAGTTGGACACTTAACCAGCTGTGCTACCCAGGCACCCCCATGGGCAGTTTTAAAAGGAAACATTAATAAAAACACGTGGTTAATTGAATATAGTTGTCCTTAACTTCATGAAGAGTATATGTTTATTGTCCATTTGGGGTTGTTTTTTGTTTTTCTTTTCTATTTCAAGCAGAATTTTTATCTAGAATTTCCAAAGAGCTCACATTGTACTCAAATTCTGATTGAGTAAAGCAACTGTTTTCTACATTTGATAAGGCCCTTTTCCTTTTCCACTTCTGAAAGCAAGATAAATTTTAATGGTTTCACCAGGGCCATCAAAATAACCTTTCACAAAAACAACTTTTGACGAAGGTAATTGCTTGTCTCTTTGCTGAGAGTCGAGAAATAAAGCAAAGTTGTCCTTGAGTTAGGAAACTAAAATTAAATATGACAAGAAGTCCAAATATTAGTGTTTTTTCCTGTTGGGCTATATAAAGCTTTTGCTGATTCGTCAATGTTTCCTATAACATGTTAAAACCAGAGCTAAACAGTTAAAAGTCTTTCCTTTGGTAATCTGATAGCTGAGTTTCCATCATTTACTGTGCTATAAAAGAAAATGTATTATAAATTGTTTTGGTCTCTTGGAACATTTTTGCTGGCAAATGAAGGTGACAGTTAATAGAGTCTCATTCAAAACAGAACAACAGCCATATGAACCAATGTAGGTCTAAAAACACTAGGAAATATTGCTTCGAAACTGAAAATAAAAACCAGTTCTCACCAGGAGAAGGAAGGCAAAGGTTGGCCTGCTTTAGAATATCTATGATAACCCCATGGACCCGAGCAGAATTTATCAGACAACTTTTATCTAGGGAAGAACTGATGAAAACCAAAATCATACTATTTCATAGGCTGAGTTTCTTTCAGAAGTGCTATCCCGTCATGGGAATTTTGTATTGTGCAGCTGAATTCCCTAGTAAGGCTATGTCTGATTTGTAAGATTTTGTTCATGTAAAGAAACTCTTACAGAAATTGTAAGCACAGGAAAAAAAGACACAGAGAAAAGGGAAGAGTTTTTAGTAATCCTTGAGCATCTCCTTCTATATAACAAAATCCTGGAAAAGGTATTTGATAAGAGAGAGTTGTGTTGTGAGCAAAAACCCTCATGGTAAAAAATGTGATTACCTTTGAGGATATTTTCATCAGGCCGTGACAAACTAGTGAGTAACTTTTCTCCAACTCAGGGATAGAGCTCAATGGTTATCACATTGAAATCATACAATTTTGGCACTTGTTATGCTTTATTTCTCTTCAATAATTGAATTGTGTAATTCTTTGAACAGTACATTGATAACCAGCTATTCATTTATGATAATTCAAAACTTTACATGTCCCTAAACTTAAAAATACAGAAATATATTGGGAGTCTGATCTAAAACACAAATAATCTCTAAGGATTGGAAATTTCAGTTTCTAGACTGAGCTCTGCTGTGAATTAGTTTTAAAAATTTGAATCTCAGATTTCTAGAAAGTGAATTTTGGAGTTAGTTCAAATGGTGGCTTAAATTTCAGCACTACTATCTAATTAACTGTACTGTGCGGTAAGTTATTTAACTAATATGATCCCTATATACTTTAAAAATGGTGAAAATTGTCCTTGGCATGTTTACCTAATAAAGTAGAGGTAAAATAATAGTTAAGTATGAGAGAGCACCTAGAAAACTCTCAAGAACTATCATTTAAAAATAAAGCTATGCTAAAAATAAACTACTGAGACTTTTGCATGGTGAAGAAAACCATCAAAATTGAACAGGCGATCTATGTATGGAATGAGAGAGGATATTTGCAAAAATATATCTGATAAGAGATTAAGAATCAAAACATACAAAAAATCCCATGCAACTCAACACCAACTGAACATTTTCCCCAAGGAAACATATGTATGGGCAACAGATACACGAAGAGATATTAACACTAGTCATCAGGGAAGTTCCAATCAAAATCATAGTGAGATATCATTTTACATCGGTCAGAATGGCTGGTACCAAAAGACAAGAAATAACAAGTATGGGTGATGATTTGGAGAAAAAGGAACCCTCATATACTATTGATAGGAATGCAAATTGGTGCAGCCACTGTGTAAAATAGTATTAAGCCTCCTCAAAAAGTTAAAAATAGAAATACAATACAATCCAGTAATTCCACTACTGGATATTTACCCAAAGAAAAAGGAAACACTAATTCAAAAATGTATATGTACTCTTATGTTTATTGCAGCATTATTTACAACACTCAAGATATAGAAGAAACCTAAGTGTCTATCAATGGAGAAACAAGATCCAGTGTGTGTACACACACACACACACACACACACTCTCTCTCTCTCTCTCTCTCTCTCTCTCTCTCTAGCATATTACTCAGCCATCAAAAATAATGAGATTTTGCCTTTGATAACAACATGAATGGACCTAGAATATATGCTAAGTGAAATAAGTCAGAGAAAGATAAACACCATATGATTTCACTCATATGTGGAATAATAATTAAAAAAAAACAAAACAGAAACAGACCCATAAATCAGAGGACAAACTGATGGTTGCCAGAAGGGAGGGAGGTGGAAAGTATGGGCAAAATGGGTGTAGGGAAGTGAATGATAAAGGCTTCCACTTATGACATGAATAAGTCACTGGGGTGAACAGTAGAGCACAGAGAATATAGTCAGTGGTATTATAATTGTGCTGTATAGTGACATATGGTAGCTTCACTTGTGGTGAGTATAGCAGAATATAAAGAGTTGTCAAATCGCTTGTCATACATCTGAAATTAATGTAGCATTGTGTGTCAACTATACTTCAATTTAAAAGAAAAGTAAAACTATCATAAAAGAGAAGACGGACTTGGGCCACAGCTAACCCACAGGGATAGACTCTATACTGATACACATGAAAAGGCCAGATTAGAGATTGTTGTTATTTGAGTACTTACACAGATAAGTCCTGCTTTGTCTTAAGCCTATCCTAAATTTTAGAATCTTTTTTTAAAGTTTATTTATTATTTATTTTGAGAGAAATAGAGGGAGAGAGTGGGGAAAGGGACGGGGAGTGGGGGAGAGAGCAAGAAAGAGAGAGAGAGAGAGAGAGAGACCATCCCAAGCAGGTTCCAACCTGTCCGCACAGAGCCCAGTGCAGGGCTCAAACCCACAAACCATGAGATCATGATCTGAGTCAAAGTTGGATGCTTAACCTACTGAGCCACGCAGGTGCTTCCCCCCACCTCCCCATTTTTGGCTGCCACACATGGGTTAGAGACATCTCTGGATATAAACCGAGCCTTCTGAAGATACACAAACTTTTTCATACAAAAGTCTACCTTCCATAAAGTATCACTTCCTAAAGAGGAATCCCAAATCCCACAGAGCAGGATTTGGCTTAATATTTCTTACACTGAAAAATCTTTACATCTTCTCCGGCCAGACCAACTCAAGGGAAAGTGTCTATGGCCTATAAAAATGAATGGTGCACTTAAGGTGCACTTAAGATGAGGAGACATATAAATTTCTCTATTCTGGTAAGGTGAATGATCCTTTGGGGTTTTGAGCATGGGTCCTTTTTGTGTCAGACTCTGAAATGTCTAGAGGAGTATGGGAAGACTTCCCAGGCCATTAGGTAACAAGAGAACGGTAGGCAGACACCACACAAGAGGTCTTCGATAGGACTTGCTCTATTTGAGATTTATTAAAGACAGAGACAGGGCTATAGGTCAGGGATCCAAAATAGGCAATTCTGAATTCAAGCAGGGACTGAGGAGAGTTTTTTATCAGGGTCAGTGAGGACACAAGAAATGCTCTAGAGAAGCACTGGTCCTTTTTATCCTGATCAGCTTAGATGCACTCCATTGGCCATTTCCCTGAGCTCCCCTGCTGGTCGTAAATGATTGAGATCAGTTAGTACAGACCTGAGTTTCCTAACAGGAATCGAATATTCTTATTCCCACAGGTTTCCTTGGTCTCCATCTAAAAGAAAGTTTATATTCTCTGGAAGGACTTTAGCCTCAGAGTTCAGGGTTCTTAACTCCCAGGGTAAGGAGTAGGGGAGGTGAAGGGAGACATCCCCTCAGCTGTGGTCTCAACCTCCAAGTACAGGTCCCAACTACGCAGCTCTGGCTAGCATTGGGACTATAAAGATCCTAAACAGAGCCTTCCATGGTCAGGTGTAATTGTCTCACTAATAAGGATGCAAGTGACTGGCTTGTCTCATCAGCAGCCCTCACTTTACATTCGTATTTGCACCACTCATTACAGCTTGTATTTCAGTTTGTGCTGAAGATAACAACTCACAAAAACTTGAAATTTAATATTTTCCCTACCAAAATACAATTTCATGTTCTTCAATTTCGCCCTCCCTCCTGCCCCATTTGCATACACTGCAGGCAGGGGATTCTATATGGCTAAAGAACTGAAGTTGGAGATGAGGTGAAAAGATTGCTGGTTGAGAAAACTCTTCAAAATTCTTAGTAGGGGTTATTGTACATGTTGAATAATTACAGCTTTTCTCTATATGGATCTAAAGTATAAAAACTTTGCAAGGATTTTTTTCTCTAGTGTATAGATTACTCAAGTGGCTTTTCTTCACTCCTGTGATTAGATTTTCCTTCATTTCTTTTTTCTGGATCTCTAACTTGATAAGAAGGTAAGGGTAATCTAGTAGCAAAAGATTCATTCACTTTTCTGTCAGCAACACTGCAGAAAGTTTTGATAGGAAACAGCAAAGCTAATAACAAAATTCAGATTTTATATTACTTGGGAGTTCTCTTCTGTCTCTCGATCAGTGTATTAATTCCACCCAGAGATCAGCAGAATGCAAATATGCCAGTATAAAAATGGACATACATGGAACAAATATTTGATAATGCTGACTGGAATAAAGGGGAAAGAAGGAAAAGCGATGTTTTGTGCCT
The DNA here is from genome assembly GCF_003009895.1 of Hyaena hyaena. Taxonomy (NCBI): domain Eukaryota; kingdom Metazoa; phylum Chordata; class Mammalia; order Carnivora; family Hyaenidae; genus Hyaena; species Hyaena hyaena. The sequence goes on along the minus strand of NW_024080864.1, from coordinate 4,039 downwards.
GTGTGTAGATTTGAGAGTGACCAAGATAAAGTGAAAGGCTGACTATATGTGAAGCAAGAAAATCTGGGCCTGAGTACTCCCTCTTCCAATTACTAACAAGTTAATAATGGGCAAAAGAAGACATTTAAATGATCTAAAACTGAGTTTTCTCAAAGTAAAATGGAGCCCCCTCAAGCCTCTAGCTGTATGACCAGGCTACATGCAAAAAAAATGGAGGGCACCTGGGTGGTTCAGTGGGTTGAGAGTCTCACTCTTGATTTCAGCTCAGGTCATGATCTTAACGGTTTGTGGGATAGAACCCCACATATGGCTCTGTGCTGACAGCACAGAACCCAAGTGGAATTCTCTCTCTCCCTCTCACGGTCTCTCTCTCTTTCTCTGCCCTTCTCCCTCTTGTTTTCTCTCTCTCAAAATTAATAAACAAACATTTTAATGGGATGAAATAAATTAAAGCATTATTAAAACCCAAAGGCATAAGAATGTTACACAGCGTAACTGTAGTGCCTTAGGACGAAGTGATGTACCATCTTCAGAGGAAATACACAAGAGACAGAGGTGAAGGACCAACCTTCATCCCTTGCTTATTTTTATTTTTTAAAGCTTTTATGTAAATTTCAGTTAGTTAACATACACTGTAATATTAGTTTCAGGTAACAATTTAGTGATTCAACACTTCTATACACACGAGATACTCATCACAACAAGTGCCCTCCTTAATCCCCATCACCTATTTCACCCATCCTCCCACCCACCCCCTTCTGGTAACCACCCATTTGTTCTTTATAGTTAAGAGTCTGTTTCTTAGTTTGTCTCTCTTTTTTCATCCTCTATTTGTTTGTTTCTTAAATTCCACATATGAGTGAAATCATAAGGCATTTGTTTTTCTCTGACTGACTTATTTTGCTTAGCCTAATATTCTCTAGCTCTATACATGTTGTTGCAGATGGCAAGATTTCATTCTTTTTGATGGCTGAGTAATACTCCTGCGTGTGTGTGTGTGTGTGTGTGTGTGTGTGTGTGTGTGAGAAATCTTCTTTATCCATTCATTGGTTGATGGACATTCGGGCTGTTTCCATATTTTAGCTGTTATAGATAATGCTGCTATAAATATTGGAGTGCATATACTTTGCCTATTTTTAAACGTTCATCAGCCCCATATTATAAAATCAGAATTCAACTAAACCTAAATCAACGATGGGCCATTTGTTCTACTTCTAACATTCCCATTAACTCATTGCATAATTTTTGCCAAGTTATTTGACCTTCTTGGGATTAGAGAGACTGAAGAACACCCAACATCCAACACTCTCCAGCCTTCATGACTCCCAGCCTTACCGGTAGTCAGTGGACAGAATGCCATAAACCAACTACAGCTCTAGACGCCAAGCTTAAGCTGGGTTCCCTGAGAACATAGATCTGAGGCAGGACTTAAGTCTAGTAGTTTATATGGAAAGTGATCCTAAGTGCTCATGGGATAGAGCAATAAGAAATGAGGGAAGGGCAAGAAGTCAACATAGGGTACTTTATCAAGCAGGACAACACTGCAGACAGCTGAAGGTCAATCCCTTGAGGGACATCTGGAAGACTGAATAGAACATATGTCAGAGTTTTCCCATCTAAGCAGAGAGGAAGATGGCTTATATTCTCCTCCACTTCCCTTCCTTCACTGAAAGAGCAGTGTTCTTGAGACAGCACGCCCAGCACCTGTGGCCTGCAGTGAAATCCTGCAGTGACAGGTGACAAGTGGCTGCACAAGGGAGTCATCGGCATGCACGGGGAGGATGAGTGGCAGGGCTGTGACAGCAGACGTAATACTGTGAAAGACAGGAAGACGTGCTGCTCAGATTCTCCTTTAGAAAACAAGAGCTGCTTCCTTCAAGATACTTAGCTGAAGGACTCCAAGGTCAATGGCTTCTGGATCCTCCTCAGGTTGAGAGGTGATGCGGTGCTATTCTTGGGGCAATCTCAACTAATGACTGAGTACGGTGGTGATGCAGGGGTCTGGCCATTCTTCCAAGCCTAGGACTTCTATAGCGGGTGATCTCTGCACCACATCTGCTCTCTACCTCATGGTAGAAGCTTTCTTAGGTTCGTTCTAGTCTGAAGCTCCTTCTGCCCAGTCAGCCTTCATCCCTTCTCCTTTCTTAGATGTTACTACTTGTGAACCTTTAGCTTTCTTAACCTCATCTCTGTGTCTGCCTTCTGTAGAACCCAACCTGCAACAGGTCCCTAATTCAAAAGACAGGTTTGGAAAATGTCCACCTCTGCACTGTAACCAAAGAAGAATCTACATTAGGTGGGTCAACAGGGAAGCTCGACCAAAAAGACCCTTTCTGCAGCAGACTAGACAAGGAGGAGGGCTCCTCCCAAGCACGTCACTGGGAGTCAAGCAGACAAAACCACAATCAAGGAAAATAAGAAAAAAAATTGGATGCAGGAGAGAAATGGAGGGTTTGTCAGACATTGAATAAATACTTGACAGGATGATGGGATTTCTTTTTCTAGCTATTTTTTTAAGGGAGAGATTATCTAGATGCCTGGGTGCCTCGGTCCATTAAGCATCTGACTTTAGTTTTCGGTTCAGGTCATGATCTCATGGTTTGTGAGACTGAGCCCCTTGTTGAGTTGCACGCTAACAATATGGAGCCTGCTTGGAATTCTCTGTCTTCCTCTCTCCCCACCCCTCTTGGCTTGCTTTCTCTCTTATACTCTCACTCACTCTCTCAAAATAAATAAAGATTTTTTAAATGATAGATTATGTATTTCATTGAGGCAGTTGTCATTTTCAAAATCCTAACTACAGATACTGTTATTTTTCTTTTTTCTTTTATTATTTTTATTTTATTTTAGAGGGAGAGAAAGTGTGTGAGCAGGGGAGGGAACAAAGGGAGAGAGAGAGAAAGAGATAGAGAGAGATTCTTAAGCAGGCTCCATGCTCAGTGGAGAACCGGACAAGGGGCTCAATCCCATGACCCTGGGATCATGACCTGAGCCAAAATCAAGAGTTGGGTACTCAACTGACTGAGCCGTCCAAGTGCCTCATGTTATTTTTTTAAAGTTCTTATAGATGAGTGTACATCTTTTTTTAAAATAGCATAAGCATTCAGGACTCAATTGCATCAAATCCAATAACTTGATTTATACACATGATATGGTAATAGCAAGAAAGGCCTGAAGAAGAATCTGCTATTTAGATTTAGTTATTTGAAGGGAAGAGAAGGAGAGGGAGCTAATATATTTGAGAGCCTGTTATCTACCAGAAAGTCTAGTAAGTGATTCATTTATTCATTCACCAAATACATTTTTGAGCACTCACTATTTTCTAGGCACAATTCTAGGTATTAAGATATATTAGGGAATGAAACCTATCACAATTTCCTGCCATTGTGGAGACACTACATTTGAAAGAAAAAAAAAGGATGCTCAAGATGAAAGTAAAATAAATATCTGATAAAAGATCTTAGAAGGTGCTATAAAATATGTAAAAATAAAAAGAAGAAGAAAATCCAGAGTTCCAGGTAGGATTTGGCTTGCAATTTATTTATTTATTTATTTGTGTTTTTTAATTTTATATTTGAGAAAGAGAGAGACAGAGACAGAGACAGAAAGCAAGCAGGGGAGATGCAGAGAGATAGAGGCTGAATCTGAAGCAAGCAGGGCTCGAACTCACCAGCAGTGAGATCATGACCTTAGCCAAAGTTGGGCGCTTAACCGACTGAGACACCCAGACACCCCATAATTTAAATTAAGTTGGCAGGGTAGGTCTCATTGAAAAGGTGACATTTAAGCAAAGTCTGGATTGAGATGAGGGAATTAGCTATATGAATACCTGCAGACAGAGATTTCCTGGCCCAGGAAATAGGCAGTGACCTGAGGCTTTAATTCAAATTTTTCTGCCTTTAAAACACATCCTCTTGAGAGAGGGCAAGATTGCGGAGAAGTAAGGAGCTCCGTACTTGCACTCGCGCCCATACATCACACAGAAAAGATCTGAAGACATTGGAAACCTTACAAAACCTGAGAGATTGGGAGAAAAAAG
>NW_024080863.1:2428977-2492697 GCF_003009895.1 Hyaena hyaena | reverse complement strand
GGGGGGGATGGGCAATGGGGATGAGCACTGAGTGTTATGTGGAAACTAATTTGACAATAAACTATTTGTAAAAAAAGTAAAATAAAATAAAATTCATAAACTGCTTCCACTAAAAAAAAAAAAAAAAAGAGGCTCAGGGGAAAAAGCCCAGTGTCAGGTCTTCTGACTCCCACCCCAGGGCTCACTGCTTCTGTCTGCTTCTTCTCAGGTCCCCATTACAGACTCACCTCTAATTTCCCATTGGCGGAGGGTGAGGGTGGGGAGGACAGATAAATAAGCTTATTAAAACTATTCCTAAAGTGAAAATATATAGCCATTGTTCTATTTGTTCAAAACCATATATCATTAGGGAGATATGAATTAAAACATTAAGATACCTCTACACACCTGTTAGAATGGCTAAACAGAACACCAATAGTACCAAATGCCTGCACAAATGTAGAGCTACAGAAACTCTCCATCACTGGTGGGAATGCAAAATGGTACAGTCACTTTGGAAGACAGTTTGGCAGTCTCTTACCAAACACTCTTTTACCATATGATCCAGAAATCACACTTCTTGGTATTTACCCAAATGAGTTGAAAACTTATGTCCACACGAAAACCTGCACATGAATGTTTATAGTAGTTTTATCCATAATTGCCCAAACCTGGAAGCAAACGTGATACCCTTCAACAGGTGAATGGATAAAAATAATATACAATAGTATATTATTTGGCACTAAAAATAAATGAGCTATCAAGTCATGAAAAGACATGGAGGAATCTTAAAGGTATATGGCTATGTGGAACAAAAAGCCGATCTGAAAAGGCTGCATACGTATAATTCCAGCTATATGACATTCTAGAAAAGGTAAAACTCACAGAGACATCAAAATGTTGGTAGTTTCCAAGAGTTTGGGGGTGGGTAGGGAAAAGAGTGATGAATTGGTGGAGCACTAGGGATTTTTAGGGCAATGAAACTATTAATCTGTATGATACTGTAATGGTTACATGCCAAGACACATTTGTCCAAGTGTATAGAATGTACACCAAGAATGAAGCCTAAACTAAACCAACTAAGGACTTTAGATAATAATAATGTTCCAGTATTGGCTCGTTAATTGTAACAAATATACTACCTCAGTGCAAAATAGTGATAGGAGAATCTGTGAAGAAGAAAAGGAATATAGGGGAATTTACTGTACTTTCTCCTCAACTTTTCTTTAAATTTAAAACTGCTCTTAAATAAAGTTTCTTCATTAGGGGAAAAAAATCCTATGCCTACAGTGAAAACTGTCATCTCCCTAAAATGCATGAGCTTGAGTACCTGAATTAGGGATGCTTACTGTGGGGAGGGGCAGGGGGGTGAGACTGCCCAGCTGTTTTCTGCACACGCCTCTAACCTCACAGCTACTAGGAATCCCCGCTGGAAGTTCTACCTGGTTCTTGATTCTCACACTGTGGCGCTTGTCCTAAACCACCTAGACGCTAAACAGAGACACTGCACCACTGTCCTAGGGGCTGTGTTTTAAGAGCTCCCGCCACTCCGTCGGTGGGTGGAGGGGATTCTGTTAAATCTCTCAGCATCTTGTAATTCACAGAAATAGTTCCAGACGTCTGATGTGAATCCCCGCGCTGCCAGGCTCGCCCCCTCCTCTTCTTGCTTTATCCTTATCGGAACTTTGGTAAATAACTATGGGTTCGTCCCCCTTCCAAACGCAACCTGTGGCGGGGGTGGAGGGGAAGACCTCACCGCAGAAGCCATTCAGGTCGCGCCGCAGCCGCTGGGCTGACAGATCGACACCATGTCAGGTGCAGAAGCAAGCGATAAAAGGCTCATCATTTCACTAAAGCCCTCTCTATTCACCCTGTACTTTTCCACACACTTCATTTCCCATCATGGCTGACTGCCTAAAGCATTCATGTGAAAATAGCAGATTTTTGCCTGTGTTACTCCCAGTCTCCTCCCTATAATGCAGTTTGCTGGATTCTCTGAAATGACATAAACACTTGGCGTGTTCCAGAGGGAGAAAGAAAGAGAAAAAGCATTAAAATAGCTGGTGATACAGTCACGGAAAGGGGTCTGGGCCTGTCATTTGCTGGGAACAATGAGTCAGAGGTGCCCTGGACATGATCTCTCTTAACAGATGAGGAAACTGAGGTCCAGGGAGGGCTCCATGTGGAGGGGGATGACTGTTGTATGTATGTTCTTAATGGGGTATCTTTTTAATGGAGCACAAAAAACATGAAGAATTTTGAGCAGGACCTAAGAAGGAGAGACTGAGTGTAACGGGGTCATAACAATGGGCCGCTGATAGATATTTTTGTCAGGGCCTTTGGGGGTTCTTTCCCCCAGAATCACAGAGGAGAAAGCCCATGGCCCAGTAAGACCAGACAGCACATGCAGAGACAAAGACGACATACCTCGAGCAACAGCTGCATGCCCAGCGTCGGGGGCCAGAAACTTTACTTGGGTTGAGTCAAGTTCCCATAATCATCACATAATCTAGAAGGAACTCTGGGATCCCAAAGCAGGATGTTCCAGAAAAGATATAGAATAATCGCCAATACTCACTGAGGGCTTATTACTTATTAGGTGTTGTCTGCACACTTAAACACTTTATTCAACTCGTTTAAAGCTCACAGTGCCCCTATGAGGTTGGCATGGGTTGTTCTCTCACTCTTCAGGTTACAAAACTGAGTCATCAGAAGGACACAAGGACCTTCCTGAGGTTACACGATTGGCCAGGGGTGGGCAGAATTCTAGCCCAAAAGTCTTACCTCAGGGCTGAGGTAACTACATGCCTGTCCATGTTTTGAGATGTCCACTTTCCCACACCTAGACTGCAGCATAAATCCCTTTCATTGATGGGGCCCAGATGAGTTCTTTTCAAAGTTTTTTTGATACATCATCCTTTAAATTTAATCCTCACAACATCTCTACAAAGTGGGCAGGACAGAGATACTTATCCCCACTTAACAAAGTAAGAAACCAAAGCTCAGAAAAGTGGTTAGTCCCTGACCAGACAGCTGACAGGTGACTGAGCACTGGCAAATGTCCACGTGGCTTCACTTCATGGGCTCTTTAGACTACCCCACATTGTCCCCCTTCCCCACTGAGCCCAGGGAGTGCCCTTCAGGAGAAAATCCAAGTCTCTTGGCAGTCCTACCAAATCCAAGTGAGAGGCCCATTCTTAGATTCCAGCTCATCACAACTACCACCCTACCTCAAGCCTCATGGAGATTTCCTCAAATTAGGCTCTCCAGGGGTTGCAGTGCCTATGGGCAATATGGAGCCAGTTTCCTTCTAGTTGACTCCATCTGGGCTGGTTTGGGCACCGTGGGAGAAACAAGGCTGCTCATCCTCTCCTAACCTCCTTTTCTTTCTTTCTCCTTTCACCTTCCCAAAACTTGCCTCTGCTTTCCCTCCCCTCACAGCCACAAACCTTTTGAACCACCCCCATCAGCACAATGTGTTAGTAATTGTGCAGCAAGGGTGACATTTAGACTCACAGTCCTGGAAGAAAATCGCATGGATTTGGAAACGCCAGAACACTAAATTTAACCAACCCCGAGAGCCCCAGGGGAGTCAGGGAGGAGGAGTGAGGGCAAGGTTTTATCCTGGGATTGGTCCCACAAAATGCAGGTGCAGGGCCATCCTGCCTGCCTCTCCCTGCTCTGCAGGAAGAGGATAAATGGAACTTCAATCAGCCTACATTCACCTCTCCCTATTGTCAGGTGCTTGCTCTGAAAGTCCCTAATCATTTCTTTTATTGTCTGGCTTAACACAAAGCAGAGCAAAGCAGTGTCAAAGCTGTGCCTCTCACGGCAGAAAGCCCTGAGGTATGTTGATATATGTGTGTACAGACATATGAATATACATACACCATCTCCTCTCCCTCATGCACACGCGCGCACACACCTTGATTAAGAAGGATGTACTGAAGGGAGAGGTGCAAAGCAGAACCGCCCACCCCATCCCACATGGTCCCCATGGAATGAGAATAGTTAGAAAGATACCCTGACTCTCATTCCCCAACCTCCCAGACAGGCTTTCTAGGCAGACACTCCTGAGACCCTCACCCTGGTAATGGATGCCCAGTTTGCCCTCGTGCTACTAGGACAGCATGTGTGGTCTAAGCATTTTAGAATTCGGGATCACTGAGAGTTTTCTCATTGCCTCAGTTCCTCCTTTTGGCCAATGGATCTGAAGTGCCAGCACAGTAACTAGCTTTACCTCTTTCCTCTGTTCAACAGTCTATTGGAACACAAACAGGCCTCTGAAAAGAGGTTAGATCTGCCAATAAGATTTAGGAAAGTAAATGAATGCTTTACAAAAATTTCCCTTTCATGTGGAAATGCTTAAATCCCTACAAAATGTCATACCCTGGGCTATTCTGTTGCTTACTAAGACACAAAGCAGGGAGCAGATGTGGCAGAGGGAAACAAACTATTGTCTTAACAGTTGGAACCAGGATGCCTCTTAGAGGGAACAATCTTTGCTTAGGAAAATACTTCTTGAAAGACATGGTATGAATGATGCATTGCACTTAACAGCCCCAGCGTCCCATGCTACATCATGGCCATGCCTTTCTGTAGTGCCTCCCATGCTGACTCCAGGCTGGGCCACACGGACAGCAAACGTGATGCAAGCAGAGCCCTAGAAAAAATTGCTCGCACATTTCCACTTCCTCTTCTGTCCTGCCTTGATGGTGACAACATACCTGGGCTAGCGTGCTGGACATGGAAGAGAGTTGAGTCATCCCAGTCAAGGACATCCTAGACCAGCCATCCCCGAGATGATGCACTTGCTGATGACCTACAGATGAATAAGCCAGCCAAGGTCAGCCTAGTCCAGCCAAGATCAGCAGACTCATCAGAAATAATAAATGCTTATTGTTTAAGACACAGAATTTGGGGTGGTCTGTTACACAATAGTCAGTTGGTACACTTGGCTTAGAAGGTGAGTCCCAGGGGCGCCTGGGTGGCTTAGTCGGTTAAGCGTCCGACTTTAGCTTAGGTCATGATCTCGCGGTTCGTGGGTTCGAGCCCCGCGTCGGGCTCTGTGCTGACAGCCAGCTCAGAGCCTGGAGCCTGTTTCAGTCTGTGACTCCCTCTCTCTCTGACCCTCCCCTGCTCACGCTGTCTCTCTCTCTCTCTCTCCTAGAAATAAATAAAACGTTAAAAAAAAAAAAGAAGAAGAAGGTGAGTCCCAGAGGATACTGGTTAATAAGGATCAAAAGGGATCCTTAAGCCACAAGGAACATGAGTTAGGAAGAAGAGAAGAGCAAAGTAGAGAAAGAATGGCAGGAAGGAAGAGGGGAGGCCAAGAGAAACGGCAGGGGGACTGAAATATTCATGATAGCTAATACTCAATTTTAAATTGTTCGTGTTACTTCAACATGTCCATCCTCATTCAGTTAAGTCTGCCTCATACATAAAGGCCTTGTGGCTGTGAGTGAATGAGTGTGTACAGGTGTGTATAAAACACAGCCAGGAGATCTGTTCCACCTCTGAGTCAATGTGATATGGAACAGGGACATTGAGAGGACCCATAACTAATTTGGTGGCCGCACATTTCAGGAATAAAAGTGACCATGAAACTATAAGTCCCTCAGGAATTTGTAGAGGTCTTGGGGAAAGCATTGCCCTCCCCACCCCACCCTCTGCAAACATAGAACCAATCTTATCTAGATCTTGAAGGACAGGTGCTCCATCTAACTTCTAGGTTATATACCCAACGTTCTTAGCATGTTCTTAGGACTCCTCTTCATGTGAGCCCCATGCTAAGTGGGATAAGGCCCAAGAAGTACCCAGGCCTGGGTTCCCACTTATCCTAGCTCATCCTCACAAATGAACATAGTACATGCACAGGCACACACATACCACCACCACCACAACTTCAACACACATATGCATCTCCTGGGCTTTCCAGAAATCTCACAAACAAAGAAGAATTTATCATGAAGCTAATAAAGCTAAAGTGTCAGAGCTCCTCACTTCCATGACCCCTTCTAACTTTTAATGCACAATTTTGCATTTTCCCCCCAAAATCACACAAGCATCAAGTTCCACAAGGCTTTTGGATTTTTGGAGCTCCTACTCCAAAAGTTCCAATCAAACATCAGGCTTCTGGCCAAAGCATTCTCACTTTGAGTCACACACAGGATCTGTGCTGCCATGGGGCTATGCTCTGGAGTGGCATTGCATCCAGCCCAGACATCAAGAGTAAGGCACCCACACCCTCGACCCCTCGCCCCATACATCTGCCAACAATGTGGAGTCATGCTCCATTGCTGCCACAAGTAAGACCTTTCTAACATCCCCATCCACAGCTGTGTGGAAGCAGACAGGGTCCTAGAACATTGTCAGGAAAAAAGTCAGATATCCATGGGTTGGATTTCCTTTCTTCTCCTTTCCCCATCCTTCTTTCCTCTCTTCTCTCTTCCTCTTTACCATTGTATACATTCTCCTTGGATCATTTCATCTATGCACATGGCTTCCAGTACATATGCCTATTTAACAGATACCTAAATCTCAACATATCCCAAACTGAATCATCCCTTCAAATGCACCTGAACGCTCCCCTGCATCCCCCTCCCAGACAACGACACAACTCATCAACTAAACACCAGGCCAGGGGCTGGAGACACAAACTTCTTCCTCCATGCCCCATCTTCAAGTTCCATTTTTCATTGTTAAACTCCAGCATGTCCCCTCTCCATCTGCATGACCACCTATGTCCAAGCCTGCTTCTCTCTCCTGGACTGCTGTCACTGACGAGGCACACTGACTCCAGCCACACCTCATATCCTCCATGCTGAGCCAGGATAATAGTTCTAAAATAAAAATACTAGTCTGATCCTCCTGTAAGCAAAACTTTTCAGTGGTCCTCCACCAACCACCAAGATCATATTCCCTTTATTTGGCATCAAAGGCCTTCCATGACCCCCACCTTCACTTCCTCCACAGCTTCTATCTGCATCCTTGATTCCCATTGCTACCCTCATATCTCCTCAAACACCCCACATCTGTGGATGTCTTATTTTTTCTTGTTTCCTCAGTATTTCCTTGTCTTGAGGTGCTCTGTGCCCCACGTCTGTTCCCATTCTACTCATCTAGCAAGCTCTTACCATCCTTCAAAGCCTAACTCACCATGGCCCCCTCTATGAAGACTTGACTCTGATGCCCACTAGATCACCTCCCCAAGGTGGTGGACTAATCCCCAAGGTAGACTATCACCCTTTCATTTAGGCTCTGACTTTATTTTATACCACTGCCACTATTGCACCTGGTATCTGATAAGAATTGTGTAAATCACACATCCCCAGGGGTCTTTTGGTGTTTAAGATTAACGTGAACCCCAATTCATGGCCAGTGGAAATCCAAAGGCCAATTTCAGATTTCTATAAATCCCTGGGAAACTGCATGCTCATGGTCACCAGAGTGGACGGATGGATGAATAACTATGCCCACAAAACATGGATGAGAATTGTAGACAACTTGTTCAATGTCCTAGGGCCACTCATATCAGGACATTTTCATTATATCTTCAGCTCAGAATGTCCACAGATTAACATCCATCCATTGGATCCTCTTTCTACCTCCTCCTTTGCTTCTCCCCTCTCTCTTCCCACCCCCATAACACCTACTGGATTCCCACCAGGAACTCCAAATTCTTCTCCCTTCATTGTGTAGAACCCTTCCTCACCCTACATCAGCCAAACATTGCTGTGGAATCACATCAATGCACATGAACAATCAGGGCCCATCCCTTCCTTTAACCGTGGCTGAAGCTATAAAAAAGAAAACATTAGTTTCTTACAAACCGTCCATCTCCCCCAGAGACTGTGCCTTCCTGTGAGCAGAAGGGGCCTTTTTCATCTTTCTGTCTCCTGTGCTTAGCACAGTGTCTGCCACATAGTATCCACGCAATAAATGTGTGCTGAATGAATACATGAACAAACTCACAAATGATCTCGCTGTCTACCCCCTCTCCATGGATGGAGCCTAGAAGGTGGGAGAAAGGTGAGCTCAGGATGTGCAGGAGTTCACAGCTGAGGAGCACTTTCCCGCCCTCCTCCCTCATGGACCACGTGTCCTATCTTGAAGACTGGCCTCTTTCCCATCAAATGCCTCACCTCAGCCACCTTCAGTGGTGGTTCAGCATATTTCTGCGTGAAATAAATGTTATTTTCTGGTGCACCCAGGTTTCATTATTTTTCCTGTCAGAAAGAATCAAAGTGAGAGGGAAGGAGAGGCTGGCAGAAAGTGGCTTCTTGCTTACACCAGGAGGAAAAGGGTAACGTTATCCAGGGAAAGAGGGAGGAAGGGAGAGAGACAAAAAACTCACTTCCTCATTTAATCAAGTTGAAACACGGATTATCTGAGGTTGAAAAACAGCTACCTTGTTCTTGAACCAGTCTCTTGCTGTGTCTGGGTCTGTAAAACCCTTTGCGATTTTATCTTTTCATAAACTTTTATTGAATCCGATGTTCAAGGGGCCATGGAGGATCATCCAATTAAACTCCCCCCACTAATCCTACTCTTAAACCCCAGCACTAAACTGATGGGAGATTAAAAGCTAATAAAGATGACAAATGAGAGACGATCTGCAGGTTGATAAGGGAAATGGAGTCGGGTAGGGATTTACCAGAGAAGAGCCAGGCCCAATTTTGGAAAACACTGGAACAGAGGGAGGGGACTTTCATGGGAGCAAGTGTAGAGATCCACCAGGACACAGTGAAGTCCTGCTCGGTGACACTGTAATATGGGGCTGAGACAGGCTACTGGGGGCCAGCCACACAGCAGGAAGATGGCCGGCTTGGCACAGATGCACCACGGAGGCTGCCACTAGCCACCGAATCCCGTGGAACCAAGGGTCCCGTCCACATGCGGCTCCTGATACAGTCATTATCATAACGACGGTCACATAGCTGCCCTTGGTGGAGCACCAGCACATGCCACGCACTGTCCTATGGATGTAAGTCATGTGGGGAGGAGTGCTATCCTATTTCCTAATTAGAAAACTAAGGGCTAAAGTAGGCAAACAATTCCCACGGGCCCATGCAAGCGGCAAAGTCAGTACTACAACCCGGTCTTGACTAGAAAATAATCTCCACTTCATGTGACTTCACTGAGAACTCAGTGAGGGTTCTGGATTCACACTGGCCCCCAAAATTCAACTTCTTTCTTTTCCTTGGAGCCATATTTTGAAATTTGACCATCTCAAAGGAATCTTTAAATTCCTCCCCACTGCCTCAAAATGGAATTTTTAACTATAGCGTGAGAGTGATTTTTCAACATTCATGCCAGATAGTTTGTATCAATTCATTTAATCATTCCACAGGCATCTATGAAAACCTCTCTTTGCCAGACTCTTTCATAAATATGTATCAAACTAATCCTCACATCAGCCCTGAGAAGAAGGAATTATTTCCTCATTTTAATTAATGAGTACACAGAGGCTTAAAGAATCCAAATGATTCTCCTGGGATCACAAAGCTAATAGCGACAGGGGTGGAATTCAGGCCATGTGTGCCTGATGCCCCAGCCCATACACCTCCATGGCTCTGTCCTGCCCTCACCAGCGTCCGGTCTAGTAACAGGAACAAGACAGGTGGATACACTCACAAACAGCAAAACAGGGCTGTGAGGTCCATACCATACGAGATACACACACTGCCACAGAAGTTTCTCTGAAAGAGGGCATTTCAAGAAAGGATTCATGGAGAGGGAAGCAGTTTTTTTTTCTGGGATTTTGGAGATGTCCAGTTATGGATGTTGTGGGGAGGAACATTCCAGGTGAAAGAACAGTGTGAGAGGAAAGAATGGAGCCTGTTGAGAACCCCCATTTGGCTTCAGTGTGTGGGTCTCAAGAAGGGAAGACATGATGCAAGTTTGGGTGAAATTGGGGCACCTTGATTAAGTAAGTGAAAAACAAGTTAAAACTATATCACACCATCTTTCCTTGCTTCTCAAGACATGATATTTCCCAAGGGACCAAGTCTCAGATAACTCAATAGGCAAACCAACAGGACAACTCTCCTCACTACTGACAGAAAAGGCAAGTTGTTGGAACTGGAATGGAACGAGCTGAGGGCTAGAAGTCAGCAGACAGGGCTCGCAGTGCTGACTTAGCCACAACCTCTGAGCCCGTGTCCTGGCACCACTGACCTTCTAGAGTGTGTCCTTTTATTTCTACAGAAAATGAGGGGTTGAAGGACGAGTGCTTCTAATGAGCAATGCTATCAGTGCTCAGTGAAGAATGCACTTTGGCTTAAATCACCAGACACCTGCAGCCTTCTGAATTCAGCCTGGCTCACCTGCACTTGAATCTTAGGAAGGTTAAGTGTGGCAGTTAATTTTTATGGGTCACATTCACTGGATCAGGGGATGCCCAGTTATCTGGCTGAACATTATTTCTGGGTGTATCTGTGAGGTTGCTAAGTAAGAAGAGATTAGGATTTGAATCAGTAGACTTAGTAAAGCAGATTGCCCTCCCCAGTGTAGATGGGCATCATCTAACTCATTGAAGGCCTGAATCAAACAAAATGGTGGAGGATTCTCTCTCTCATCCCTTCTCTCTCTCCCCCTGACTGATTGAGCTGAAACGTTGATCTCCTCCTCCTCTCAGCACTAAGTCTCTCCAGCTTTTGAACTATATCACGAGCCCTTCTGGGTCTCTAGCCTACACACAGCAGAGCATGGAACTTCTCAGCCTCCATAACCACATGAGCTAATGCCTTAATAACAGATCTCTTTATGTGTGTGTATGTATGTGTGTGTCCATGCACGTGTGAGTATGTATATATACATATATATGGATTTGGATGGGGATGAATATGGATATGAGTGTGAGTGTGGATGTGGGTGTGGATGTGGATGGATATGGATGTGAGTGTGGGGGTGAGTGTGGGTGTGGATGTGGATGGATATGGATGTGAGTGTGGGTGTGGATGTGGATGGATATGGATGTGAGTGTGGATGTGGGTATGGATGTGGATGGATATGGATGTGAGTGTGAGTGTGGGTGTGGGTGTGGATGTGGATGGATATGGATGTGAGTGTGGGGGTGAGTGTGGGTGTGGATGTGGATGGATATGGATGTGAGTGTGGGTGTGGGTGTGGGTGTGGGTGTGGGTATGCTGTTGGTTCTGTATCTCTGGAGCACCCTGACTAATACAGATTTCTGGACCAAGCTGGTGCCAGAAAAACAGAATTTAAGGATGAGCTTTCTGAATTGGTTCTGGGGTTTCTGGAATTGGCTCTCTTATCTGATTAAAGATGCTAATGACTCTATTCCCAGCAGTAAAGAGAGCACTGATCTTTCATAGCAGCAGAAACTAGCTCTTTCTGAGGCTCCATCAGTACCTAGCCCTTTCATTCCTTTGATCTCATTTTGTCATCACAGATGCACAATGTAGTTTTGATTAATCTTATTTTTACGGACAAAAACAGAGCCAAATAAAACTGAGGTTCTGAGAGGAAGAGACTCAAGGACACATGGCTGGACCAGGGTCTCTTCTGTCGGCATGAATTTTTTCACTGTATCAGTGGTTCTCAGTCCTGGCAGGTCATCGAATAACCAGGGCAACCTACCCCACACAGATCTCTGGAAGGGCAGTCCGGGACTTAGTATGTTTTAGGAGCCCCTCAGGCACCTCTGTGTGTGGACAGGGTTGAAAACCACTGTGCAAACCACGGTTGCCTCTGGAGAAAACAACAGTCCTTGAGTTCAGCCACCCCAGCCCCGTTCCCCAGCCTCGGCCCCACCCACCAAGTCAACCCAACCCAGACCTCCGGTTTACAGGTTAATATTCATTTCATCACATTTAATTAACACAGGGAGACTAGAGCTGTCTCAGCCTCGCACCCAGCTAGCAGGAGCCTGTGCCTCCCTCGGAGTTCAATCACAGCACTGTCTTGCGCAATTAAATTCCTTCCCCCAGATCTGAAGGGTCTGTGCCCATAAATATCAACCAATTTTATTGATATTTGTAATTAAAACCACCAAACGGGTCACACTCGACTGAACAAGTTTGCAACACATACATCCATAATGGGAACATGAGCATATTTGTATGTGACATTTGATAGATAATAATCCTAGGCATTTCTCATTTTCAGAACATCCTGTGGGTACCAGCTAATTAAGCCTCGTACATCTCCTGGGACAGAGGGCGTTATTCAGACATACCCCTTTGATTGTCTTTGTTCCTGAAATTTCAGGAAAACCAAGGCCAATAAAAGTAGGGACCAGGCTAAAGGCCACCGAGAGAAGATGGCATGGGCGCTAGGTCCAACTGTGCCAACTTCTTAAGTTTCTTCTCCTCACAGCTTCTGTCTGTAGCCTTCAAGGACGTTGTTTTTTTTTTTAAACCAATGGCAACAAGAAGGAGCTCCAAGCCTCCCCAGAGGTTCCAAGGCTATCTCTCTGAAGTTCAATCTCATGACCCACTTGACTCTTCCATCCTACAAATTAGGTGGACAAAGCCTGGCTCATCCCTTAGTCCAAATCTTATGGGGTGGGAGTGAGAGCTGCCACCACCCAGCAGCACCATGACCCCATCTCTGTGTTGGCCCAGTTGTAGCTGTGCCCACAGGTTATTTGGGATCCTAACTTTGGCCATGTGTGCCCAAAAGGGTTATCTATGAGCTAAGGGCTGATCCAGAGCATAGCACTGCTCACAGCCCTTGGGTGGAGCAGAAATGCTTGCCATTCACAGGCCCAGCATAGGGTCAGGTCATCAGATCAGCCTCCTTCTCATTTTCCCTTTGAAATCTCATTGCTCACACATACCCAGGGAGATTTAAGACCTTTCCCCAAATCCCCTAACGGCATTCTTACGAGAAACAATCAGTCTTCAAGTGAGTTACAAGGAAACCATTCTATCCCAAAAGGCAGCCTCTTGAGTGCTTGGGCAGGAAGATTATTCCTCTTGTGACCTAGTATAAATCCCTTCATTTCCAAACCCCTCAAGGGTGGAAGGGAATTCCAGGGGGAGCAGGAAGAATGGGTGGAGAGAGACAGCATGGAGACAGATGAAAACAGACTACCAGGGTGAGGGCATTTTACAGTGTTATGATTTAGGCCACACCTGCTTCCAAAAATGATTTGAGACAGCTACAATAAGAGGCACATATCCAATAAAACCATTAAACTAGAAATAAGGAGGACAAATAATTGCCTACAGAGAGTGACATTGAGGTGGTCAACATTGCCATTATCCCAAAAGCTCAAGTAGGAACAGTGTGTTTAAATGAGCACAAGGTGCTTCATTGATTATCAAGACAACTAACTCAATTATTCAGGGACTAATGATCCAATTTGTGTTTAATCTGGCCCCATGGCACCAGCCCTTTCTCTCTTCTGCTGCCTAACTATGAAGAATTTCACTGTTCAACATTTATCTAACCAAACATGTTCATGAAAAGGCATGGAATCAGAGAACTTCGCAGTTGGAAAGAACTTTCTACATCACTTAAGAAGACTTTTTCCAAAGTTCAGGAGTTCTTTTCAGAGCTGATATATCAGAAAGTTGTGCATCAGAAACTTGGATTCCTCTAAAGATGGGGTGCTCACTACCTCATGAGGTATTTTTTTTTCCTGAGAGTCTATTTTATTGTTACACAATTTGAGTCACTAGAAGGTTCTTTCTTGTATAAAGAAAAATCCACTTCCTTGGAGAAATCAAGCAGTGACTCCAAACCTAGTTGATCTTCAAAATTATCTGGGATGCTTTTGAAAAGACATACTGGTGGGATCATAAGTTAGTAAACCCCTAGAGAAAACAGTACGGCCTTATCTGCTATAGCTGAATGCACACACACCCGTGACCCTACAATTCTACTCTCAGGTATGCACCCAACATAAATATTTGCACATGTGCACCAGAAGACCTGTACAAAAAACATTCTCAGCAGCATTATTCACATGAGCCCAAAACTGCAAACAACCAAAATTTCCATCAACGGTAGAATGGGTAAATCTTGATGCATTCAGAAAGTTGAACGTTTCCAGAGCAGAGCTGTCCAAAAGCATTTTCTGTAATGATGGAAATTTCCTGTTCCACAGTGTTCAAGATGGTAGCCACTTGTCACACATGACTGTTGAGCCCTTGAAATGTAGCTAGTGCAAAAGAAGAACTGAATTTTGAATTTGACTTAATTTTAACCCATTTAAATTTAAATAGCCACTTGCACCTAGTGACTACTGTACTGGATAACACAGTGTATTAGAACAGCAAAAAAGAGAAAACTGTAGCTATATACAATAACATGGATGGATTTCATCCAGTAAGAGGAACCAGACCTCCCAAAAATATATACTATATAATTATATTTATGAGAAGCTCAAAAACAGGTAAAATTATACTAAACATTTAGGGACAAAAGTTAAACCACAGGGTTTAGGGGTACATGCTTAAGTAGCAAAACTTTGGGTAGGAAGGAAAAGGTAGGGCCACGGGGGGAGCTCCTGGACACTGGCCATGTCCTATGTCTTAGCTGTGTAGTGATATCACAGGCGTTCATTTTGTCATGAATCATTGAGGTATCATTTTTGTTTGGGGTGCTTATCTCTATGTGCTTTATATTTCACAATTGTAAAAATGATTAAAATACAAACTATCTTTGAAACTTTTCTGTAAATCTAAAATTACCCCCCAATAAATGTTTATTTAAAAAAATACAAATTAAGTGTTCCCTTCAGATTTGTTGGGTCAGTTTCGAGAAAAAGGGGCCCTGGAATTCATATTTTTCAAAAGTTCCAAATTATTTCTCTTGCACAGCCTACTGGGGAAGCATTGCTTCCTCCTCCTCTATTGCTTCCTCTTCCCCAAGACTGAATGTCTCCCAGAATCTCCTTCTGTTCTTGGGATGCTCCTGTTTCCACTCCTTAAATACCGGGGGCGGGGGTCCCCTAAGGGCTCACTGTGGTGAATTATCACTCACTAATGCTGCCTGGCCTGAGCATGATTCTGTAGCTGCATCCTTCCACACAAGACAGTGTCAACCCAGCTGCTCACCACTTGCCTTGATAGCTGGAAAATGATGGACGGGGAGAGCCACCAAGGATGGATAGCGGTGAGGTCAAAACCAATGGTGACAATGAGTGTTAGGACTCTCATTTGCTGCCATTGTCTCAGGACTCAGTTGACCACAGACAAGGTGCATGTTAACAAGTCTTCGGTAGGTCCACTGAGTGGGCCAACACTTGCAATGTGCTCATATTTCCTATGAGCCTACTTGACCCTTTCCACCCTGGAATAAGGTCCATCCTGTATTCTGTAAGCTGCTTCCTTCAAGCCCTTCTATAAGGTCTGCTTTTTCCCGATCAGCCCTAGCAAAGCCACAGTCACTGCAGTTTCCTCCATCTCTCTTTTCTTCTTAGAAACTGAAGTCTTAAGTATCAAGAATGCAAGGTTGATCAGGAAAAGGAAGACAGAGTATTTGACAGAGTGGGAGACAATTAGTTTACACCAGACAGTTCAGCAGTCACATTCTAGGAAAATGAGCAAAAGCAAGGAATTGTAGGCAATGAATAATCATTTATCTCATGTGACCCCCACATTAGCTCTGAAGCAAACAGAGAGGGCCACTGCTCTGCACAACTCCAGGTGCTCCATGGGCAACATAGTCACATGCTTCCTAGAGTCTTGGGTTGTGCAGTGCCCAGCCTGTGCAGCCATATGTGGAAACTCTGTAGGCTGGGTAGGCTTTATTATTCTCATTTTTAGAGGAAGAAACTGAGGCCAGGAGAAGCACTGGGATTTATGCTCACATCTCTTGGCCACAGTCCTGTGCTGTTATGGCTACCACACCAACTGCCCCAATGGTCTCTGTCAACATAACAGTCCTTTAAGGCATAAAGATGCCCCATAAATACCCACTGGGCAGTGGGCAGGGACTCGCCTTCTCTAGGAATAGAGAGGACCCAGATAATGCCAAAGAAGCAGTCCTTCAGGTATCACAGTATCCTCTGTGTCTAGTTTCCTGAAAACATAGCAGGAGGCCAGTCAAGTTTAGAGCATCAGGAAAAGAGGCTGTGGAAGGCATAGGGAGAGAAAGCCAGACTTCACCTGCATGGAACACATTCAGTGAAGGCAGAGCATAATTAGCCTAATTGTGTAAGCCCTGCCATGCTTTAGAGAGAGAGGGATGCCAAGGTCTCTCCTTCCCTTCCGTTCTGTGCAGCCCGCATATCCCCACCCGAAGGTCACCCTCATTAACGGTGCCAAAAAAAGCCATCTCTCTGCACATCCAGTTGTTGCACTAATGGGCCCTTCTACTCTGCCCAGGCATATTAGCCCCATGAATGCACATGTCTGCACATCTGTGGGTGTGCACGTCCATGTGGAGTCTGTGTGAGTGTGTGTGCCTCTGGAACTGGACGTGTTTCATTTTCTTCTGCTATTTTATGTGCTTACACAGTCAAAATTAATGGAATTGGGTTGATATTCAGATGACATCACACTGGTGACTCACAACTTGACAGATGGATAGATTTCCCCCCTCTGCATTGCTTTCAAGGTAACCTTGATTTGTCACACAGCCGCTGGGGAATGCCAGGAAGCAGGATTTTTTTTTTATATAGACATTTGACTGGGCCATCCACAGTTAGCAGTCGGAGCCTCTGGGGAAAAGGGTAGAGGGGGGCAAGGAGCAAAGGCCATGGCTAGTCCTCCCCCGGGGCCAAAGGGTGAGCTAATTAGTGGAGTCCTCCCCTGCACCGACCAGCACTGAGCCGCCCATCACTCCTTCAGAGGTGGGGACATCCAAGGGCCAATCTGCACACTTGCACTGCTCTTGCTCCCTGGAAGTAACCCTTCTTCAGCTTCAATTTTTATTGAGCACCCTTTCCTATTGCAACATAAACAGGTATGAGGGGAAATAAATAGTAAGAGCAGCTGGAAAACAGTGCAACAATAGAACAGAGTTGCAATTATGTAATCATTTCCGCTACTAGAATTTCTTTGAGGGAAATTTTCATTGGGAAAATGCAAAGGAGAGAGGATGATGACTCACAGCCTTTTAAGACTCAACCCGCCCCAGATTGTATGAGTCCAGAGGTCAGACTGACATGGCTGGATGACCTCTAATTGTCAAAGTCCAAGGGTATCAGCAAAGACCTTCTCTTCCTACTTAGCATTTTTCCATCTTCATACCAGTTCCTTCCTTTGCCTGGGGTTTGGTGCGATATTTCTTCCTAAAACATTAACTACAGACGCCAAGCCAAGTTAAACCAATCTAGATTGTTACAAGCAAGTGGCTTGCTCATTTTTCTAACAGCCTGGCTCTAAAAGCAGACCCTGAGTATGCACCAAATTGGCAAGTGGTCAGCCTTTGTCATGCTTTGGGGCAGGCAAGTTTGCCCTCAGCACCAGGTAGATAAGACACAAATTCTTAGACTTCCAGAATGAGATGCTTCTTAGCAACCATCCTAACCAGTCTTTTCTCTTGTCAGGTGAGAACACGCAGAGGTGAAATAGTCATATAGGTAGTTGAGTGGTGAGTGAAGAATAAGAGCTCTGAGTTTCTGAACCACCAGCACACTGCTCCACATTCTTTAAGCTCTCCATCTACCTAGCAGAAATGATAGTGCTCAGCATTTACAAAGTGTAAGGAGCTCCCCCTTGCAAATCCAGAAGAGTGCCAAACCCTGTTTTACTAACACAGCAGGGAAATTGTGTGAAGATGAGCCCCATAGGATACCTACAAGGTCCAAGAAACATGTCTGTATCACATGCAAGACCTCTGACCCCAGCAGAAAGTCTCTACGTGTCTGCCCTTGGACAGCTGGCTCCACCAGTCCACTTGCATCTGATGATATACTGTCACTCTGGGGAAGGACCTCAGTGTCTGCTCTTTCCCTAGCAGACATGGCTAGCAAGGCAGGTCTTCCCACCCTTTAGTCATCACCTCTCACCACCTCACTCCTAACCCCATGCCACATGGGTCTCTGCCTCTCTGCTACTCAGGACCTTGGATCTCAAACCACCCCACTCCATCCCCCCAAGACCACGCTCTGCACCTAAGCTCATCCCGTGAGTCAAAATTTCACTCTTTTGAAGACCCATCTCTAGGAAGCCTTCCTTAGTTCCCCACTTGGAGCATGTATTTTCTCTCTCCTTGTGTTTTAACCCTTTGTGCCCCCAGTATCTTGTGATGAGTGGCTCTCCCAGGCAAAATGAGTCAGTTCATGATAGTATTCTTAAAGCAAAGCTTCCGACCTGGCCCAGCTGTCTTTGGAGGCACCATAAACTTGAGTGTGATAGTCAGTAGCAGCCAACCAGGTCAGGCTCATACACAGCAACATACATAGAGTGCTTACACTTTGGATTTTATGAAAATAGCAAACTGATTGATCAAAAGCGAAGCCATGTGAAGAGAGAGGGGAAACTACACTCATACATAACACACCCCTGTCTATAGGAAACTATAAGGTCACATGGCAGTTCAGATGTCAGCCTTCACTTCCTCCACCCTTGGGATCTGGGAGTAGCCCCAATTGATGGTAGTTGAGGAAAAAGTCTGTCCACTTAGATTCCCTTCTGCCCATGCAGGGAAGCCCTCTGAGCCCTTTCCTCAGAGCCCTTAACGTGTGATGCATTTGGATTTGTTCTTGGCCTTGGTACTTGGCCAAAACACTCCTCTTAAGTGCTGAGTGTTCCCCACCTGATTCCCTTCCCAGGTGAGCTTTCTTCAGTATTCTCTGCAAATGGTTGAGTGCCTGCTTTACTTGGATAGGAATGGCCATTTGATGTTGTAGCTCCCTATCTCTCTGTCTGCATTTCTCTTCAGGAGCAACATCGTGAGAACAGTTAAACTTGGTTTGGAAAGAACCCGTTCCTTGGACTCCAGGCTAGGAATCTATGCCTAGGAATCTATTCCCTACTCTGCAGTGCGCTAATGTCTCCTGTGCCACATCTTACACACCTCACCAGATGCCAGAACCAGTTGGCTCCATTGTGTGTCATCCCAGGGCAAACAGGAAGTTAATTTATAACAGCACCGAGCACATTCTGCCTTAAATAAAAACAACAATAACTATAACAATGATGGTAAAGAGTGTCCATCCTCTCACCGTTTATAGACGAACTGTATAGCCATCAAATCTTCACATTCTCACGTCAGCTCTGTGAGGGGAGAAAGCATCAGCACTCCCATTTTACAGGCGACAAAACCAAGGCCAGAGAGGTTAACATAACCTACACATGACCACATAGCAAGTGGAAGAATTAAAATGTAAATTTTAGTCTTAAAATTGTTGATACCACACCGCTCTCTCTTTGAAGCTTCTTGAATATCTCTTTCCCCCACATTACAAAGCTCCCAAGTAGCCCCACACACACTGATGCCATCTCTCCCATTCGCTCCCTCAGAGCATGAGGAATCTCTATCTCTTTTAATCCAAAAGTAATTCTACATTTACCAAGTGTCTGTTAAAAGGCCGCCTGGGGGCGCTGTGGGGCTCACAACTTAGTTGTAAGGTTCCCAAGCCTCTGGGGCCCCAAATGTTACGAGGGGAGGTAGTTACAACATAACCCACCCACCTGCAGGGATATTTTCATTTTGGCTGAGAAACACTGACACCAGCAAGTCTCAGCCCCAAAGAAGGGACTCCCAGTGATAGCAATTCAGACTACGGAGTAGGCCAGTTGAGGAGACTTTTGAGACAAGAGTTGCCTTTGAGATGTTTCCAAGTTTGTTGAGATAACACTCTTCCCTCCGTTTTTGCTAGCCACCCCGTGGCTAGCAGCAGCCGAGCTCCAAGCACACCACTGAAGGCTCCACACGAGCAGCGGCCAGCCCTAGCACCTTTTATCCCTACCACACAGCCGGAGCATCCAGCTCCCTGCTCCCCTAAAGCCTTCCTGCCAGAATCCAGAAGGATCCTCAGAGGCTGGGCATCTAGGAAAGCTCCCTCCAAGGGCAAACAGGACATCCTCCAGGTGCCCTCCCTCCCTGCAGCCCCTGCCGACAGCTCAGTCTTTTGATTACAGGAAGGAGCTGCCTCCTCCTGTTTCCCAACCAGTGCCCTTCTCTGACCCTAATAACAGGGCTGTTGAAATCAGCAATTCCATTTTATACAGCCAGAACCACACAGACTAAAATCAGCAGGTCAACCACAGAGCCACATTCAGCAAGGGCAGGTAAGATTTAAGGAGAGAAATACCAGAGCATGGAAACTGGGTAGCAGCCGGCTACAAACTTAACTTCATAATGTCCAAAGCAAACGCCGACGATCAGTGTTATGATCCTTGATAATAAGACCAACGTCCAGCTGATTCAATCGCTCTCTATAATGATTCTGTCCTTTTCCAAATTTATCATTTACACCAAACTGCTCCTCACAGCAATCTTATAAGGCAAGCATATTACTATGTTCAGAGAAATGCAGTGCAGCAGTGGAAAGAGCACAAGGCTTAGAGTTGGAGCCTGGGTTCCAATCCTGATTATCTCTTTATATTGGGCCACTCTGCCTCCCAGATCATAGAAACCTCCAGCCCAGGGAACAATTTCAAGGGCTGTGAGACCAAGGTGTATTTCAGGCCTTGTTCATTTAAATGTGCACCTGTGTGGCTTGCCACGCTCTTCCCTGATGTGCTAGCAGCAAACTTGGCTACTATCGGAGACACACAGGTAAGCACCCTTCTCTCTGCTGATGATAGCTGTTTATTGGCTGCAGTAGGCGTGGTCACAGCAGACATCTCTCTGGCAAGCTTGTTCAGGTCAGAGAGAATGGCTATAGATCAACCGCTCTAAAATCAAAACCATCTTTACAGGGAAACATCCTTTGGCATTCTATTGCCCCAACAATTCTGTACCACAGTTCAAATTGTTCAGTTACCAGGAAAAAAAAAAAGAATATGTAAATAATGCATCTTGGAGTTTTTTTTACCAGGAAGCTACATTGTTTAAAATTTAAAATTCTATTGGGCAGCATTTCTCAAAGTGTGTTCCAATCATTCTTCCCCAGGGAGATCGGTAAGGGGTCTATTTGTGTCCACCCGAGAGATATATTGAAGCCCCAATCTGCTAAGCCCCAGTACCTATGAATGTGACCTTATTTGGAAACAGTGTATCTGAAGAGGTAAGCCAGTTGAGGTCACACTGGATGGCACAGGGTGAGCTTGTAACCCAATATGACAGACATCCTTACAAGAGAAGAAATACACACAGAGAGAATACTATGTGAGAGCAGTGGCAGAAACTGACATGATGCAGCTATAAGCCAGGGAAGGCAAGGATTGTGGGCCACACCAGAAACTAGGGGAAGGACATGAAACAGGTTCTCTCCTGGAGGCTTTGGGAGAGCACGGCCCTCCCAACACCTTCATTTTGAACTTCTGCCTCCAAAGCTGTGAGAGAATAAATTTCTGTTGTTTGAAGTCCCCCAGTTTGTGGTATTTGGTTGTAGCAGCCACAGGAAATTAATACAAAGGCTATGGGAAACAAGCCTTTAAAAATGGTGCATGGGGGCCGCCTGTTAGAGTTAGTAAGTCTGCTACTAAAAGTCAGAATAAACATTGGCTGATTGGTCGGTGGTTCAGTCGGTTGAGCTTCCAACTTTGGCTCAGGTCATGAGCTCACGGTTTGTGAGTTGGAGCCCCATGTCGGGCTCTGCACCCTGCTTGGGATTCTCCTTCTCTCCATCTCTCCTCTGCCCCTCCCTAATTCGCACACACTCTCATTCTCTCTCTCTTTCAACATAAATAAATAAGCTTAAAAAATGGTGCATTCAGCAGAGCCTTTCAAGCTGAGGGGGGGAAATTAAGATTTTATTTTTAAGTAAACTCTACACCTAACATGGGGCTCAAACTTACAACCCTGAGATCAAGAATCATACGCTCCACTGACTGAGCCATACAGGCACCACTCTGAAAAAAATTTTAAGTACCCCACCATACACCACTAAATTATGATCTCTGAGGGGTGGATATTTTTTAAGTATTTTTTAAAGCACCCAGGAAATTCTGATGCACAATGAGCAGAATTAAACAGGTTTTCTTACCTGTAAATTTCCCAGCCTGGCTAATAAGCTATGGATTACTAAGAGGAGATATTTAGATGCAGAACTTCCCAAACTTATTTGACCGCAAAAACATTTTTTTAATTGAACATCTTCTACAAGGTACATATGTAGCAGAACACACTTTGGAAAACACTGCTGTCTTTTATTGGGTTTTTATGGTCTCAGTGCATGAGTGGTAACACCTGGTTTGAAATCTTTCCAGACCAACATCATTGCTATGATGCTTCGTGTTATAGAACTTGGCCCTTTTCCATCTATGTGTGCATGTTCTGGAATAGATTAGATCTTCTCACGGAGGAAGTGTGAAAGACTCGGTCCATTCAGCCCCGTCACATGTCTTAAACAGACTCCTTTATTTTCATTTGCAGATCTTGAACCTAGCGTCCATCTAGCTGATTGTCAAAGTGTATGGATCTGTCTTTGAATGCTAACACTGGCTAGCTGTGCTCATTTTCACCAAGCCTATAACTTTAAATTGATTCAATCTATGTCAGGCATAGTTGCAAAAATATCATATGTGTGTGCGGGTACACATACCCACATTTGTTTATGCAGGACATCCTAAACCTCAGGTACTCTGTCCATCCCCATGAAACAGCTATTCTTAACCTATGGATGGAGAGGGATCTGTGAACTGAAAGAGAAAAAAGTGTACCTTTAGTTTTTCACTAACCTTCTTTAATGATGAATGTAGGTGATAAACGACAAATGTAGCGATGGCAGTATCTCTGACTTTGTCACCAGTAGAAATCACAGACTTTCATGTCATATCCCACTACAGGGGTTGCAAGTGCCTCAAAACAGCATTTACAGTCATCATTTCTCCAAAACTATTTCTCCAAAACACCTGCTATTAGATCTTGTTATTTAATGCATTAATGATGAAGCAGAGACATTATTTATCAAATTTAGTTTTTTTAAATATTTTGATGGTTTTTCAATAAAATCAGTTTCATTGGCAATTTTTGAATATTTGACACTCTGCATTTAAAAACATTATCCTGGGGTGCCTGGGTGGCTCAGTTGGTTAATAGGCTGACTTTGGCTCAGCTCATGATCTTGCAGTTCGTGAGTTCAAGCCCCATGTCATGCTCTGGGCTGACAGCTAAGAGCCTGAAGCCTGCTTCAGATTCTGTGTTCCCTTCTCTCTCTGCCCTCACCTGCTCACACTCTGTCTCTCTGTCTCACAAAAATAAATAAATATTTTTTTAAAAATGTTATCCTGATTTATACTCTTCATCTGACTGACAAAGTGTCCATGGCACACAAAAAAGGTAAAGAACCCCTCTTCTAGATAATCTAGTGTACATAGGATCACCTGGGACTGTTGTCGAAAATGCAAATCCTGGGTCTTACCCTTAAAGAATTGGACTCAGTTGGTCAGAGGTGGGACCCAAAAGTCTGCATTTTTTAAATTTTTTTTAATGTTTTATTTGTTTCTGAGAGAGAGAGACAGCGTGATCAGGGGAGGGTCAGAGAGAGAGGGAGATACAGAATCTGAAACAGACTCCAGGCTCTGAGCTGAGCTGTCAGCACAGAGCCTGACACGAGGCTCGAACCCACAAACTGCAAGATCATGACCTGAGCTGAAGTCGGACGCTCAACTGACTGAGCCACCCAGGTGCCCCTAAAAGTCTGCATTTTTAAGCATACCTTAGGGATACTGGCACAGATTTTTCATAGACTGCATTTTGAGAAAAAGTGCTCTAGGAATTCTTAAATTTACTCATGGGTCAAACAAGAGCATCAAAGTCTAATCTTTGAGTAATGTTGTTTTAACTTATTATCTCATTATTTTGGTGGTTTATACTTGATGATGTCATTGGCACACAGGGAAGATGACATACATAGTGGCTGTATACATTTGATGCTTTCCTCATTATCTCGATTTCCTAAATGCTATCAACTTATTGTAAATTTCTATGGAGATCTCTGGTAGGATTTTTATGCATCAGTAATCAGGAAAAAAAATCATGCTGCCTCTAAGCAACTTTTCAAAAACCTTTGAACATTATTAATCCTGAAATTATTTTTCTCTCCCTATAGGCCACAAGAAGACAGAAGTCTAACTTTATGTCTAATCTCTAGAATCATTGAGAGTATAGGCTATGCGTCTGTGGCCAAATGCTACTTTGGACAATTTTAGTGATTCTCCAGTCAAACCATACTAGAAACATCCACTTGCTACCTCTGGAAAGCATTGTTATAGCAGGAAAACAAAAAGAAACAAAAGGTGCTAAGGCTCAGCTTATGAGCTTCAGAATCAGCAACTGAAACTCACAGCAGAGAAAGCAAATGAGAGAATAAATTTTTAAATCTCAAAATCCTGGCATGGCAGTATCAAATGCCATAGCCCTAAAGGGATCATGGCATAAAGTTTATGCTATAAATAATAAATTTGAAAGTAACTGATAAAGTGCCACACTACCCTGTTCTGCCCAGCTGATGTTTCCACAGCTCAAAAGATGGGAATGTGTGGCAAGAGGCAGAGAGGAGCAAAGAATGCAAGCTGGTGGCTGTCCAGATTCAGAGTCCTGCAGCCCCTTCTCTGACCCCAATGTAGTAGGATTGCAGATCCAAGAGAGGCAGAGACCTGGGGACAGCCTCAGAGGAGCTTTCCCTGAGAAGTACCCTGTGCTCCTTGCAGCCCCAGAGTATTGGATAAGAGGGCCTCAAATGTTCCCATCCTCTATTTGCAAGTGTAGTTGATGGAGGCCAGTGAATGCAAAGAGGGACAGTGGTTCAGGCAACAGGTACATTGGCTAATCCTAACACACCCAAAAATCAGAGACTAGATGGAAACACCTCACAAAAGGAAGGATTGCTTTGTCAGGCCACAAAGACAGGGATGCAAAGATGGAACTTCCTTAAGTCTCTGTAACTCATTTTCCATCCCAAGCCTCTGCCCTGATGAAACTCTGCTTCTTGGCAGTTCAAGGTTTCCCAGCCCATTGGGTGTTTCTCCCTCCTATGCCTTTCCCTGCTGGGGTGGCCTTTACATTTTGGGTGCTAGAGGCATTGTCTGCGCCAGCTCAGGCTGCTGTAATGAAATCTCATAGACCGAGTGGCTTAAACAACAGGCATTAACTCTGCACGGTCCGCGAGGCTAGAAGTCCAAGGCCAAGGCAGATTTCGTTCTTGGTGAGGGAACGCCTCCTGGCTTGCAGAGAGCCGCCATCTTGCTATGTCTTCACATGACCTCTTCTTTATGCAAGCATGCAAGAGAGAACTTTGGTCTCTATCTCTTGAGAGATAGAGACAGACATGAGAGAGAGAGAAGGTGGGGGACTCCACCTTCACGACCTCATCTAAACTACTCTTCCAAAGGCCCCTTCTCCAAAAACCCTCACGCTGGGGATTAGGGCCTCAACATATGAAGTTGTGGGAAACACAAACATCCAATCCATGTTTGGTCAGGGCTGCACCTGGCCCTGACCCCACACCTACGTCTCCTGAAAACCCATTACTCCTGCTGTGTTCTATCACTGAGCCCTCCTCATGGCCTCACTGCAGCCAGTGCCTCACCTGGGACGCTCACGGCTTCTCACCTTCATGCTGCTTTAGCTTCTCAGCCTGTGGAAGCTCTGTCTAATGGGATTGGACAGTGGAACTGCCCATTCTTTCTTTCCAGAAGTTCTGCCCTATGTCCTTCAGGACTTCAACTTTTGATCCTGAGCAACCATTTTCTCTCAGTTATATATTTCAAAGATCTGCACTGTAATGCCAGCACTGATGTAGGCATTGACAGTTTCTGCGTTTCAATTTGTAAGATGACTGACTGAGAGGGGACAGATAAGCAGGGGCAGCCTGGTGGCACTGGCAGAGGGATTCCATGGATAAGACACAGAATAACCCATACTTCCACATGTATGCCAGGTACACATCTCTGAGCACCAGGCTTACCCTGCCTCCATTATTCTCTTTCTTTTACCCTGACCTCTATATACTGTTCTCTTGAACCGTGTGTGTGTGTGTGTGTGTGTGTGTGTGTGTGTGTGTTTCAGAGAGATTTTGTTCAAATCTTTTTGTAGATTAAAGTGAGATGCTGATAATAAAATGTAACATGTCACGGCAGGGCAAGGGGTTCACTAAGATGTAGCTATTAATTATCTGCATTTTACAGATAATTAATGGTCGGTGTCCACTAAATACTGGGTATTTTATTACCTCCATTTTAACAGCTGAGGAAATGAATAATCCAAGAGTTTAAGTGACTTGCTCCACATGATACAAGTAATATTTCAGAGAACCAGAACTCAAAATTAGACCTCTTCTGCCTCCAGACCTTTCCCCTGTAACACACTGTTTCTTTCTAAGACTTTTTCAAGTGATTTTACATTTAAGCATCCAGTAGGTTATTATACTTGGCTACCAGGGTGTTAAGATGGATCTTCAAATGATGTTTCTAAAGAACTTCGAATTTCCCAGGTGAAAATTCTCATTGAAAACAGCTGTATTGTCAGCTCTTAATTATTGGTGACATCGAGAGGCAAGGATAGAGCAGTTGGATGAGATTCATAATTAATCACCTTCTCTGAGTCAAGAGTCTCAACCTGCTTCTTCTATAACTCCTCCTGCTGGAGCTGCCCACAGGGAGAACCTAGTTTCCTGAGAGGCTGAACTCCCAAAATGTGAGCTGGGGAGAATTGTCATGATCAGACATCTTCATTAATGTGGCATCAAAACAGAAAACCAGAATAAAGGAACACAGGCAGCTTAAGAATAGATTTTTAGCCAAAAATAAATGCTCAAATCAAAGTTGTGAGTCTGCTCAGATCTCACCATTACCATTCACTATTTTACTGAGTGTACATCAACCTTGCTGGAGAGGGGACAGGAGAGGAGAGGAGTCATCAAGGATGACTGTCAGACAATCTGAAAAGAGACAGTAATCTAAAGGGTTTATCGCTTACTTTTTAAAACACATTTTTTTGGTTTCTATTTGGGGAGTTATTTGGCCAATCTCCATTTTTGTGTCTAGATCTCCAAGGACAAGTGGGAATGATAAAGTGAGCAAGAAACTTTCTGCTTTGTGGTAGAAATTATATTCCCATAGCCTCAAACATTTACTTAGTACCTACTATGTGACAGGTAATGAAATGCATTGAATACTGCATACATAAGGGTGGCCACACACCCTCTGACCTTTGGCATCAGAGCACCCACAGAAGTCAAAGTCATTCAAGAAGGAAGAATGTAAGGTATAGACAAAGAAGCAGGAAGCCACAGGGCATTCTAGTACTAAAACCATATGTCTGCTTCTTTCTCTGATGAAGAAGCTCAGAAGTGTCTGCCTCCACACTTAATCAAAAGCATTAAAATTACAAACAATCCTATAACCCTTTGACAGCTTCCCAGTGTAACCAACCAACTCCAGCATATGAGGTTAAGTTGGACGAAACCTATCTGAACTGATTATAATTCCATGGCACTTTTATGAATGTAAAGAGTAACAAAAGCAAAAAGACCTGGAGTTCACCAGACCCACCAGACCCCAGATAGAGTCCTACCTTTCAAATTCTCCCCACTTACTGGTCTCTGAAATTTCTAAGGCTTCAGAAAAGACCCTATTTTCTTTATTTTTAGATCTGCCCTAGCATGAGTGTTTTTGACCTTCCATCTCTGTGATCTTAGTCAGAGCCAGAGAGTCCTGTTCCTGCTTTATCCTGGCCACTCACATTATTGGAAACCAGCTCTGAGGTTGGCATAAGAAATCTTGGGTTTTATTTCTGTAGAATAAATTGAAAGGAAGGAGGAAGGAAGGAAGGAAGGAAGGAAGGAAGGAAGGAAGGAAGGAAGGAAGGAAGGAAGGAAGGGTGGGAGGGAGGAAAAATAAAACATTGAATGAGGCAGGTAATTATAAGGCTTCCCCTAAAACACAACCATTTGCAAACCCTTTATCAAATGGGAATACAGGTTCTCTGGAAGAGGAGGAGGAGGCAGGTGTGTATGCTAACTCGGTGTCTTGAATTTGGATTCCAGTGGAGCAGATCCCACTTCCAGCTAGCTATTTCTGGGGAGCTGCAAAGTGGTGTCTGGATTATTTTGACAACTAGCTTGAGATCTTCTTTCCCCAAGAAAAAGGGCAAAGACTGTGTTCCCTCTTATGGACACTGATATTGTTGATTAAGGGGCTCTAACCCACCACTGTCATAGGGTATCCCCACATGGACCTAGGCTCTGGACCGGAAAAAGAGATATCTCTATCAATTTCACAACACAACAGTCTTGCTATATCTTGCCGCCAGCCAAAAGCATGGGAATTCAACTCAAAATGGAGACTGGCTCAATAACTCCCCAAATGCACCAGAATGACCAGGCATTGATAGAAATTAACAAGCAGTGCTGTATCCAAATGTGATCATGAATCAGTCCTCAAACTCAAAAGGAAAGGAACTCTGGGTCAAACTGATGAAGCCTAAATCTGCTTTTCACAGAATATCAATGGCATGTGATTATCTGCACATTCCTGTATTTCTATACCCTTACAAAAATCATGTAGACTAGTTAGTCATAGTAATATTAAAATGAGGTTAAATATAACCTTGTATAGCAATCTATGGCATTGATAAATCCTTACTTCTCCACTCTGGGCTGGCTCCAGACATGAGTTCCTCAGTGGTCAGGAATGTTACAAAACTTGAGACCTACCCTGGAAATGGGAAGAGGAAAAGAAGAAAGCTTCTCTCTCTTAATCTAGGCTCAAAGCATGATCTCACAGTTAATGAGCTAAAGCCCCATGTAGGGCTCTGTGCTAATGGTGCAGAGCCTGCTTGGGATTCTTTCTCTCCTTCTCTCTGCCCTCCCCAACTTGTGTGCTCTCTTGCTCTCTCTCTCTCAAAAATAAATAAACAAAACTTTTAAAAAGTAAAACAAAAACAAAAACTAGAGTGCCATGACTTTGTACATCTTGTTGGAAGTAGAAGTTTCTTCCTAAACCCTGATGCTCTGCATGCTGCAGTTGGATTCTTTATAAGCATATCCCAGCTGGTCAGACACCGCCAGGATACCCATAAATGGAGTGCCTTTTGGATGCTTCATGTTTTTGAAAGTAGTTCTTCATCTTCTCTGATGATCACTCTACATCCTGTTTAATTTCTGATCATCTGGTCTGCAGCCCTTCCTTGTTCTCTAACTCCTCTCTTCACCCACACCTTACCCACACTCAAGGCTCAATGCTTATATAGAAGAAGGATGAAAGAGAAATAGAAAGAGGAG
Source organism: Hyaena hyaena (assembly GCF_003009895.1). Lineage (NCBI taxonomy): Eukaryota > Metazoa > Chordata > Mammalia > Carnivora > Hyaenidae > Hyaena > Hyaena hyaena. The sequence continues at coordinate 2,463,458 of NW_024080863.1, read as the reverse complement.
GGAAGGGAAGAGGTAGTGGAGGAGGAGGAGAATATATATGTATGAAAATGAGAAAAACAAATATGTATACATATACATACATATGTAGCATTTTGGTCCTACCATTGTAGAAAACTCAGGAAAAATGAGAGGTGTTATTGTTTTTTTCTTTTTATTATTATTATTTTATTTAAATTCAAGTTAATTAACATACAGAGTAGCATTGGTTTCAAGAGTAGAACCCAGTGATTCATCACTTACATATGATACTCAGTGTTCATTAGGTGCCTTCCTTAGTGCCCATCATCCATTTAGCCCATCTCCCAGCCACCTTCCCTTCAGCAACTCTCAGTTTTTTCTCTGTATTTAAGAGTCTCTTATGGTTTACCTCCCTCTCTGTTTTTATCTTATTCTTCCTTCCCTTCCCCTATGCTCATCTGTTGTGTTTCTCAAATTCCACATATGAATGAAATCATATGGTATTTGTCTTTCTCTGACTTATTTTGCTTAGCATAATGCATTCTAGTTCCATACACATTGTTACAAATGTCAAGATTTCATTATTTTTTATTGCTGAGTAGTATTCCATTATATATATACCACATCTTCTTTATCCATTCATCAATAGATGGACATTTGGGCTCTTTCCATACTTTGGCTATTATGGATAGTGCTGCTATAAACATTGGGTGCATGTGCCCCTCTGAGTCAGCATTTTTGAATCTTTATGATAAATACCTAGTAGTGCAATTGCTGGGCCTTAGGGCAATTCTATTTTTAATATTTTGAGGAACTTCCATACTGTTTTCCAGAGAGGTGTTATTCTTTTTTTTTTTTTCTCAAGAAGGTAAATAGGGCTCTGAGTCCTAGAAACTATGTTTCTTCTGCCCACAGGGCAGGATTAAAAGACCTTTCTTTTTATTTTTTTTAATGTCTATTTATTTTTGATAAAGAAAGGGCATGAGCTGTGGAGTGGCAGGCAGAGAGGGAGACACAGAATCTTAAGCAGGCTCCAGGCTCTGAGCTATCAGCACAGAGCCCGACACGGGACCCAAACTCACAAACTGTGAGATCATGACCCTAGCTGAACTCGGACGCTTAACCGACTGAGCCACCCAGGTGCCCCAGAAGACCTTTGTTTTTAAAAGCATGTGATCTTGGTGACCAAAAACAAACAAACAGCTTATCTGAAAAGAGGTCTTGGGACAGAGGCAGCAGAGAGATGGGGCAGGGGGAGAGGGGGTAGTGGACAAAGACAGGCCTTGGAGAGGGCTCAGAAGATTAACAGGACTAGGAGGGGACAGAGATTCCTAGATTCTGAGAGTACCAAGCATCCATTTCCTACTCTTTCACATACCCTGGAGATGTCAGGACCTCAGAGAGCACTGTCTCCAAGGGCATGTCTAGGTGATGAGACCCTACCAATAAGGTGCCCAGTCATCACCAAACGCGCCAGCTGGCACAGGAGCAGCTAAGTCTCAAGGGACTGTGTGGGCATGCAAAGCAGACATGTTCACCTAAACTAAAGACTAGGGCGTGTCCATCAAGTATTCTGTAGTTGTTAAGATTCCATGACTCCTCTAACTCGAGGAGAACAGAGAGTGGGGGGGAAGGAGCCCCAGTTGCAGCTAAGATTGAATTTTCCATTGGCCTGCCAGGATGTGGGCTCAGAATAAATTAAATTAGAGTTAGGGGAAGGAAAGCTTCCCTTATTTCTCATGTTGTATGAAAAGTAAAATTCATACCCACTGGAGCTGAGCTCTGCCCCAACCACAGCCCATACCTGACTTATGGTCTTTGCTTAAGTCCCTGCACTGCAATGGTTGCATCCCTGTGGAGTCTGACCTCAGGAAATGTCCACCATTCTAAAGCTCAGCCTGCTGGATCCCAGACTTTGCAAGGCAGATCTGCCTTTAAAATGCATGAACCAACACTAGTTAGAAGTTAATATTTCATGGGTTAATCCCTTACTGTACTGCGGCTTTCCAATGTCAGAGTCTCAAAGCTTTGTCATGAATGCCATCCAGCCTCCTCAGGCCCTCCGCTCTGAGCTGGCGCTGAATGTTCAAAAGCACTTTCCCATTTCAGCCACAGCTTCTACCTCAAAACTGCAAACTGCAGTCCTCCGAAGAGCTTTGTTTTGTCCTCGTATTTGTCATTTGCAAGGATTGAATCTGATATGTGATTATAAAATAATGAGACTGACTTTTACACAAATCACAGACCTTATGAATCCAGATGAGTGCTGGCCTTCAAAGATGTCACCTTGGGAGGTTGGCCACCAACTCCAGTGAGGCTGCCACCCAAACACCATGACGAAAATTTCTCTATGGAAACTGCCTGCAGGGACAATTAGCCAATTACAGAAGAAAATAGAAAATCAGTCCCACCACTCGGTGGCACTCATGGCTCTCAAGTGTGATTCACTGTTTGTGGGTCAGCTTCCCCTGGAAGCCTGTGTCCTTCTCTAGGGCACGTGTCTTACTCATTTTTGCAGTCCCTAGGCAGTGCACAGAGCCCAAGATACAGGAGGCCCTTCAAAACGCTTGGTAAATAAACAAGGATCCTCACTGGCCCAGTGCATTTTTAACTGCCCCATTTCCCTCATCTTCTACATTGAGCACCCATTAGTTATCTATAGCCTCCCTTTTGTGCTGCTTAAGTTACAACAAAAAATACCCAGGGAGGGAGGCAGAGTTGACCATAGAGCAAAGAAAGATTGAGGTTTCTGTATCCATTGGGATAGTCTAGGTAACCAACACACCCCAAATTCCAATGGTTTAAAGCAGTAAAAGTTAATTGCTAACTCTCTGCAAGAGTATAAAGCCTGTGGAGGGGGGTGGGGTCTGCTTCACGTGGCCATGTCTCAGTTGCACACCCACCCAGGCCAACAGAGACTACCATGCTCTCGACAGGCTCTTCAGGGTTCACACAGTGTGGGAGAAATGAAGAGACCCAAGGTGCTCACACCAGCAATTAAATTCCCTACCTGGAAATAACATACAACCTCCACACTCACAATCCACATGGCCCACTGGTCTCATGATCCCATTGCTAAGAGGTACACGAGAGTAATTGTAATCCTCCTATGTGCCTGAAAGAAGAGGAGGATAAGATCAAAATATGTGTTTGTGTTACAATTCTCTACCACAAATCAAATCTGTAAGTCAGCACAAACAGATCAATGAGAGGGTCACATGTGATACATTGTTACGTTAATGGCCTCTCCATGGATCATGACTCCTAGAATTTGTTCCCTTGCTTAGTTCACTTTCCCATTGACTTTAAGCTTGGCCATGTGACTTTCCTTGGCCAATGGGACATCAGCAAATGTGATGCAAGCCAGGGGTTTATAAATGCTTGCACCTTGAGGCTTGCCTCTTGGAAGGCTGCCACTACCATGTAGAAAGACAGGGCTTTCTGCTGGAGAGACCACACAGAAAAGAGTGGAGGCGCCTCAGTTGACAGCCCTAGCCAACTGGAAGATATGCATGAGACCATCTCCATCAGCCAGCCCCGAGATGAGCTGACAGCTGAGTACAAGCATATGATTGAACCCAGCCAACACCATGTGGGACAGAGATAAGCCATCCAAGCTAAGCCTGCCCAAATTACTGAACTACAGAAGAGTGAGCAAATAAATGGCTCTTGTTTGAAACTGCAAAAATGTGGAGTGATTTGTTGCCAGCATTAAAAATCTGGTAAAGCCATTCATATCTAGAACAGGGGTACTGCTGCAACAAAAAATCTAAAACATGTGTTGGCTTTAGGACAAGACAGCAGATAGGAGCTGGGAATGCAGTGAATAGTAAAGACTGGAGAAATGGTGGACCATCTTCCAGTGTGTGCTAGAAAGGTAGTGTGGAGACTGTTACCAGAAGCTAGAAAAAAGATAGCCTTTGTTATGTAGCAGCAGAATCATTGGCAGAAGTGTTGGGTGTTGTAACTCAAAAGATATAGGATATTTAATGAACCTATGTATTTAGCTAAGGAGATTTCTAGACACAATGTAGATAGCATCAGTTGGATATTTCCTGTTCTGTGTGATAAGGTCCTGCCAGAGAGGAATAAACTACAGAAGATACCATTCAGTATTCAAGTATATTTCTGAAGAAATGTAGAGAAATAGAAATTTCTGGTTTAGAACAAATTAAATCATTTTTCATCCCTTGTATATCCAGCCAAACAACAATTCTCACGTAGAAAATAACCTCAGTAGAAAGATCAAATCAAGGATATATTTGTAAGACCTCTGAAAGGCAGTGCCTGAGAGACACTCTCAGCCAAACAAAAAGGGAGAATCTTGAGGGCACTCTCTTATGGAAGTTGGAAGTCTGTCTCAAAAACAATTGTGGGTGAAGTTTTTGGGTTATGGAGTGACTCCCAATAAGATTCATAGAAAACCCTAAAAATTTTTCGGGAGAGTTGTCAGTGAAAGCACTACAAGGTTGGACTAAAAGTGAAAGAGACAATTCAAAATAAAAAGAGGCCTTTGGACCTCCACTTTCTATAAGCAGGAATCAGCCTGAGCAAGATACTTAGCTATATTCATGGATACTTTCCTGTGGGAAAGAGAAAACATGCCATAGAGTGGAGCCAAAAGCCCCCAGAGAAGATCTAAAAGCCACAGAGAAAAAGTGATGAGGTAGGCCTCTCAGGGAGCCAAATCAGGCCCTAATCAAGGAACGTTCTCTGATCCACATAGAGAAACCAGCATGTGACCAGCTAGACTTCACCACTCTTGGGGAATAGTGACTACTTTGTGGTTCCCATAGTCTCCATTCTATTTTTTTTTTTTAATTTTTTTAAGTTTATTTATTCGGAAAGAGAGAGAATCCCAAGCAGGCTCTACACAGTCAGTGCAGAGCCTGACTGCAGGGCCTCCATCCTCAAACCACAAGACCATGGCCTGAGTCGAAATCAAGAGTCAGATGCTTAATGAACTGAGCCACCCAGGCATCCTCCACTCCCATAATCTCCATTTTAAATAAAGGTGTCCATAAGGTCTATCCAGCTCCTTACTATTGTGTTTTAAGGGTGTGGGGACAGAATACTCGTCTTCTAACTTTAAGAGAAGTTGCACCTGAAGGGCCATACTTGAGAGGTCTTATCTACATAAAAACCTGATGCAGCCCATGAGACAATGGACTTCAAGCTTGTTGCCATAATGAGACAAAACTTTTGGGGGTCTTGGGAAGGGTAAGTGTATTTTGCACGTGACAGGGAGTGATTTGCTGAGGCCACAAATAGACTGTAGTATCTTGTTTCTAAAGAAAGCCCATTCCCAGGGCCACCTGGGTGGCTCAGTAGGTTAAGATTCTGACTTCTGCTCAGGTCATGATCTCACATTTGTGAATTAGACCCCCACATTGGGTTCTGTGTTGACAGCTCAGAGCCTGCAGCCTGCTTTGGATTCTGTGTCTCATTCTCTCTCTACCCCTCCCCCACTCACATTCTGTCTCTCAAAATAAATAAATATTTTTAAAAATTTTTAAAGAAGGCCCATTTCTTCCATCCATGTTGCACACCTTTGCAATGTGACTATGCAGCTCCTTTCATTACAAGGTGAAATCTATTTCTTCACCCTTTGAATCTCAGCTGGACTTGTGACTTGCTTTGCCCAATCAAATGGGACTAAAGTGATATTGTGTGATGTCTGAGCCCAGGCTTCCAAAGGCTTAACAGCTACAGCTTTCATACCTTTGAAAAGTGACTGTTACAATGTAAAAGAAAAACTGCTTATCCTGCTAAGAAGGGAGAAACCATGTAGAGGAGATCCAGACACGCACCCCAAAGCTCTAGCTGAGGAAGTATGAATGAGGCCAGGCATGTGAGCGAGTCCATGTTGGGAGATCCAGCCCCCATTGAGCTGCGGATGGATGGCTGCAACCACAAAAAGAAGAACCATCCAGCTAAGTCCAGCTTACATTTCAGAACTGTGAGCGAATAAATGATTGTTGTTTTAAGCCATATTTTTTGGCACAGTATGTTATGCACGAATAATAACTAAAATAGGGACATCTGGGTGGTTCAGTCAGTTAAGCCTCCAACTTCGGCTCGGGTCATGATCTTATAGTTTTTGAGTTCAAACTCCACATCAGGCGTTGACAGCTCAGAACCTGGAAACTGCTTCACATTCTGTGTCTCTCTCTCTCTGCCCCTCCCCTCTTTGTCTCTGTCTCTTTCAAAAATAAATAAACATTAAAAAGCAGTAATAACTAAAATGTTAAGAAATAGAGTAGTGGTCCATTTATTGTATTTTCACTATATAAAAAGCTAACCATTCCCAAACACTGCACAGTCATGTTTGATTTCCTCCTTGACCTGTCTGGTAAGTGTTGCCATTATCACCACCTATGGATAAAGAAACAGACTCAGGAGGATAAGTAACTATTCAAAGCCACACCACCTGTAAGTGAAACAGGACTCAAATTTTTTAAATTTCAAAATCCAGGGTACTACTTGTCTTTTGTGGTTCAGAGTCTCAGAATCCAGAGAGAGGGAATCAGAGGAGTCACACTTGAGGACACTTATCTGTTTCTGAACATGATGGAGATCACAAGATAATGGACTTCAGGCTTGATCACCATAATGAGAAATAACTTTTTATCATACCACTGGTACCTCTTAGATACTACAACTGGATAACAGGAACGCAGTCTGGAAGTGCAAACCACTAGCACTTGAAGACTGCAAATGACACCCTTACTGTGTGCAAGTGGACAAGTATGGAGATGCTAAGTAGATAGATGTTAATGAGAGCACCAAATCCTGCTTTCAGGCCTTTGCACTTGTTACTTGCACTGCATGAGCCACTCCTCAAGGAACCCACAGAGCTTGCTGAAGTCTGTCTATATTCTATGTCTCTATTCTATGTTGCCTTGTCTGCGAGGCCTTCCCTGGCTGCCAACCAGACCCATGCACCATCTATTCTTCTTCCTGATCTACTTTGATCCAGAGTACTTACCACCCTCTGACATGCTATTCACTTTATTGGTTTACTTATTTATTGTCTGCCTCCCCCCAACTAGGATGCAAACTATATCAGGAGGGTATCTTTCATCTGTTTTGTTTAATAGTATATCCCCAGTGCCTGGAACAGTTCCTGGCATATGTTAGCTACTCTGTAAATGTGTGTTGAATGAATGAATAAACAAAATACAGTTTTCCCCACCTTAGTAAGAAAGTCTGGATTAAAGACATCTAAATTATAGAAGGTTCTGTATGAAGATTCATGATTTACCTGGCTCTCTGGGAATGCTGTTTTCTGTGCCTCTGGCCAAATCCACCTTTCCTTACCCTCTGAATTTTGAAGGAAACTACTGGGCTCTATGGCTCCTAAGAAGTGGGGCTACTGAGTCCCAGTTCAGTCCCCATACCCAGAGCCCTTGACCCCAGAACTTCAAGGCACTCATTCTTCCTGTCTTTCTTTCCCCTTTATTCATGTGCTTTTCTTGGATTCCCATCTGGTCTTGGCCGCTGTCTCTGCTCTTGTTGAACAAGATACACATAGAAAGACACATGCAGTGAGGTGATGGACAGGAAGAAGGTGAAGCTTCCACAGGGATCCCAAGCAATGAAAGTGGAGAAATGAGTATTCTAATGGATTTCATCTCATAAGACAGTTGGCACTCCTTGGAAAACAAAGTTGGACTCTAGGACAGATTCTGTCATAGGTGCTTGTTTCTGCTCCAATACTTTCACTTATGCTATAGATGTGCACGTGCACACACACACACATGCATACTCACACTCTCACACCCCTACCTGAAATGCCAATATCTAACCCCAGTTCTCTTTCATAACTTATTTCTTCTTTGACGCTGCTTCTCACATCATCTAACACTGCTTTCTCTTCTCTGAAATGCTACAGTATTTATGGTCTATAGCAATCTATATCAGTCAAGGTCCCAGAAAACAGATGTCACCCTTAGGTGGGATATTTGAAGAGTTGTTTAATAAAGTGTCTATTTACTGAGGTATGAGCAAGGGTTAAATGAACTGTGGATCTGGATCCTCTGGGAAGAAGGTGCCCAGACAAGATTAAACTTGCAAGGGTTTTTGGTTTGGTTTTTTTTTAGGGAAAATATCTGTAAGAGAAAATGGGAGAGGACCCAAGTAAAGCTCAAAGAACAGTAAGACCATGATGCCAGTTTAACCCAAAAGGAAGGCTAGAGGAATAAGCAGAAGTGTCCTAAGGATGATACACTCTAAGGAAAGTTCATGAGTCCTCAAGCTAATGACAGTCATTAGATGGTTCCGTGTCATCCAAGAATGAACCTTCCTTATCCTACCTGCCACATTCATCATTGGCTGGAAGCAGCCCATGGGAAGTGGGACCTCCGTACAAATGTGATGATGAATTTTACAGCACCGCAACTGGTACCCTTAGTCATTTGTCCTTCCTGCCATTGGAGATCCAGAAGGCACATTCTCATGGCCACTACAGTCTACCTCTTGCACCAAGAAAAATCTACTTCATACTGATTTGGCAGCAGACTCTTACATAGTTTCAGTAGACCTTTCTTCCTGAGGGGGAATCAGAGGAGGGAGGTCAGTGGGATGAACTATTTCCTCTCTCTTTGCAACTGGCCATGGGTCCACAAATAATTTCTTCTCTGCTATACCTTTTCAATTTTTCTCAACCTCAGCTATGCTTCAACAGGACTTTGGCAGGTGTTGTGGCTTCCCTTATAGTGTAACCCAAACCTTCATTCCTGGGGATTATGAATCCATGATAATCACTCATCTCAGGGTAGGGTGATTGCATATGCTCATTCATACTTACAACAAGGAAATGGAGCATCAGAACAGACCCAGGTAGATCACCTGATGTGTTAGTCTACTCAGGCTGCTCTAACAAAATGTCAGACTGGCTAATAATGTACATTTATTTTCTCACAGTTCTGGAAACTGGAAGTCCAAGATCAAGATATCAACAGGGTTGATGTCTGATGGGAGCTCTCTCTTTAGATTGTAGATGACCACCTTCTTGTCATGTGTTCACATGTCCTTTTCTCAGTGCATGTGCACAAAGAAAGAGAAAGAGAGCTCTCTGATGTCTTTTCTTATGTGGACACATTCTATGGGATCAGGGCCCATTCTTATGCCCTCTCTTAATCTTTTTTTAAAGGACTCATCTCCAAATACAGCTACACTAGATATTAGAACTTCAAAATACAAACTTTGAAGGAACTCATTCAGTCCATAACACCCGGATTCTTGCCTGCCATAATTGTTTAAAAGCAGATCTGTATCTTACTTTTATGTTATGTTATGTTTTACTGCAGGTTATGCACTGCAGGTCATTCGCCCCTGCCCCTATAAGTATAATGGCACCTCTCCTTGCTCGTTGTCTCTGAGCACAGTGAGTCCAAAGTAATTTGACAGCATCCTGCAACTTATAGTTCAATGGAGCACTTGCTGTGAAACCTGGAAAATATATACCCCTTTAGCAATCAGAACCTCCAAGCCTGCAGAACCCAAAGTCCAGAAACAAGACATATAACATCTCCCCTTAGGTCATTAAGGTAAATGGGGCTGCTCCTGCTTCTGCTCCTTAGTTCCTGGAGCCCTGCATCCTTCTTATTAGAGACAGAGCACTATATAAGGGTCAATAATTTAGTAAATAATGCATCCTGAATGATGGCCCAATCCCTTCTGAATGTTCTGTCTAAGGGCTTCCATTGTGCCTATAGAAGGTTATGCCATCATTGCATGAGAATGAATGCCTCTCATGACACAGTATAACACCATTATATCCCCTAGTCATGGTTCCACTCTAAAACTTCCTTCAATGTGAAATGGATCTTCTGATTGGATACTGCACTATGTAGGATTCTGTACCTAGGGTTCAGGAATCCTGTAAGTGCCTAGTTAGTAATGTAGGCTGAGGTTATTGCAGGCAAGAAAGGCAAACCCATCACCAATGGTATATAATCTTGTGAGAAGGAAAAAAATTACCCCTTCAGGATGGAAGGGGATCAATGTAGTCAACTTTCCACTAAGTGGCCAATTGGTTTCCTTGAGGAATAGTGCCTGGGTGAATCGATTTCTATTGATAACAGTTTGGATATTCAGAAGTAGCAGTAACTAGATCAGCTTTGGTAAGTGGAAGTCCATGCTGCCAGGGCCAAACATTCTTCCTTTTTGACGCTGTGGGCACTCCACTCATGAGCCCGTTATGCTCATCTGGGGTGATTGATGATGAAGACTGATTAATGTCAACAGAACAAGTCATTTGGTCTACTTAGTTGTCCAGTTGATGGTGGATATTTACTGGTGAGGGTTAACACAAATATGACTTACTGGTGAATGCAATACAATAATCTTCATGTTCAGGGCGCCTGGGTGGGTCAGCCAGTTAAGCATCAGACTTCAGATCAGGTCATCATCTATGGTCCATGGGTTCGAGCCCCACGTCGGGGTCTGTGCTGACAGCTCAGAGCCTGGAGTCTGCTTTTGATTCTGTGTCTCCCTCTCTCTCTTTATTCCTCCCCCACTCATGTTCTGTTTCTCTCTCTCTCAGAATTAAATAAACACTAAAAAAAAATTAATGTCCTATTTCTAACAGATTTAGGTCATCTATGATGTTTTAATGTTTTTTAATGTTTACTTATTTTTGAGAGAAAGACAGAGCCCGACATGGGGTAGCCTGACACAGGGTAGCCCGACATGGGGCTGCAACTCACAAATTGTGAGATCATGATCTGAGCTGAAGTTGGATGGTTAACTGACTGAGCCACTCAGGTGCCCCTAAGAAAGCTTTTTAATAAAATAAAAAAAATAATCTTCATGCTCTGCCCACTCCCACATGTCCACCATATGCCTCCACCTCACATTTCCTTGCCTATGATCCTTTATTCCTTTTGCTTCCTGACCCTTGGCCAGGTCATTTGCCACCCACCTTGGTCCACTTCTCCTTCCCTACAACGAAAGTGATCAGGTATATCACTTATTTCTCTAGCCATTGGGAACATTTTCTCTCTCTACTGCCTTTTAGGGCCACCCTTAAATGTGGGGGAAATGCAGCTGCTGATCACTTTTGATTTGCACCTATGTACTGAGCTAATCCATTTGTAAACCAAAGTCAGGTTTTTTCCTTCTTTTCTAGCTGGACATATGTGATTTTCCTATATGGCCATAGGCACAAATCAGAGAAGGACATTGGTCCAACTGTGATGGGTGACAGGGAGGCTACCTATTCTTGCAGATTACTCATGCCCTCTTGTGCTGCCCGGACTCAACCCCAGATGTACCATTTCCACACCACAATGCATGCCTGCCGGACCTGTCTGACTTTATAATTTGGCAGGTCTGACAGAACCCAGCTCATAATAGGCAGTTCCAGATGCATTGTCACTTGATGATTATGGCTAAGTGTTCTGTCTCTACCAGGATCCAGTAACATGCCAAGAGCTAGTTCTCAAAGGGTGCATAATTCTCCACTGCAGATGGCATGACTTTGTTCCAAAATCCCACAGGTCTGCATTGTGATTCTCCCGCTGGAATTTGCCATAAGCCAAGGTCACCCCTATCCACTTTTCCCTCCTCCAACCAATTACTCTCTCATCTTATTTTTCCATCTCAAAATTCTATGTATTGACCTACAAAACATTGTATCAGTTTCCCAAGGCTGCTATAGCAAAGTACCATGAACGATGTGGCTTAAACAACAGTAAGTTCTGGCTTCACAGTCATGGGAGCTACAAGTCTGAGATCAAGGTGTGGGCAGAGTTGGTTCCTCCTGAAGGTTGTGAGGGAAAATTTGCTCCATGCCTCTCCCCCAGCTTCTAGTGATGTGCTAGCCATCTTCAGTGTTCATTGCCTTATAGAGGCATCACCCCAACCTCCACCTTCATCTTCACATAGCTTCTCCCTATGTGTGTATCTGCATCCAAAGTTTCTCTTCTAATAAAAATACCAATCACATTGGATTAGAGGCCTACCCCACTCCAGTGTGATCTCATCTTAACTAGCTATATCAACAACAACCCTATTTCCAAATAGAACCACATTCTGAGGTCTTGGGAGGTAGGATTTTAGCAAGCAAATTGTGGGAAACACAGTCCATCCCATCACAAGCAGTTTGACATTCTCCCTTCATTGAACACCTCTCTCTGATGCCTCCTTCCTCTTGGAATGATGACAACTCCCTCCTACATCAGCTAAGCACTCATCTGGAATGGTGGTAAGCAGCAGGCCCCAGGGGCAGCCATCCCACTGATACTCACAGCCCAGGCCAGCAACCATACTCACAACAGGCCTTGCCCTTGTCAGACCCTCTTGATCCTGGGATGACAGAGTGTCCTGAAGCCTGTCACTCCTCCTGATCTTCAGTGCAACCACCCCCTGACTGAAGCCCTTTCTCCACAGACTTGAACTTGACACACCATAGTTCACATGTTCCTCACTAGACAGAGCATGATAGGCACTTTTTAAAGAATCTATGTTCTTCCTAGAAACATGGAGCTGGATATAGCTGTGAAGGAGCCCAAATGGCTTTGGGATCCCAGCCCCTTTCATAATTCTCATGAGGCTTTTGGAAAATACCAATTCTACCCCGCCTCTAAACATCATTATAAACAAGTAGTGAAATACAATAAAAAGATGCTAAAGGTAGGAGTCAGGAGAGCTGGGGTCCAGCCCAAGCTCTGTTGTGGCCTTGGGCAAGTCACATCACCTCCTTGATTCTCACCTATCAAACAAACAGGTGCACAAGTGACTATGGTTGATCCTTAAGTTGCTTTCAAGACTGAGTGACTTAGGTGGCACCTGGGTGGCTCAGTCGGTTAAGCATCCGACTTTGGCTCAGGTCATGATCTCTCGGTTTGTGGGTTCGAGCCCCACAACGGGCTCTGTGCTGACAGCTAGCCAGAGCCTGGAGCCTATCTTCAGATTCTGTGTCTCCCTCTCTCTCTGACCCTCCCTTGCTCATGCTGTTTCTATCTCTCTCTCTCAAAAATGAATAAAACATTTAAAAATTAAATTTAAAAAAGACTGAGTGACTTAGGGCTCAAGCCTGGCTCCTCATTAACTTGTCCAAAAAGAATGGAATATATTTGCTCAATCAGGGCAGCTTGTTTGAAAGTGTTCTTTTTCTTGAAAGTAATTGTGAAACTGTGGACAGAAGACCCTTTGGCCCATATTTTAAAGTTCAGTATCTTGATTATTTTCCTTCAATGTATTTCCAGTTCTCTATCACTGCATAACAAACCATCTCCTAAATTAGTGGTCCCAAACAATAATTGTACGATAATAACAGAGTAATCAATAATTATACCTCAGGACCTCATGGGTTAACTGTGCTCATTTGTGTGGTTCTTGCTCCAGGGTCTCTCCTGCTGCCACAGGTAGATGGCAGCTGGGGCCACAGTTACTGAAGGTCAGTTAGGCTGACCCACCCACATGGCTGTCAGATGAGGCTGCCAGCAGGCCACTCAGCTGGGGCACCTACAGGAAGTCTCTCCACGTGCCTTGGACTTCCCCAGCATAGGGATAAGTTGAGAGAGGAAATACCCAAGGATGAATGTACCAGAGAAAGGAAGCAAAAACCATAGTTTCTTCTCGCCTGGCCTCAGAAGTACCCGCATACCACTTCTACCACACTTGTTGACCAGACAAAAACGGGCAGCCCAGATTCAAGGAGAGAGAAATCCATTACACTTCTTGATGGATAAATGTCCAGATCACACTACAGAAGAGCATGTCGGGCTAGAGAATTGGCATATCTATCGTCAGAAAATGCAATCTGCCATAATATGGAAACCTATGATATAAAGTTGTATAATAGAATCCATATGTAAAAACATAGAAAGACCCCAGTAATACTTATCTCCGGGTGACAAAATTTTTTATTTTACTTTGTCAAGTGCTTATACAAAGCTTACTATGTACCAGGTACTTTTAAAAGCACCTGAACACATATAAACATAATTAATCCTCAAAAACTCAATTAAATCACTATTATTACCTTCATTTTACTGACTGAAAAACTGAAGCACTGTTTAAGGAAATAGCCTAAAACCACACAGTTTGTAAGAGCTGAGATTTGAACTCAGGCAGTCTGGCTCTAGAGCCCACATGCTGCAATTAGAGTGAATGCTTATTTTTCTTGTTATTGTTCTATAATTTCTAAAATTTTTATTATTGAAATATAATTGACACTGTTGTATTAGTTTCAGATGTACAACATGGTAATTTGATAATTCTATACATTATTCAGTGTGCTCACCATGATAAGTGTAGTTACCATCTGTCACCATACAGTGTTATTACAATATTATTGACTGTATTCCCTATGCTGTACTTTCCATTTCCATAATTTATTTATTTTATAACTGGAAATTTGTGCTTCCTAGTCTTTATTATCTACTTTGTTCATCTTCCACCCACCTCCCCTCTGGCAACCACCAGTTTGTTCTCTGTATTTAAGAGTTTATTTGGTTTGTTTCTTTGTTTTGTTTTTTAGATTCCATATGAAAGTGAAATCGTATGGTATTTGTCTTTCTCTGTCTGACTTATTTTACTTAGTATACTAATTTCTAGGTCCATTCATGTTGTCGCAAATGGCAAGATCTCATTCTTTTTATGACTGAGTAATAGTCCATTATATATATTTATTATAAATATATAAATATTTCTTATCCATTCATCTGTGGATGGATACCTAGGTTGCTTCCAGTTTTTTGCTCAACAATAGCCAAAAACATGGAAAGAGCCTAAGTGTCCATCAACTAACAAATGGATCAAGATGTGGTTTATCTATACAATGGAATACTACATGGCAATGAGAAAGAATGAAATCTGGCCACGTGTAGCAACATGGAGGGTGTTATGCTGAGCGAAATAGTCAGGCAGAGAAGGACAGATACCATATGTTTGCATGTATAGGAGGATTAGGAGGAACTTAACACAGGACCATGGGGAAGAAGAAGAGGAAAAATAGTGGGGGAGAGGGAGGGAGAGAAACCGTGAGAGACTCTTGAATGCCAAGAACAAACTGAGGGCTGATGGGGGTGGGGGGAGGGGAAAGGGGTTGATGGGCATGGAGGAGGGCACTTGTGGGGGTGAGCACTGGGTGTTATATGGAAACCAACTTGACAATAAACTATTTATAAATAAATAAATAAATAAAATATATCAATGAGCTAAAAATGAATGAATGAATGAATGAAGAAAGAAAGAAAGAAAGAAAGAAAGAAAGAAAGAAAGAAAGAAAGAAAAGAAAGCAAGCTGCATAAACATGGGGTCTATATATCTTGTTGAATTAATATTTTTGTTTCCTTTGGACAAACAATTAGTGGTGGAATAGCTGGATTGTTGAGTATTTCTATTTTTAATTTGTTGAGGAACCTCCATGCTATATTCCAGACTGGCTGCACCAGTTGACATTCCCACTAACAGTGCACCACGGTTCCCTTTTCTTCACATTCTCACTAATATTTGTTATTTCTTGTCTTCTATAATCTCCAATTTTTAACAATGAACATGTATTATTTTATAAGTCAGAAAATAAACACTCACTCATATTGAGAAGAGAGTAGCCTATAAAAAGGGCTCTGGAAAGTCATCTGTGCATTTGTTTCCATACACGTGATATTGCAGACATATTACTTCAGTCTACATGAAGAAGTATGCAGAAAAGGTACCTCCCAAAGGAAATAGTATGGTATCACAGAACCTGTCCTGGGGCATGAGGTGCTTCACCTCTACCTCTGATCTAACTCAATTGAGTGAAATCATGTTAATGGAATCCCCAGCTACAGATCTTCCAAATAAAACTGTTTCAAACACTTTCATAGTGTAAGTGCTCCTAAATATTGCATGGGATACACTTAAACTGAACATTTGGTTTTTATCTGAAATTCATATTCAAAGGAGCATTGAATATTTTTATCTTTGAACCCAGCCTGCAGTGTATGTGGCAAAGGGCTCCAGAACCCCCAGGAATGTTATAAAGGTGGGTGAGTGGTCAGGACCCAGGAGCAGGACACGATGAAGGAATCCAGCTCCATGGTTTTCCTCACTGGAGGTTTCTGGGGAGGAGATTCTGAAATCAGGAGCACCCCTGTTCCGTGCTTGTGACTTACAGTTTGAAAATAAGTCAGGGGAACAAAATAAGTCAGAAGAATGAGAATCTGTTGTCTGAACCACTTTCTACTGTGTCTTTAGGCAGTATTTCTCTCCTGCTCACCAGATATAAAACCACTCGCTTCTTTGCTACCTGTGAGAAGCAATGAAGGGCACTGAACTGAAGCCTGAGATGGCTGTGGGACCAGGTGGGCAGGGCATGGTTATGGGAAGGTGGCATGGTTATGGGGTGGTAAAAGGGCTTAGAGGTTAGTGAGAGAACTTCTAGTTAAATCTGGAAAGGAACGTCCTTCCTCTCTTGTCGTTAGAGCCTGGGATGGATCACAAATTCATAGTGACAGTGCATATTTCAGTGGGTACTTCTTGCTGGAAGAGTCTTTATGGAACCCTCTTTCTTGAGGTCATGGTGGGGACTGATTTAACTCTACACTGTATTGCGATTCTATTCCCTGGGTAGGGTGGGCCGGTATGAGGACCGTGAGCTTTGAATTTGAATCCTTGCTCCCTATCTGCTAACCATATGACTCAGACATGTAATTTAACCTCCTGAGCATTGAATTCTCCCTTTGCAAAATAGTAGGCCCTCAGAATTAGTCTCCCTTGCCCTTCCATTCTTCTCTGCAATTACTCCTTCCAGACCCTCTATTCCCCAGCAGGAAGCACATTTTCCCTGTCCCACTTTTCTGCTCCCCCACATGCCCAGCACTATCTACACCTTTCTCCTCTGTCCCTTCCAGGCTCAGGCTTTCCCTCCCCCTCATCTCTAGCAGTGCCCACTGGCCTTAGACTAAAAGCATCTCTGCCTGCCTTGGGGGGTTGGCACATTGCAGGGTGCAAGGTCAGGCACCTGTGATGGCCCAGGAGTGCTAGGAGGGTCCTGCAAGGCAGCCAGTGCTGGATCATGAACAGACCCAGAGAAGGAAGCATGTGTCTTGTGAACATTTTTTATATGTCAAGAGTGAGTGAGCAGGAAGCTTAGGGCCACCATTAGTGTGCAATGAAGCAATTCCAGAGTTGATGTGTTTCGGCAATTTAGTATCTGCAAAACCCTCTGCCTGAGGGAAGCCATAATCTTCCCTGTACGTGTGTGAGCGTGTGTGTGCATACACACCCACACAGGCACAGTGTACACATTTCAGAAACTCCAAGTGTCTTCAAAATTTTATACAGACCTAGGAATTTCACAGGGTTGTAAGCCCCAAGCCATATCATGAGGCTCCCTGATCATTACCTTCTTGGGAGGCCACAAATATCCACTCTTGTTCCCAGGATGCTGCTCTCAGAGCTAGCCCTCTGGATCTGATTACATCCCAGATGTTTCTAAAGTGTTCTGGTAAAAGCTGTGCCATCGTGCTAGTTTAAGTAGAAACGATCCCCATTCCCATCACCATCCCATCATCATTTTGTAAAGAGGACAGCCCCAGAGAACACTTTCATTATCTAATCATCTTAACTTGCATAATTATTTCCCTAAAAATACAATTAGCAGATACACCTCTGGGATTTAAAATATATAGATAGCACAGCCTAACACAAAAATTGTATCACCAAAAGGAGAAGACACTAAAACACAGAAGAAAAGAGAGAGTACAAGATTCAGAAGAAGGCAGAGGCAGAGACAGGGAAGCAGGCAGAGCAGGAGAAGGGGAAATGAACAGAAAGGAAAAGAGTAGAGAGAACGAGGTAGAGGTAAGGAGAGACAGAGAGAGAGACCTGCTTGCAGAAGTGGGAAGCCTCATGAAAATGAGCATCAGCACCCTCCATCCCAGCAGCCTGAGTGCCTCTCCTGCCTAAGTGCAGGCCAAAGAACACATCAAAGCCCACTGCAACCAGGACCTCCAACCCACAGAGCTTCTCCCGCTCCACCTTCTCCTGCCTACTTCTGGTGTAGCTGCCCTGGCTTCTACCCTGTTGCTTTATACCCGGAGCATCCCTCACTGTCTCATCTCTCCAGGATGACCACTCGCTGGCTGGTAAGGATGCTGCTTCCCAGGCATCACCCTTGGTTCCAGAGGCCAGAGCTTCTAGAGAAGTGACTTGCACTCCAGTGCCCTAGCCAGGTTTTTGGACACTGCAGCTCAGGCCAAGCCCTGTGCTAGGATCCTCCTTGTCTGGGAGTGGGCGTCAGATATCACAATTCTTCCTTCCACCCTAGAGAACATGAATACACTATTAAGAATATTCTTGGAGAACCAGAGTCTCCATGGCAGTGTTGAAGCACGTCACCTCCTGTGGGTGTCAGGAGGCAGACACAGTGAGGACCAAGCCCAGAATCTAACAGTTAGGGCTGCAGAGTCTCAGCACCAGCTAGTTCTCAACCCTACCAGACCACAGATGTAACGCACAGGCACTAGTGGAGATACAGAGCGAGGAACTCTGGACAGACACTGACGAGGCTGACAAATTTGATCTGCCAGATTCCTCTGTGCCTTCCTTGACTTTCAGGATGGGGTGGGAGCAGTTTCATTCCTGCTGGCCCCAGTTCATGCACTGCCCGTTACACCTTGCCCATACTTTTATACCTGGCCCTTTCCTAAATTAAGCTTCTTTTTTTCAAAATGTTTGTTTATTTTGAGAGAGAAAGATAGAGAGATAGGGAGACAGATAAAGAGAGAGAGAGTGCAGGCACGCTTGCACACATGAGCGGGAGAGGGGCGGAGAGTGAGGAGAGAGAGGGGATTGAGAGTGGAGAGAGAGAATCCCAAGCAGGCTCTGCATTGTCAGCACACAGACCCTGATGCGGGACTCGATCTCATGAATCGTGAGATCATGACCTGAGCTGAAATCAAGAGTCCGATGCCTTGCCAACTGAGCCACCCAGTCACTCCTAAATTAAGCTTCTTTAAATTATCTCAACATGAGGTGGAATGTAAACTGTCACAGCCCCTCTGGAAAACAGTGTGGAGTTTCCTCAAAAAATTAACAATAGAACTCCCCTATGACCCAGCAATAGCACTGCTAAGAATTTGCCCAAGGGATACAGGAGTGCTGATACGTAGGGGTACATGTAGCCCAGTGTTCAAATCATGGAAGAGCCTAAATGTCCATCAACTGATGAATGGATCAAAGATGTGTGGTTTATCTATACAATGGAATTCTACATGGCAATGAGAAAGAATGAAATCTGGCCATGTGTAGCAACATGGATGAAACTTGAGGATGTTATGCTGAGCGAAATAAATCAGGCAGAGAAGGACAGATACCATATGTTTTCATGTATAGGAGGATTAAGAGGAACTTAACACAGGACCATGGGGGAGAAGAAGGGGAAAAATAGTTGCGGAGAGGGAGGGAGGCAAACCATGAGAAACTCTTGAATGCCGAGAACAAACTGAGGGCAGATGGGGGGGGGAGGGAGTTGATGGGCATGGAGGAGGGCACTTTTGGGGATGAACACTGGGTGTTATATGAAAGCCAACTTGACAATAAACTACTAAAAAATAAATAAATAAATAAATAAATAAATAAAATTATCTCAACATGAGTGTGCTAGTTGTCTCCTGAGAGCCCCAACTAATATAGGTGCTAATAAACATTAAAGGGGAAAGGTGTTGAGTTGCTAAATAAGGTTGAGAAAGTCATGGTTAAATACAACCAGGTTTTCCAACTGCAAAGTATAGTTAAATACATCCTGAGATGTTACTGTGCTTTTTACCCTCAGTGCTATAGGGGATTGTAAAGGATTAGGATGTTTCCCAGCCCCTGACCAAGAAGTTGCTAACCTTGTTCTGAGTCTTGACTCCAAAGCCTCACAATGGGTTTATGTTAATTATGATGTTATTGTTATGTTCCTTATTAATTAGTTATTATATTGTTATTAAAGTTATTATGTTTCAGAGGCTAATGCCAAACACTTGGATGACAAACCTCAACTGAGATTTAGTTCAAGAAGTGGAGACTAACAAAAAGAGACAGGTAGGATCCCTGGGACCTTGGGTGAAGGCTGGGGAAGGATGAAGTGGGCATCTCTGAGCAACAGGACCTGAGCTCCAATCCCTGCAGTGCCCTAGGATGGTCAGAGCTCCAATGGAAGCCTGAGTACACTGATGCCTGTGGGAGATGGGCATGGCATCATTGCCTTGAGAACCTTGGCTGAGATCCCTGCTCCCAAATGAGCACAGAAAGAACCGAGCTGTCCACTGTGCAGGGTGCTCCACAGAGACCTTTCAATTCCCCTTTTTCAAGATGGAAAGTGGATAGAGGTGTAGTCACTACTTAGCAGAATTGAGAAAGCTGCACTCTACAAGCCTGCAGAAATGCTCTCACATCTGTGAGGTGTGAGCTCACTCTCCCTGCAAAGACTCCAGAAGTCTTGGCAATGGGAAGCACCAGCTACCCCAGAAACAGAAGGTAAGATGGGTCTGAAAAAGAGATATCAGTTGGTTCAAGTCAGCATGTAAAACTGTTAGGCTCCAAGGTCTTCTTCACAGCTCTGGATAGCCACATGACTCTCCATCCTGCCCAGATGGTACAGCAGAGGTTGGTCCTCTAATTATACTGAACTAGAAAAGCTATAGATATAAGCACAGTAACATTCATCAAAGCAGAAGGCAGAGTTGAGCCGTGGGGTTAAAAACAGAAGTGAAATTCTACATTTGAATAGTTAGAACACTCCCCTCAGATCCTTTTTATTCCATCCAGCTTTGAGAATGACAGCAGTTAGGTAGAGATGGAGATAGAGATAGAGGTAGAGATAGAGGTGGTACAGGTAGAGTAGAGAGACAAGAGACTCCCGGAAGAGATAGACTTCTCTTAAGAAACTGAATTCTTTTATCTTTTCACCAAAAAGGAAGACCTATATCCTGCTTGTTGCTTGATAACTCTACAAGGAAACCAAGTAAGAAGTCGTCGTCCCCCAACACACACACATACACACACACACACACACACACACACACACACACACACAGCTTCCTTCCAACCTTTTTTAAGACCTTGCTCTTAAACATGAATGACAACCATGAAATATAAAAAAGAGCAACCAAAATGAACAGAGAAAATAAGAACCTAGAGGAAACAATGTTGAAAGCAGAATAGAATTTCCAAAAACTTCTGTTAATATCTTTTAATTAATATGAGAAAACATTGTATCCGTGTAATAAAAATAGGATTCCATTCAAAAAAGAACAGAAAGAATTCATGGAAAGTTAAAATATGATAGCAAAAATAAAAAACATAATAGAATCACTAAAAGACAAAGTCAAAGAGGTCTTCCAAAATGAAGAAACTAAAAAAGAAAGATGAAAAGTTATAAATAAATTTAGAGGAGAATCCAAGAATTTCAACAATTCTCTAATAGACATAGCAGAAAAAGAGAATGGATAAAAACAGAGAGAAGAAAGTCATCCAACCTGTGTGACAAAAACATCTCCCATGAAGTAAAACATAACAGTCCCCTGATTGAAATGGCTGATTGCCCCACACAATCAATAAATAAAGACCCCACATTTAAGTTCATCATCATGAAATCTTAGACCAACATGGATTAAGACAATGTCTTAAATGCTTGCAGAGAGAAAATATGTCACATCAAAAGACATGAAATAGGAATGACAACTGAATAATCACATGGGAAGTTAGAAGACAACATCCTAAGCAATATTTATTTTCAATAAAAAATTCCAAACTGAACTATGATTCAATCATGAGGGTAGAATAAAGATATTTTTTGACCTACAAGCACATTCAATCTTCTTAAGAGCACCTAGATACATAGTGGAAGAAAGCCAAAAAGAGGAAAACATGGAAACAGGGCTCTAGACAGGAAAATAAGAAAGGCAGATCCAAAGATGGTAGAAAAGGAGAGTCCCAGATGGCAGCTTTGCAGTAAGTCTAGAGAGTGAGTTGATCCAAATTGGGATGGGCGGATACTTACTCTAAAGAATGGAGTTTAAACTCGAGGGAACTTGAGGGTGTTATGCTGAGCGAAATAAGTCAGGCAGAGAAGGACAGTTACCATATGTTTTCACGTATAGGAGGATTAGGAGGAACTTAACAGAGGACCGTGGGGGAGAAAAAGGGGAGAAATGGGGGGGGGGGAGAGGGAGGGAGGCAAACCATGAGAGACTCTTGAATGTTGAGAACAAACTGAGGACTGATGGGTATGGGGGGGAGGGGAAGGGGGTTGATGGGCATGGAGGAGGACACTTGTGGGGATGAGCACTGGGCATTAAATGGAAACCAACTTGACAATAAACTATTAAAAAAGGGGGAAAATCAAGCTGTTATAAAACCTGTTATGAGCACACAAGAAAGGAAATGCAATTGCAGTACACTACTTGGCTCAGTTGTACCCAAGATTCATGTACCATAACCATACAAATACTGAATATTGGCTTACACAGAATTTGTGATATAACTACATTGTTGGCATGGCAGAATGATGTTAAGAGAGCTAAAGTGTAATTTCTCACATTAAGAATATTCATTCTACACCTCCAAGAGCAAGTCAAAATAGGTATTGCCCCTCAAAATACACCTTACTACAGAATGCTTTTGTCGCCAGGCATCCTGTGGGACTGGTGCTCCATGGAATATCAGTGAAGGATTTTGTCCACCAACTTCTGATTCTCCCAACCCAGGAGCTTGCACCATGATAAAGAGACCCAGAGCAATGTCTATTAAATAACAATGCATAGCAGTGAGCTATTATAAGTCCAAATGACTGAGGCTCATAGAAGACGAAAATCACTACTTCCTAGGCAGGAAGTTTTAATGGAGAGTGGGACACATTGATATCAGCTTCTAAAAATCGGAAAGATTCTAGGAGCCCCTGGGTGGTTTAGTTGGTTAAGCCTCTGACTCAGCTCAGGTCATGATCTCACACTTTGTGAGTTAGAGCACCACGTCAGGCTCAGAGCCTGGAGCCTGCTTTGAATTCTGTGTCTACCTCTCTCTCTGCCCCTCCCCCCTCAAGCTCTGTCTCTCTCTCTCTCTCTCTCTGTCTCTCTGTCTCTCTCTAAACAAAATAAACATTAAATAATAAAAGTAAAAATTGGAAATATTCTAAAGCCACTCCTTGGACATCCTTTCTGCTAGACTGACCAGATTCCTTAGGGACTACAGGCACCTGAGATGAAGTCCTCTCTTCTCTCTCAACATCACCATTCATGCTTTCCATGGCCATCCGGTGGCTCTCTGGCACCCTGGTCTCACAGTTTCTGGGTGTGGCACAACTTACTCCCCCTCTGAAATTCAAGCATCCCTCCCTCAGACCACAACCTCCCATCTTAATAAAGAGCCTGGTCAAGTAAGTCTCTGACTTTTACTCTTCACTTAACTACTTGTTTAACTCTTAAGGTTAAGCTTTTCATGTCTTTTAAAGTGTATAATGGCACTGTAACATTGCTATTGTAATCAGAGTCCATTGACTGTACTTAAAAAATAATGAGGCCTTTTTTAGATATATGTGTACCCATGTGTATTTATGATATGCAAATAATTATATCTTTTGCAACTGTTAAACTAATGATGAAGAATGTATATGTCAACAGAAAAATATACAAAAGTGCAGAAAACAAAAGCAGCTTTCCTGCTCTCTTCCCTCCATTATGCCAGCTTTTGAACCTCAATGTTCAAATGTTCAAATGTTCTTTGGAACCTGTATCTTTTCCCAATACCCTTTCCTCTCATTCTTTTCCTAGACTCTAGAACACAGGTCAAGATTTCAACTCTCCTCACACTGGGCTCCTTACTTTCTTTTCTCATGCCCTCATTCTTCTATGCCACCTGCATAGAAGTGCTAGAAAAAAATTACATAACCATGAGGATTGGAGGTCTGGTGATATTTTTCCAGTCTTGGTTGTGTCTTGAGCCTATTTGTATGTGTTACCTTCCTCTCCCATCTTCCTTGATCTCTTTATTTTTTATTTTAATTTTTTAAAGTTTATTTTTTAGAAAGAAATAGAGCAGCATAGTGGCAGAGAGAGAGGGAGACAGAGGGTCTGCACTCAGAGCACAAAGCCTGATGCAGGGCTCAAACTCACAAACTGTGAGATTATCACCTGAGCTGAAGTTGAACGCTTAACCAACTGAACCACCCAGGTGCACCTTCCCTGATATCCTTAAACTTGTACCCTCTTCACTTCACCTCACAGTGGAGGCATCAATCTCCAGGTACACAGACAACTCCTTCACCTCTTTCCTTGGTCTCATCCATTCCTGGCTCAATCAATTGAGCTCATTCATTCACACTGTCAGCTACTCCCCAACTTTCTCCTCCCTAAGCCTTCTCCTCAAATCTATGCCACTTGTCATTATTACCTTATCTCTTCCCTATTAGCTTCTTGGGGGGAAATGTCTGCACTTGGTGTCCCCACTTTCTTATCTCCTATTGATGCTTTATTGTAAACATGTTGTAATATGTTTCTGCCCCTGCCATGACAGGGAAGTTATTCTTGCCAAGGACGCCTGCCAACTGCCAAGTGAAATGGGTGCTCTTAGCTTTTAAATAGCTTTATTCTAGGGTTAATATCCAGAATCTATAAGGAACTTACCAAACTACAAGCCCAAAAAACAAACAACCCAGTGAAGAAATGGGCAGAAGACATGAACAGACACTTCTCCAAAGAGGACATCCAGATGGCCACAGACACATGAAACGATGCTCAGCGTCCCTCATCATCAGGGAAATACAAATCAAAACCACACTGAGATACCACCTCACGCCAGTCAGAGTGGCTAAAATGAGCAAATCAGAGAACTCTAGATGCTGGCGAGGATGTGGAGACACGGGCACCCTCCTACACTGTTGGTGGGAATGTAAACGGGTACAGCCCCTCTGGAAAACAGTGTGGAGGTTCCTCAGGAAACTAACAATAGAACTCCCCTATGACCCAGCAATAGCACTGCTAGGAATTTACCCAAGGGATACAGAAATGCTGAGGCATAGGAGCACACGTACGCCAATGTTCATAGCAGCACTCTCCACAATAGCTAAAACATGGAAAGAGCCTAAGTGTCCATCAACGGACGAATGGATCAAGAAGATGTGGTTTATCTATACCATGGAATACTACATGGCAATGAGAAAGAATGAAATCTGGCCATGCGTAGCAACATGGATGGACCTTGAGGGTGTTATGCTGAGCGAAATAAGTCAGGCAGAGAAGGACAAATATCATATGTTTGCACGTATAGGAGGATTAGGAGGAACTTGACGGAGGAACAAGGGGGAGAAGAAGGGCGGAAATGGTGGGGGAAAGGGAGAGAGGCAAACCATTAGAGACTCTAATGCTGACAAAAACTGAGGACTGATGGATGTGGGGGGAGGGGGGGATGGGCATAGAGGGAGGCACTTGTGGGGATGAGCACTGAGTGTTATGTGGAAACTAATTTGACAATAAACTATTTGTAAAAATAAATAAATAAATAAATAAATAAATAGCTTTATTCTTGTTTTAAAAATATTTTTATTTCTAGGAGAGAGAGAGAGAGAGACAGTGTGAGCAGGGGAGGGTCAGAGAGAGAGGGAGATACAGACTCTGAAGTAGGCTCCAGGCTCTGAGCTGGCAGTCAGCACAGAGCCCGATGCGGGGCTCAAACCCACGAACCGCGAGACCATGACCTAAGCAAAAGTCGGACGCTTAACCGACTAAGCCACCCAGGTGCCCCTAAATAGCTTTATTCTTTGGTGTACTTCATGCCCTTCACCAAGAATTCTTTCCTTTCTCTCTTTTACAACTATTTCTTTCTCTGCTACTTTCCTCTTCCTTTTGACAATTCTTTTACTCATCCAGAAAGCATTTATTGAGCACCTACTCCATGGAAGGCTGGGCACAGGAGCCTGCAGTCTGGTGGAGGAAGGCGGTCATGGAAACCAGAACACTCTGGGAAGGGCTACAGGAGAGATGGTGAAGTTCAGGTGTGGAAGGGGGCACAATGAAGAAATTGTCCTTTACACTCAGGAAAGAAGTTCTCTGAGAGGACCTGAAAGATAACAGAGCATTTGCCAGAAAGAGGGAACAAGACTTGCAGTCCAGGCAGAGTTGCTGAGGAAGTGGAGGTTGGAAGCCAGCAGCAGCCTAGGACCTCTGGGCCCCCTGTAAGTTGAGTGGCTGGAGGTTAAGTGCCGGGATCTGCTCATCACTACTAGCTCCCTAAAGTTGTTCTCACAATGGTTGCTCTTTTGTCTATCAGAACCCCTCAGAACCCTCTCCCTGAGTGGTCTCAAGCTTACCCCCATCTAGGTGTACAAAATAAAACCTCATCTTCCCCTGAATTCTCTGTTGTTGTTGATGGCATCCTCAGCCCCCAGTGGCCAACCAATGGAAACCTGGGGGTCATTCTGGACTTCCAACTGTCATTTCCCTTCCCCCAGCAATATCCAGGCCCCTGTCAGTTCCACTGCCAGATGCCTTCGCCTTCCACTCCCGTGGCCACCACCATGGCGAGCTCTCAACCTCTCTAAAGCAAGCTATCCTGAGCGCCTTCTAACTGGCTTCCCTGCCCCAAATCTTATTCTCCCTCTTCATGCCAGCCACTAAGAGACCTTTCTAACACACAAACAGGATGGTGACTCTTCACTTCCTGTCACCACAGCAGTCTTCCTCAAACTTTCCCAAGAGACCCTCTAACAGCAGAGCAGAGCCAGCATACCCCACCTCAGGGGGCCAGCCTGGAACCCAGCCAGAGGCTTGTTACAATGCTATAATCATACTTTAAATTACCTAGCTATTGAATTATTCAACTTCTTCCCCAAGGATGTTCAAGTAAAATTAATGCCCCAGGAAGATTGCACTATGTTTATTTCTCTTGTGGTTTTGAGTTCTACCTGTCATACCATCTTATGCCACCATCTATATTGGTTCCCCTGACTAAGGAGCAGAAATGCCCACCCAAGCCTGGTAAATAAAGTTCTCCCAGTCTGGGCCATGCCTGGTTCTCCAGTACCACCTCCCCAACCCCCATACTCCACTCCAGCAATACTCTCTCTATGTCCTCAGATAACAGGGCTGTGCAGAAAAAAAAATTAACTAATTATACTCTAGTTCAGATATTGTCTTAAACCAGAGGGCCTCTCTCACTCTAAAACCTCAGGGCTCCCATTTTGCAATGGACCTCTACAAAACTCACTATATAGTATTTTTATTTTTATTAAAGTAATAAGTTTCTCACATTTTATGAAGTACACACGTTCATTATTTAAAAAGCAAGCAATAAAAATATATACAAATAACACAATAAGTCGGCCAAACTCCCACCACTACCCAGAAATAACAAATGTTAACATTTAAACATTATTTCAGATGCATGCTGTATGCATCCAGGTACGTGACTGTTTATATGTCCATCTCTGGCACAAGGCAGTGAGCTCCTTGAGGATCTCAGTGCTTGACAATGCTGGTGCTATGTCCTCTGGAAACAGGAGCCCACCTTTCCTGAATGAGCCTCTCCCTTCACCCACCACCAGCTTTTAGCTCAAACCCCTGGGCTCACCCAGTCCCCCAGCTCTACCTCCCCCACACCCACTTTTACCACCTGTTTCCCTACATCCTACTCTGCTCTGGGGTAGATTCACCAGGTGAGAATCTGGAGGACCTTCTAATTACAGGGGAATTGACAAGGTGGGGTGGAGAGATGTATATTTTTAGCTGTGTGAAGAGAAAGGAGATCAAGAGAGAAAAATCTCCTGTCGGAACTTTCCTCAGCTCCTGGTCCTGAACTCAGCAGGTTTCCAGGTCTCAAACAAAAAAGTTTTGGATTGAGAGCCAGCGAACAAGAAAAGTTATGGGAAGAGCTGTAGGGAGGGGAGAAAAATGGTTAACATTGCTGTCAGAATATTTGTTTTGGAGAGGTTTGCAAAACAGTGAAATGTGTTTACCGTTCAACGTTGGAGAGCTAACAAGAAATAGATACAGAGGCAGTGTGATGCTAACTGCCTTTGACATTGGTGATGGCCCTTTGGTTGGAACAAATTCACCCAGTGCCAAAACAGATTATTTTATGCTTCCATTGTCTTGCAAGCCACCCTTTGCAAATATTCTAATGCCCTAGTTGGCTCATCTGTCCACTTATTGATTTATTTGAAGGCAGATTGGTATGGAGAAGCATCCGGAAGGAAGGACCCTGAAAGAATGCAGGGGCTGAGGGCAGGGGAGATGAGGTCTCTGGTAGGAATCACCACAGCTGCAGGCCCTTGGACCAGGTGCAGCACTGTCCCCCTGAGCCCCCTAAGGCAATGACTCATTCTGACTTGCCAATGCCACGCATTTAGTCTTCCAGGCTACACAAAGAAAGAAACTCTTATCCACTTTACAGATGAGGGACTGAGGCACTCAGACCTTATGTAGCAGTGTAGTGGCAGAGCTGGGATTTTGGCTGAAAGGCAGTGTGCCCCCAACTGCCTATCCCCTTTTGCTATGTCCTGCTTCTTCTTTTTTTTAATGTTTTATTTATTTCTGAGAGAGAGAGAGAGATAGCGTGAGCAGGGGATGGTCAGAGGAAGACACAGAATCTGAAGCGGGCTCCAGAGCCCAACGCGAGGCTCGAACCCACGAACCGTGAGATCATGACCTGAGCCGAAGTCAGACGCTTAACCGACTGAGCCACCCAGGCGCCCCCGTCCTGCTTCTTGAGAAAGGAAATCAAAGCCTCTTCCCTCTGGCAACTTGGGCCTTGGCCACCCTGGCCCATCTCCTGCTCAGCTCCTCTGCAGGCATGCTCCTGCCCTTGTCCAACTTTCACACAAGCACAGGGGGCTCAATTTCAGGGGTATGGGGATTAGGCTAACTCTGCCTTCTCTAATTGGGATAGTAGCATCTATTTATGTCTTCTTAACAATTGATTATTTTTCAAAATGTTTCAAATATCTTTAAAAATAGGCAGCCTCGGGGTGCCTGAGTGGCTCAGTTGGTTAAGCATCTGACTTCAGCTCAGGTCATGATCTCATGATTCATGGGTTCAAGCCCCGCATCAGGCTCTGTGCTGATAGCTCAGAGCCTGGAGCCTGCTTTGGATTCTGCGTCTCCCTCTCTCTCTGCCCCTCCCCTGCTCATGCTCATGCTCTGTCTCAAAAAGAAATAAACATTAAAAAAAAATTTTTTTTTTAATAGGCAGCCTCAACATAGTTTAGGGATGCCAATTTCCATTGACTGGTTACACTGCCTAGATTGACCTATGAGTTGAGATGGGTCCTGAGATAAACTCCAGGGTCAGTGGGAAAAAGTCCAGGAGTTAATGCATAGCATCTTCTATGCATATAGTTGAATCACATCATAAGCACTTTAATTCACCCAAATGCAACCACTAAGATTTTATAAAAATGAAAAGAGAGACAGAGCAATTTTAGAAGTATGGGTGATTCCACCCATTCTTACACTCTGTGGGCACAGGCTCTGGAGTGAGGGAGTGATAGGCTCTCACTCACCATCATGCATCTCCTGATGTGAGCATCCCACCATACTATGTAGGATTCTGGTGTTTGAAAGAGAGAGTAAGTATTTTCATACAGCTGACCCCCAAATTCAAGCCAAATATTTCATCCACACTGTCTTGTTCCAACTTGGAAAACATTTTTGAAAGGCTTGAGGTTTCCATCTTGGCAACTTTCTAAGGGATTTTCAAGGCTAACTTTCTTTATGTGCAGTTCCATGAGGAGCCCATTCCTTTAGAACTCATCACTCACAGGGTGCCTGGGTGGTTTGGTTCTTGTTTTTCTTTCAGATCTAGGTCATGATCTCTTGGTTTGTAAGGTCAAGCCTCACGTCCCCCATGTCAGGCTCTGTGTTGGAAGCATGAAGCCTGCTTGGGATTCTCTCTGTCCCCCCCAACTTCTCTCTCCCTCTCTCCTAAACAAACAAAGAAACAAAGAAACTTAAAAAAAAAAACTCATCACACACACTGAACATAAATCTTGTCATCCTGGTAGAGCGGATGCACACTGGGCCAGATTTATACCTGCTAGCTATGCCATTCACTACATCTCCCATAACTTAGCGGCTTCCTAAACTTTGCTACCACAGATAGAATTCAGAAACACCAGGTAAACTCTAGAGCCAAATGTTGGGAAAATGCTTCAGCTGTGTTCTTCCAAGTTCTCAAGTTTGTCTTTCCACTCCAACTCTTACTAACTAAGCCTAATTAACAAACTAAATAAATGTTTGTTGTTTAAGCTCCCAGTCCATGACATTTGTTGTAACAGCACAAGCAGACTAAGTCACCTTCACTGGCCACTTAGGTCCTCAGGGCAGAGACAATACTCCAGCCTTACATGTAAGGCCCTCATAAGCTCGCCTCTCTCTCCTGTCCCCTCCATTCCCACAAACACATCCCTAACTTCAGTTTCACATACACACCATGCTTCAAATAATTATTTTCCATTGTGCCTGTTATTTCTCTGTTGGTGAATGATTCAAACTTCAAGAATCAACTCAAAAATAATTTCTCTATGGAGTTGAATCAATTATTCTGTTGTCTTTCTTATGCCCATGTCTGCTGTGATGTTTGCACATCACATTGTTACTAGGTATTTAAAAACCTTTACCCTCAATTGACCATGGGCAACATAAGGAGCTCTCATTCCCCTAATTGTCAACCTTTAAACTAAGGCTTAATAAATTGATGGGTGAATGAATAAATAAATGAAGGAAGGAAGGATCCATTATCAAGTTATATGTTTATGGCTGTGTCCAGACAGTTTTGAAAGTGAAGAAAATATTAGTAATAGCAGTTTGACATGCAGATATTTATTACATTTCCTTGAAAAACTCAAAAGTCTCTTTTTCCCCACCTACCCAATTTGACTACTAAGTTTCCTCTATAGCCTCACCGAGGAAGAGCAAGCCTGGAAAATTCCACTGAAGCACCTCTTTGCAAAGAGAATTAAGGATAGAAATAGAGAGTTCACAGTATTGATTAATTTGTAGCACTAAGTATTTTCTATTTTGTGCCATTTAAAAGTCATCTATTAGATTTACAGTTAACATGGTACCCAGTGCAGACTCTTCTGATATCCTCTTAAAATGCCAACAAAGATACTGAAGAAATAAATAAATAAAATTTACAACCAATAAAATTAAGAGAACTTTGCAGGAAAGTAAATGGAAGTATATAGGGAATAATACCTAGCCAAGCTTTGCCTTAGGATATATCAAGTCTCTGTACCATATTAAACAAAGACTTTTTAATTTAGAAAAGATTTTATGCCTCTGTCACTGCCTGCCCTCTGACTCAGAGACTCAGAAACCCAGGTCTATGCCAAGCATCAGTCTGAGCACCCATTCCTAGGTGCTGAGCTGAGTTTTCACCAGAGGATTGTTGCCTAATCTCTTGCCCCCTCTTACTGGTAACCAAATGTACACTTTGCTTTTTTCTACATCTCTTCTGCAAGAGCTCTTAGCAATCAGAGAAGATCAGGGAAGCAAGGAAGTAAGTGTACTTTTTCATGGATTCTATCCATTCAACTTATCAGAGAACAAGGCATACAGCAACAGGAAAAGATGCCTTCTAGGTTAATTATTACTACAGTTTGGCATTTAGACTAGAGGTTATATGCAAAATCCCAGCCAAAAACTTTACATCTGAGAAAGTGATAGTTTGAGATTTTGCCTCAAATGGACAAATAAAAGGAAAAGAGCTATCACAAATCTTTAACAAAAAAATAATACAGATTTCAATTTGTTTGAATATGAATAAAGGAAAATAATTCAAGGAAAGACAATTACTGAACAAGAGAAATAGAACAGCATCTAAGACACCATGGAAAGACATACCTCTGAAAAATGATCACCTCCAGGCATCAGAAGAAAATATCTGGAAATCTGCAAGAAGTCATTACCTCTTATGAAAAAGAATGAAAAGAAGCTGAGATTTCAAAAAACAATTGAATGGAAAGGAGAAATGAATAAAACATAGAAATGATTACCAATCTTTCAGTATTATAATGGACTAGACCTGGGTGGATTATAAAAATCACCATTTAAAGCATTTTGAATTCTTGGGGTGCCTGGGTGGCTCAGTCAGTTAAGCATCTGACTTCGGCTCAGGTCACGATCTCATGGTCCATGAGTTTGAGCTCTGCATCAGACTCTGTGCTGACAGCTGAGAGCCTGGAGCCTGCTTCAGATTCTGTGTCTTCCTCTCTCTCTGCCCCTCCTCCACTTGCACCCTCTTTCTTTCTCTCAAAACAATAAACAAAACATTAAAGTTTTTTTTTTTTTTTTTTTTAATGGGGCAACTACGTGGTTCAGTCAGTCAAGCTTCTGACTTTGGCTCAGGTCATGATCTTGCCATTCGTGGGTTCAAGCCCCGCATCAGGTTCTGTGGTGATAGCTTGGAGCCTGTAGCCTGCTTTGGATTCTGTGTCTCCCTCTCTCTCTGTCCCTCCCCCACTTACACTCTGATCTCTCTCAAAAATAAATATTTTTTTAAATTTTTTAATTAAAAAAATAAAAATTTTTAAAAAATAAAGCATTTTGAGTTCTCAAGAAAAGAAAATCTAAAGGAAATGAGAGATGGAGAAAACAAGAACAACTTGAAAGAAGAAGCACTTAGGACTATAAAGACAAGATTGCTTTGTAATTAAATTCTTGTATCATTAGGGGTGCCTGAGTAGCTCAGTCAGTTGAGTCCGACTCTTGATTTTGGCCCAGGTCATGATCTGAGGGTCATGGGATCCAACCTCACATCAGGCTCCATGCTGAGCATGGAGCTTGCTTGGGATTCTCGCTCACTCTCTCTCCTAAAAAAAAAATCTCGTATTATTAAAATCAAGAGACTAAACTTGTAGCCCTATGCCAACTGGGGGAAATGAACCTGAAGCTCATTTAAACTAAGGTCCTTCAAAGAGACTGAAATGGTCATAGGTCAATAATGCTCCTTGCTTCCTAGAAGAAGCAAGCACAAATCCTCTCTGAATTAAAATAACCCCATCAGACATTTTTAATATTCCCACATATTAAATTCAATCATATATGAATTCACAACACAAAATTTTACCCAAACCCACAAGGAAACAAGATACCATGATTAAGAATCAGCAGAAATAAAATGTAACACATCACAATATCTATTTGAGGAAACTAAAAAATTTTAATGAAAGAAATCAAAGAAAAACTAACTAAATGGAAAGATAGTCCATATTCATGGATAGGAAGATTCAATATTGTCAAGATGTCAATTCTTCCCAGCTTGATCTGTAGAGTCAATATAATTCCAACCAAGATCCCAGCAATTTGTTTTGTATCAGTGAATTGATTCTAAGGAGTATTTACACTACTGAACTGCAAGACTTAATATAAACCTACAGTAATCAAGACAGTGTAGTATTGGTGAAAGAATAGACAAATAGACCAATGGAACAGAGCATAGAGTCCAAAAGTAGATCCACACAAATATAGTCAACTGATCTTAGACAAAGAATAAATAACATAAATGAAGCTAGAATAATTGGATATCCATGCAAAATAATAATAATAATAATAATAATAATAATAATAAATCTAGACACAGACCTTCCACCTTTCACAAAAATTAACTCAGAGAGGATCATAGCCCCAAATGTAAAATACAAAATTATAAAACCCCTAGAAGGTAACATAGGAGAAAATCTAGATGCTCTTGGGTATGGCAATGCCTTTTAAAAAATAACCCAAAAGAAAAACATTCCATGCTCATGGACAGGAAGAATAAATATAATTAAGATATCATTACTACCCAAAGCAATCTACACATTCAATGCAATTCCAATCAAAATTGCAGCAGCATACTTCTCAAAACTAGAACAAACTATCCTAAAATTTATATGGAACCACAAAAGACCCCGAATAGCCAAAGTAATACTGAAAAATAAAACCAAAACGGGAGGTATCACCATCCCAGACTTTAGCTTCTACTACAAAGCTGTCATCATTAAGACAGTATGGTATTGGCACAAAAACAGACACATAGACCAATGGAACAGAATTGAGAACTCAGAAGTGGATCCAAAAGTATACAGCCAACTGATCTTTGACAAAGCAGGAAAGAATATCCAATGGAAAAAAGACAGCCTTTTTAACAGATGGTGTTGGGAGAACTGGACAGCAACATGCAGAAGAATGAAACTACATCATTTTCTCACACCATACACAAAAATAAACCCAAATGGATAAAGGATCTGAGCGTGAGACAGGAAACTGTCAACACCCTAGAGGAGAAAGCAGGAAACAACCTCCTTGACCTCTATTGCAGCGACTTCTTACTTGACACATCCCCAAAAGCAAGGGAATCAAGGGCAAAATTAAATGATTGGGACCTCATCAAGATTAAAAGCTTCTGCACAGCAAAGGAAACAACCCACGAAACTAACAGGCAACCAACGGAATGGGAAAAGATAGTTGCAAATGACATATCAGATAAAGGGTTAATATCCAGAATCTATAAGGAACTCACCAAACTTCACACCCGAAAAACAAACAACCCAGTGAAGAAAT